>NC_055996.1:96701916-97032879 GCF_018446385.1 Zingiber officinale
GACTGGCGTCAGGGGTGACCATGTCATTGGCATCATATGCATGATGCATTTATTGTTTGTGTTTGCTGCATTTACTTGCTGCATTTATTTGGATGCATATGATTGACATGCATACAGGATTATGACACTCTCGGTCTGATGACCCAGTTACCTTTATAACTTGATCCTGGTTAGTACAGTTTCTCCTGTTTTTGTTTCAGTTGCATTTATCCTTCTCGTTTTCAGGAGACTGTACGCATGATTAGTGTTGTCTGTTATTTACTTTATTTTGCATATCAGTTGTACCTACTGAGTGTTGGACTCACCCCGCCTCCATTGTTGTTATATTTTCAGGTTGAGGCTGTCCGGAGCAGTTCCAGTCGCTAGTCCCCATCTGCACTTAGTGTTAGTCCTTTGCTGGTCTTGAGTTGTTATTTTATCTTAGTTTCTCTATCAGACTTTGTTTTTAGTCTTGTATTGTTTTACTTATGGATATTGTATGGATTCTTATCGTTTGATGAATTTTTGGTATGATTTGGATTTATTCTACTACATGCCTGCCTGGACGGCAGAAGAGGTGAGTTCCTCGGATTTGAGCTTTACGAGTGTAGTTGAGTAGGGTTGATTTCGAGTCATCTTATTTCTGCGTGGTTGTGTCAGCCAGAGGCTGAGAATTATATTAACTGCGTGGTGATTGTCTATTTATTATTGTTGTTTATTCCAACCGTATGTGGCTGAGGTATATACTGTTGTAGAAAAGTTTCAGATTGTCCGCTGTACAAGGGAGATGCTGCCGAAATTTCTTCGGGCAAGGACTACTCTGGGGCGTGACAATTTAGTGGTATTAGAGCTTAGGTTTTACGATCGTTTGTTTTTGTATTTTGGGTATTGGGGATAACCTGATACCAATTTATTGGTATCAGAGCACCAAAGTTTGGCGATACTTGTTTGATTTTCGTGTTACGGATTTTTGAGATTTGGCTGATACCAATTTATTGGTATCAGAGTGGGTTATGATACCTGCTTGTGGTATTCTGGATTTTTGGATTAGCCCAAGTTTGCGAGGCAAACTGGGTAGTTATTTGGATTGCATGGATTTTTCATTTTGTATATATTTTGGACTTCCGTTTCGGATTTATATGGATTTCTGGTGATTTTCATGTTCGGAATTTTGAGGTCAGAAGTTGAGGATTGGACAGCGATGGAACATCTCCAGACGGCATATAGGTATGATGTTTAATTTTATAGTTTATGACATGTATTAGCATTCTTTATTTAGTACCTGTCTGGTTGTTGTAACACATATTACATGTGATGGGTTAGCCATTGAGCATGGTTGACCTTAATAGAGATCAAGGGTTATAGTCTCTGGAGATTTTTCATAACATACTATCAGTAGTTTTAGCTTCTGTTACTACTAGTAGGAGATGGAGGCACATACCAGCCTCTGCTATTGTTAGCTGGGTAATGGATGATACCTACATATTTCTGTTGACTTAGCCAGTAGAGTTTTTATACTCATATCTTTTGGATAATAGGGTACCCGATACGATGAAAATTGATCATTGGGAAGTTATCATGTTTGATCATTGTTGAGGTGTATTGTTGATTATACCTATGTTGATATATGCACATGGGTTCGGTATGCATTGTTGGAGGTATCATGATGAATTATACCTATGTTGTGAGTATGTGTGGTGTGTACAAATTGGAGGATTATGTCGATCATACATATGTTGTGTGAGCAAGTGTGCCAGGTGTATTGTTGGTAGCAGCATGATGATTCTACTTATATTTGAATGCAGGATGTGGAGGGTCTGCATTATGTCATTTGTTGGATTACCCTGTCAACCCATATTTTTATTAGTGGGTGACTCACTACGATGTTGATAGATTTGATGATGAGTTTGATTTGATTGCTGGATTGTTATACCTTTGGCTGCCCACAGTGATATGTGGTTGAGTGATCTCGTGCAGCCTTTAGTTGGATAGTTAGGTGCCTTGGACACTTATGGATCGTTTGTGGTGGAGCGGAGCTTCCACATATTATTGTTGGTTTGTGATAGAGGGTTGCTCTTGCATATTTTGGATCGTTGTCGTGGAGCGTTGCTCCCACATATTATGGATTGTTTGTGGTAGAGCGTTGCTCCCACATATGTGGTATTTCTTGTGACGGAGCGTTGCTCTCACACTGGTGGATCTATTTTTTTTGGTGATTTGTATTGTTGGTGATTATATTTCAGACTTATTGTTAGGGATCTTATGGTTAGAAATGTCTGTGATACGGACATTATGTGTCATGATTTTACCATTAGGGTTTGGGAAGCATTGGATGTTTTCAGAGACTTGATGATTTTGGTATTCCCAGGATGTTTGGATCGGTTTCCATTGTCTTTGTTGACGATGTTGTGATCTATTTCGGATCCACGGTGAGTCACGCACATCATCTTTGCATAGTTCTAGAGATGTTTCGATGGAAACGTCGAGATGTGTAGATCAGTAGTGCATATTTTGGTTATCTTCTGTGAGATGTTTGAGACACACGGTCACCAGTAGGAGTATACCGTGGTTCCACAGGAGATCGAGGTTGTTACCGTTGGGAGTGGACGGAGTCTATAGAAGGGGCTTGCAACTTCCTTTGTTTGGCTCGATATTTCCGAAGATATGTTGAGGGTTTCTCACGGATAGCTATGCTACTTACACGCCTGACCAGGAAAGGCGTGAAGTTCACTTGGACTGAGGATTACATGACCAGCTTCTAGGAGCTGAAGCGGAGACTAGTGTCGGTTCATATTTTGATTTTTACCTTATGGAGAGGACGGATATGTCCTCTGCACCGACGCATCTATTCAGGGTTTGAGCGCTGTTCTGATGTAGCACGATATGGTAGTCTCCTATACTTCTCGTCGGTTGAAGGAGCATGAGAAGAACTACCCTGTACGTGATCTGGAGCAAGTCGCCATTATTTTTGCCATAAAGATTTGACGACATTATTTATATGGCGTTACATTTGAGATTCTCACTGACCATAAGAGTCTCAAATATCTGTTTACTTAGAAGGAACTTAATCTCCGACAGAGGAGATGAATGGAGTTCCTGAGGGATTATGATTGTACCATTAGCTATCACCCGGGGAGAGCTAATGTGATTGCCGATGCGCTTGGCAGGAAGTCTGGAGGGATTTTAGCTTGCCATCGAGTTGTGGTCACAGACTTGATTTAAGGTTCCTCCGATTTGGGCCTTGAGTGGTAAGGACAGACAAAGCAGGGTACTCTGGTTACCATGGTTGCTCAGTCGTTGATCAGGACGAGGATACGAGAGCCCTAGGCTGTTGATCAGTATTTGTAGTTTATTTGCAGCCAGATAGCTTCCGGGCAGCACACCGAGTTCACACGAGACGAGGAGGGTATTAAATACTTCCGAGACAGATTATGCATACCTCAGTCTCATCCGATCTTACACGAGCTACTTCAGGAAGCTCACCGCTCTCGATTTACGATCCACCCAGGCGGGACTCGTATGTATCGAGACTTGAGGCGTTCCTATTGGTGGAACGGTATGAAGAAAGACATCGCGGATTTTGTAGCTAGATGTCTTATCTGTCAGCAGGTGAAGGCTGAGCACCAGAGACCTGCCGGATTACTTCAGCGGATTCCTATTCCTGAGTGGAAGTGGGATCACATTACCATGGACTTTGTGGTGGGATTGCCGAGGACACGACGAGGTCATGACGCGATTTGAGTAATTGTTGATCGATTAACCAAATCCGCACATTTCTTAGCGATCCGGAGGACAGATTCCCTGGATCGATTGGCAGATCTGTATTGCTGAGAGATCATCCGACTACATGGTGTTTCGTTGAGTATCATTTCGGATAGAGATCCACGGTTCACATCTCGTTTCTGGCAGAGTCTGCAGCAGGTCTTGGGCACACAGCTCCGTTTTAGTACAGCTTTCCATCCACAGACAGATGGACAGTCAGAGCGGGTCATTCAGACTTTAGAGGATCTGTTGAGGTCATGTGTTATGGATTTCAGAGGCAGTTGGGAGGACCATCTGCCGTTAGTAAAGTTTGCTTACAACAACAACTTTCATTCGGCTATTCAGATGGCACCGTTTGAGGCGTTGTATGGTAGACCTTGTCGGACACCCGTCCTCTGGGATGAGGTTGGAGAGGCCCAGATGTTGGGACCTCATAGAGTTCAGTAGGATGCAGAGTTGGTCCGTACTATCAGACGGAGGATGTCAGAGGCGCAGGACCGCCAGAAGAGTTATGCTGATCGGAGACGCAGACCACTAGAGTTTTCTGTTGGCGATCATGTATTTCTGCGAGTTTCACCCACGAAAGGGGTGAAGAGAATTGACCTCAGAGGTAAGTTAGCTCCGAGGTACATTGGCCCTTTCGAGATCTTGGAGAGGATCGGAGCGGTAGCTTACCGACTGTCACTACCACCGTCCCTGTCAGGCGTCCACGATGTATTCCACGTATCCAGGCTGAGGAGATACGTACCTGACCCGACACATGTGCTGACAGATGTCTCAGTTCCAGTTCAGCCTGACGTCACTTATGAGGAGATTCTGATACGGATTCTCGACCGAAAAGAGCGTCAGTTGCGGAACAAGACTATCCGGCTGGTTAAAGTCGGATGGCAGCATCATTCAGACGAGGAGGCTACTTGGGAGCTTGAGGATACGATCCGAGCTCGATATCCCCATCTTTTTACTTGAGGTATGTGATTTATTTACCGTTCAGCATTTATACTCTATATCTGTTGTTGGTACTTGCTGATGGTAGATAACGAAATTTGGGGATCAAATTTTTATTAGTGGGGGAGAATTTAAAATACCGAAAAATAGGCGAATATTAATAAGGGAATTTTTTGAAATTTTTAGAAATTTTTCGGGAATTTTTCGGAACTCGTATGGACGAGTTCACGGGGATAAAAACGGGGCCCGGAAAAGCCTGTTTAAGCTACCCTGTTTTAATGAGGAAAAGTTTTAAATTTCTTTTTCCTTTTTCCTTTTTCCTTTTTCTTTTTCTTTGTTTTTTTTTTCGCCGTTCCTTTTCCCTCTCCCTCGCGCACCCGAGCCACCTCGCCCAGCGCCGCTCCACCTTGCCCTAACCGCCGGCCACTCGGCGGTTCCCTCCTCTCCTCTCCCACGCGTGCATAAGCCCCGGACCAAGGGAGAAGCCGACGCCTTCTCCTCTCTGTGCTTGTGCCCGCGCAACGCCCCATCCTCACTGTCTCACCTTCGACAGCCACTCTTCGCCGTCGCACACGATCCGCCGGCCGCCGCTGAGCCCTGACGAAGCCGCTGCCCTCACTGGACCGGAGCAGCACCGTCGCTGTGCCCTAGCACCGCCACTGACCCATCTCCTCACATCTTACAGTCGGCCACAGCCCGAGCAGCGCCCAGCCTAGCCTCTCCACCTCCTCACCTCTCGGCCGGAAGTCATATCCTCACCTCTTACCGTCGGCCACAGCCCGAGCAGCGCCGAGCCTAGCCTCTCCACCTCCTCACCTCTCGGCCGGAAGTCATCTCCAAGCCGTGCCCTGGATCAGCAATCGGCCACTGCAGCCCTCCCTTGTGCGCTGTTTGGTTGATCGTCGTCTAGCTCCTTGCCCTAAATCTGTCGAGCCCTAATTTGGTCTTCACTGTCGTGCCCTAGGTTTTCCCCTTGCTGGTGAGTGAGGTGAGCAGCTTACCTTTGTTGTTTCTTTGTATTTGATCACTGGTTGGATGCAGAAATAACTCACGGATGTGGTTGATTGATTTCTAGGTTTGGTGTCAATGGGATTAAGTTGTTGTTGGAGCTGAGGAATCTGATCATTATTCGTACACTTAGGTGAGCATGTTTAGTGATTTTTGTTGGGTTCCTATGGAGGATGTTCCATGCTGTATAAATTTTGTATAGGGTATTAGGTTATATCTGGGTTGATCTAATTGGAAATTTTCATCGGAACTAGGATTTGAATTGGTTATTAGGATGATACATTGATGGCGGATCCTTGTTGTAGATTGAGTTGGTTTAAAATTAATCTAATGACATGATTAGGGTTAAGACCATTAACCTTAGTCAATGGTTAGATTTAATTTTGGGGTAGGCAATTGGTTATGTTAATTAGGGTTTTCCCTAATTTAGTTTCGTGGATTTTATTAAGCTATTTAAATTCATTTGAATTGTAGCTAAATAAAATAACATGTAATTAGACTTTGACTTATGTCTTTTGATATGCATAATAATGTGTTTAACATATAACAATTATTGTGTTTTCCATTTGTTTCGGTTGGTCACTACATGATCTGTTACATGTTGCTTGTTTACTTATTATGCACTGCATGTTATTATTTATCTGACCATACATGCTTTAGATAGTGACCCAACCATATGATACATTATGTTCAGGACCTAGGGTTTATTTGATACCCTATCTGTTTGTGTACCTTCCATCTGATACATTGACTTGTGATACACCTTTTATTTATGTATGGATCTTGCTATGCTATTCATGATATTGCCATGTTTAGTGTCATGCATTATCTTGCATGATTGCATGTTGTGCGATTGTCTGCTCCATTATTGTGTATCTGTACACACCACCACTCATGGGTTAGTGGTATATCAGACAGGTGTGTGGCAGTTCTGCTGTTTGGCTCCGTTGGTCTGGTGACTCAGCGTGGTAGCCGGCAGACAGTTCCGCTCTGTTTGGCTCCATTGGTTTAGTGTAGCAGCGTTGGACTTTGTTTGGCTCCGTTGATCCGCTCATGGGTAGTGTGACTCAGCGTGGTAGCCGGCAGAGAGTCCTCCCCGTCATCGTGTACCGAGAGATGAGAGTATTGCGCTCCCCGATTTATTATTTCGGGGTAGGAGTATGTGTGTACTCCGACAGCATCCCGTTCACTCGGTCACTCATCAGGGGCAGTGATGTCAGAGTGCACGGTTGTCACAGCTCTACCCACTCGGACTCACCATTGTGTGTGAGATGGCTGACTGGCGTCAGGGGTGACCATGTCATTGGCATCATATGCATGATGCATTTATTGTTTGTGTTTGCTGCATTTATTTGGATGCATATGATTGACATGCATATAGGATTATGACACTCTCGATCTGATGACCCAGTTACCTTTATACCTTGATACTGGTTAGTACAGTTTCTCCTGTTTTTGTTTCAGTTGCATTTATCCTTCTCGTTTTCAGGAGACTGTACGCATGATTAGTGTTGTCTGTTATTTACTTTATTTTGCATATCAGTTGTATCTGCTGAGTGTTGGACTCACCCCGCCCCCATTGTTGTTATATTTTCAGGTTGAGACTGTCCGGAGCAGTTCCAGTCGCTAGTCCCCATCTGCACGTAGTGCTAGTCCTTTGCTGGTCTTGAGTTGTTATTTTATCTTAGTTTCTCTATCAGACTTTGTTTTTAGTCTTGTATTGTTTTACTTATGGATATTGTATGGATTCTTATCGTTTGATGGATTTTTGGTATGATTTGGATTTATTCTACTACATGCCTGCCTGGACGGCAGAAGAGGTGAGTTCCTCGGATTTGAGCTTTACGAGTGTAGTTGAGTAGGGTTGATTTCGAGTCATCTTATTACTGCGTGGTTGTGTCAGCCAGAGGCTGAGAATTATATTAACTGCGTAGTGATTGTCTATTTATTATTGTTGTTTATTCCAGCCGCATGTGGCTGAGGTATATACTGTTGTAGAAAAGTTTCAGATTGTCCGCTGTACAGGGGAGATGCTGCCGAAATTTCTTCGGGCAGGGACTCCTCTGGGGCGTGACAGCTTCAACCTCCCCCACTTGGACGCTGCCCACTGCGCTTGCTGCTTGCTGCCAGTGCCGGTGCGTGCCCTGTGGCAATGCGGGGCACTGGTGGAGGCGGTGCGCCGGTGCCGCTGCACTGTGCGCAGTGTGTTGTGTGCCTGTGTGGTTGTGCGGTGCTATTGTGCGGTGCGACGTGCGGGTGTGGTGCCGAAGAAGGAGCGTTTTTCTGTCTTTTCTTAGCATTTTAATTAAACACAACTTAGCAAGTGGGGCCCAATTGCCCAAGTTAAATAAATTAAATTAAAAAATAAACAAAAACATTAAACACAGACTGTAAGTTTGCAATGCCTTTTATTTTGCTTTCGCTGCTGCTTGCCTGCTTTGCAGAACGACGGAAACCCGAACTTCTCCCTCTCTCGCTCCAACTCTCCTCCAAGGCTCCAACCAAGTCTCCAAGTGCGGTAGTCGGTGGAGTCACGAACTCACTCGCGAACAACCGGGCGGCAGGCGACGACACTCGATAGTAGTCTCCGACTCTCCATTCTCCAATGGCCAACCGGTAACCGAGTCTCTAACTCTAAGGCTCCAAACTCCAACATCATTTCTCCATAAGGTTAGAACTTAGATTGATTGTTTTTTAATTTTTTTTTATTATTTGATTTTTTTAGAAATGTACAGAATGCCATTGTAGATTTGTAGTTTAGTTTTCTATTAGATGGGTAGTTTTCTATTATTATTTATTTATTTTTTTGGTAAAATGTATCGAATTACATTTGTAGTTTAGTTTTCCATTAGTTTTCTATTAGATTGGTAGATGGTAGTGGTAGTTTATTAAAGTTTTAGACTTTTAGTTCAACATATATTTTTCCATTACATTTGTAGTTTTCTATTACATAATTTATTTTTAGTTATTTATTTGTGTAGGATATAGAGAGATTTTTTAAACAAACTCGTAGTTCCGGCTTTGGCTCCTCTAATGAGCTGAATGTTATTAAACAAGTAGAAAATCAATCCCGTGTAGAATTAAATTTGAATGATATTGTTAGTGATATGGGATTGCGAAAACCAAATGAAAAATTTGATATTATTATTTGAGATCAAGCTCGAAGAGAGTACACGCTCTGAGGGCCTTGTTAACCAAATAATCATGTGTATCTGAAAACAACTTTTGGTAATTAAGAAAGGAGTTTTAAAGGAACTTGGCATTAAAAATATACATGGTATAAAAAATATACATGGAATTTTTTTTGGTGTTATCTTTTCAAACCCTTAAATAAAGAAAATGTAGATAATGTCTTTATAAAAGATGGATACAACAATTGGAAAAGGGCATTAGAAAGATTCCATCATCATATAGGGATTGTGAATAGTTGTCACAATGAAACTAGAATATAATTTGAGTCTTTTCAAGATCAAAGGCACAGTGTGGGAAATATTTTACGAGTACATAGTCGTGATATAGAAATTGATTATCGTACCCATTTAACAGTAATGTTGGATGTGACACACGTTCTATTGAAGTAAGGGTTGCCTTTTCGAGGACACGAGTCAACTAGTTCTTCAAATAGAGGTAATTTTCTTGAGTTGCTTGAATGGTATAGTCAACGAAATGAAGAGGTTTCTAAAGATATAAAACAAAATGCTCCTGCAAACAATCAAATGACTTTGCCAAAAATTCAAAAGGATTTAACACGTGCTTGTGTCTCAGAGATCATACTTGCTATAATCAATGATATTAGAGATAAATTCTTTTCTTTGCTAGTTGATGAGGCTTAAGACAGTTCAGTGAAGGAGCATATGACAGTTGTTTTGAGGTATGTGAATAAAGAAGGACGTGTGATTGAACGATTTCTTGTAGTTGTGCATATGCCTGACACTAGTTCTCATTCTTTGAAAACGGCTATTGATGCTTTATTTGTGCAACATGGTTTATTATTATCTAGATTGAGAGGCCAAGGATACGATGGAGCTTCAAATATGTGTGGTGAGTTCAATGAGTTAAAATCTCTGATACTACAAGAAAATTCATTTGCAATGAATGTTCACTATTTCTCTCATCAGCTCCAATTAGTTCTTATTGCTGTTGCCCATGACAATTTTACTGTGAGTGAATTTTTTGGGTATGTCACCATGATTGTGAATATATCTGGAGCATCTTGTAAGAAGAGAGATCAACTTAGAAAGATTCAACGTGATAAGATAATTGCTGAATTGGAAAGTGGAGAAATTACTAGTGGAAAAGGAAAAAAATCAAGAAACTAGTTTAGCAAGACTTGGAGATACTTGTTGGGGATCACACTACTTAACATTACTTCGTTTATGATCTATGTGGTCTTCAATGATAGAAGTGCTAGGAAATGTATATGATGACGCCTCTTATTCTGCGAATAAAGGTACTGCTGTAAGTTTAATTGAAAAGATGGAGAGTTATCAATTTATTTTTGTGTTACATTTGATAAAGTATATATTGGGAATTACAAATGAGTTATCACCTTCCCTATAATAAGAGGATTAAAATATTGTTCAAGTCATGTCCTTAGTTAGAAGTGTGAAATGTCGACCACAAGACTTCAGAGAAGATGGATGACAGATAATTTTGGAACAAGTTAACACATTTTATGAATTGAATATGATTCCAATACTTGATATGGAGGACAATATGTTAACTCGTGGTCATGGCAGACAACTCATCACCAATTTTCATCATTATCGTGTGGAGTTTTTTTGTCAGGTATTATTTTTAAAAATTTATTTATTTATTGTTAAAGAGATTTCATTGATTATTAATGCTATCATGATTGCAAATTTGAATGCTAGGTTGTTAATTTAATTATACAAGAGATGAATAATCATTTTTCAGAAGTTAGTACGAAATTGCTTGGTTGCATATCATGTCTTCATCCAAGAAATTCTTTCTCTCAGTTTGATGTTCACAAACTCATGCATCTTGCTGATTTTTATCCCGAGGACTTCTTTGGTACTGATTATTTATTTTTGGAACAACAACTTATGAGTTACTTTTATAATTTGCGGGATGATCCTCACTTTTCTTCAATTGACGACTTGGGCATTCTTGCTCAAAAATTGGTTAAGACTGAACAACATTTGATTTTTCCATTGGTTTATCGTATGATAGAGTTGCCATTAGTTTTATCAGTTGCAACTACTTTCGTTGAACGAGTTTTTTTCTACAATGAAGACAGTGAAGACTAATTTACATAATAGAATGAGAGATGAATGGATGAATGACAGTCTAGTTGTATACATTGAAAAAGATATTTTTTCTACAATTGAAAATGAACAAATATTACAACATTTTCAACAAATGCAGTCTCATAGAATCCAATTGTCTCCTCTTGTACCGACTCATCGGCAATCGTAGACTTCTGTACCAACCCGGAAATGAAGCTCACATATGGAAGAAAGGTAGACTTTTGTAACCCTTGGGATATTAAGGCCTAAAAGTTTGGTAGGGAGAAATTTGACAAGAATTCAAACATGTGACGCATGATGATTACCTTTTGTTCTTTTTTTTTTTAACTCTGTTTTGCTAATAGGAATGATGATTAACATCTTGTATTATCTATTAGAACTATCATCTTGGTAGTGATTAACCTACATAAAATTTTTAGCCCCCTAATCTTTTTTTCTGATTCTGGCCTGTCTAAGATGAACATCATCATCTTTTACTACGATTAAGGCATTAGCAAAAATTAGATCTTGGTCATTAATATTGACCAAAAATAGTTCTAACTTAATTCTACATCAGAACATACCAAAAGAAGCCACACCAACAATATATAAGGTTTATTAACCATGCAAATCATAAAGTACACTAAACCAAGCAAAATAATGATATAGAGTCCAACTTAAACAATTTAGTAAAAAAAATATGAACCCTATACTAGCTTAGAACAAGATAACAACAATTATATCCCACAAACACACGACTATAAAGCTTATGCTTATGTTTCACCCAAAGTAGATGAACATAATAAATGAACATTTTTTGTTTATGTTTCTTTTTCATTATTGACTTGGTAAAAAACATAAGAGGTGAACATAGAGGTCATAAATCAAAGAGTAAAAAGGAACCTATTGAATAAATTTATCTAAATCCTAATGAGTTTTGATCTCATTAATAGCTTAAATGTTTTTAAAATTTTAAAACTTTAGCATATACAAGATGAGGAGAGTCTATTAGTATCGTCATAGAGTAAATCGAAAGTGTTAAAGTCTAAATATGATAACTGTACAAAAAATAAATAAATAAACTATATTTTTTAAATAATTTTTCTAAACGGATAGATTATGAATCAAGAGTTTGTTTTTACCATGGTGAGACTCAAGAGAGTGAAAGGAATCTATTGGACTAAATCTCTTGATATTCCATCTTTGGATCACCAAGGTGAAAATAACGGTAGGATTCTAAAGCATAAAATAAAAAATGTGAAATATATAAATTGTAAACACTTACAATGGATTGACGATGATAGATCTTGCATTCTTCATGCTTATTGTCGGAAGATCACTTACAAGATCAAAAAGCCCTTCACTTTTTCATGAACTAAATCCCACCTTGTTCTTCCTCTCTCTGATAATCTCTATTTTGGATTTGCTTGGGCGAATATATGATAAATTTAGTTAATTTCATTTACTAGTCTTGGGGTGATCCCGACCGTACCCTATGAAAATTTTCCACCTTCACCAAGGCAAATCGGAAAACGCTCACGGCGAGCGGTCCAGAAGCCCAACATTCTTTGATTGCTCGTCCCATTTGGAGGAAAATTTTCTACAAATACGTCATATCTTGGATTTGAATCATGAATGTCTAGATGATAACTTGGATGTCGTACCACTGTACCATAACCCTGGGGACTTGTTTGGGTAAATATATATACCAAGATGATGAGGTCAAGCGTGCACTCAATTGCACATTATTGGGGAAAATGAGTGGGTAAGTAACGCCCACTCTCTCTTTAACGTGTGCAGTAAATTGCACACATCCAACAACAACACAAATGTGGTAATACTTCGACCAATCAACACTAAGTGTAGGGCCGAATATGACACTAGAGGAAGGTAGTGAATAGCGCTTGTGTTTTTTTTTTCATGGATTTATTTGATTCGCATCCCCGGTACTACTCTAAGGCTTGTGCATAGACGATGCCGGTCTACTATCTCTCTCTTTTTTGAATAACTTCCAAATGTGAAGAAACCTCGCACAAGCTTAGAGACACAAGCACGATAATAATAACAAATATAAACTTAAATAAAGAAACAACTACTGTTGATCCTCTCTAGAAGTCCTGAGTATGTCAGTACTCGTCCTAGCTAGAACTTCTTGGCTCACTCTACCAGAGCTTTGTAGAACTTTTTGTGAGCACAAAACTAAGATGATTGAGAGTAGATTGCTTTTCAATGATAATTGAGTCTCTAGCTCAATGTTCTTTTTATAGGTCTTTTTTTGGTCAACTAATAAACCTTTTTTGATCGGTTGATCAAGCTATGATCCTGCTCACTCTGCTATTTGAAATTTACTTTTCGTTTGACTGATCAATAAGTTCGGTCAATAGACAAAGATCTTTGCCATCTTTCTATCCAAATTCAATTACAGGCTGGATCAACATCTCGCTCGATCCGCTGATCGATTCTATTTTTGATCACTCGATCAACAAGAATGGTCGACTAATCATAAACTTAACGTCTAAGGTCGGATTAACATTCCGCTTGATTCGGTGATTAAATCTATGTTCAATTGCCCGATCAACAATATTGGTCGATCAATCTTCCCTTCAATCTTATCTTCCATCACGCAACATTTTCCATCATTTGATGTCATGTAAGCTTTGTCTACCATATCAGCAATCGGTCGACGACCTCACTTTTTTGGTTGCCCGAACCGTATGGTCGACATGAAATTCTTTCGATTGATTGAAAGTCTGATTCCTGTAACATAGGGTTAACACACCAAATAAAGAAGTCTTACAAAATTGTATTAAAAATATTGTGCTTTGATCGACCAAATATGTTAGTCTTGTCTACTAGAAATCTTGTTTCGGTCGTTCGAACCTCCTCTACCTAACCTACTAGTCACATTTGCTTGGAGTGTACTCCTTTAATACTTTTCATTACCCAGGATTTACTCCATTAGGTTTTTTTTCATTTGATAAGTATTCAGTCATCCTTGACATGCTTAGACTTTCCCTTACTAGTCATCTGATCCCCTTGATTTGTCTGGATTTTTCTTTTACCAAACATCTGATCATCCTTAACCTACTTAGGTTTTCTTTTTGCCAGACATTCAATTAATCTTGATCTATTTAGATTTTTTATTAATTGTTAAGCATTCAGTCATCCTTGATTTACTTAAACTTTCCTACTTAATTTCAAATATTCAATCTACCTTGATCTGTTTAAATTAACCCTTGGACAATCTTAACAAGACATAAATATATTATCAAATATCAAAATTTTAGAGACTGATTACACCAATAAGAGGGTGGTGATGCTTTGCACCAAGATGATAATGTTCGAAATCAACACTAAAGTGATAATGGTTTAAAATCAGCACAAATTTAATAATATTTCACGAAACCAGCACCAAAAGTTAATTTTTTTAAATTATTTAATTTTTAATTTTTTATTATTTGTTTATTTTTTCCTATTTTGTAATTAGCTATTAAAAAGATAATAATAATTTTGAATTTTTATTATTTATTTTTTATTAACGAATGTTTAATTCTATAATTTTTTGTTAACATTATTTTTTTTATGTTTTTTTAAAAAATAAATTTTTATTTAAACTTTAATTTTTAAAAAAAAATCACCATGAGTTTCATGACGTAAATTTGTTTAAAATTTTTTTTAGGGTTATCAATAACTTTTGTCCGAAACTAATTAAGTTTTTTAAAATTTAATTAATTTTGATTTACTTTGGTTCAGTTTAAATAAAAAAACAAACTTTTTATTGTAATTTAAAACTGAAAGGCGGTAAAGGTATTTTTGAAATTAAATGCGTTCAAAAAATATGAAACTATGATGTCCTTTTTGAGAATTTTAAAATTTTTAGTGTGCTTGGGTAAAACATTGTAAATAAATAGACGTGTGTGTTTAATATCTAATTTGTCGCATAGAATAAGTCAAATGTACGCAATGTAAAAAACCATAAATAGATGGTCACGATTTTTAGGGTTTTGACGTAGTGATTAGATATTAAGTATGGATATCGTAAATCTCATGATAGATATTAATTATATGAAAATTTTACTCTAATAGGGGATAGATCATTATGAGTATCTTTTGATTTACTTTGATAATTAATAGAAAATTATCTTAGGTAAAGAGTCAGAAATATTTAATGTAAAAAAAAATATCATATATCTAAGTTTTAAAAAAATTCAAAAGCTGCGTCGTATATTGATCAAAGGGCACCCTCTTTCCCAAATATGCTTTTCATTAGTAAAATAAAATAAAAAATTTGTCTGACAAGCGCGCTCAGGTTGTCTGACAAGGCCGTTTTATATTTTTTTTAATAAAAAAATATTTTAGGAAGGAAATACTTCGTACGCCATGTTTGTGAAAACGCCGTGAATACATTCTCATGAATTTCAACCGCGTTGAACCGGTCGCGCATGTCTGGCTCCACGGACCGCGTGAATGAATCCCACGACTGCTTCCGAAGCCAATCAACACTCGAATGCGTTCACCCCCAAATGCCCTATCGGATGACGTCGTCCTTATCGGATGGATTTGAAACCAGGACCACTCGTACGGCGCGTGACGGTCTCCTGCGCGCGCGCGCGCGTGCGTAATGATAAGTATGCAGTCAGTATCACACAACGGAGAGAGAGGGGTGAGAAATATGATGAGATTATGTGCATCTAAATTATAAAATTTATTTTAATTAGATTTTCTGAAAATATGACTCGGAGACACTAAAAATCAGCATATATATCTGCGTGCACGCTTGATCAATTCCTGAAAATTTTATAATAACTTTTTTTTGGAAAATATATATTTTTAAAAAAATTTATATCTAATTTTTTTTATCAGAATTGACATACCAGTGACGCTCAATTGGGCCCGCCGGAAGTCACCATTGTCTCGATCAAGTTTGGCATTACATGGCCCTCCCTCAAGCGGTGCAACAGTAAAATATATAACAGATTAATTTGTTGATTAGTCATAGGAAAATTATACCGGTGTTACTATATAAAAATTTTATACAAGTGTCGAACCTTTCCTTAAATAATCTATTGTGTTCTTTAGAAGTTAAATTAGGAATCATAAACAGAACTTAACATCATTGATTCTAAATTTAACTTATCTGTTCTTAATGATTTAGATTTGAATCGCAAGCGGAACTTAACACTATTGATTCAAATCCACCTATGTTATTAATTTCATTAAATATTAATTTATAAAATTGGCTTCCAAGACTGCATGCATGGCGAGGCACATGTCCTTCTTGGATATGGGAGCAACCACCACCGCCTAGACAAAATTTTTTAAAGAAAGCTAATATTTAATTTCCTTAAATAACTCTAGGTTAACCAAAAAGAACAATCGAATCACAAATTCGAAAAACAAAGAAAACACAAACTCGAAAAATAAATTCGAAAAACTAGATCTAATACCTCTTATGTTTGGAATTCTTACAAAAAGAAATAACTAGCATGATGCGGAAAACAATTGCTAATTATACATTCTCTTTGTAAACTAATGATCTCGAGATCTTCTGTCGTATTTCTCACCTTGCCTTGGACGTCGTGTGGGCGATAAACCTCCAAGATGAACACCACCCAAAAGCTTTTTTCCTCTTCCTCTAAAATCCGGCCACCGTCACCACTAAGGAGAAGAGAGCAAAGAGAAAAGGAGAAGAGAGAGGACCGACCACACCAAGAGAACCTCCAAGCAAGAGAATAAGAGTTGTATCTCACGAAGCCTCCTCACCCCTTCTTTTATATTACTTGCCCAAGGCAAATAAGGGAAGAATTTTTACAAAAATTAAAATCTTCCTCTTGTTTTTCCTTTTCCTTTTTTATTTTCCTTTTCTTTCCTCTTGATTGAATCAATCACCAAATCAATGGTTGGATTGATTTAATCTTGGTCGGCCCCTTACTTGGGCACCAAGCAAAGGTGGCCGACCACTTATAGGAAGAAATAATTTTTTTTTATAAAATTTTACAAGAAGAAATCTTTTTATAAAATTTTACAAGTTCTCTTTCCTAAAGTGAATGTTAAAAAGGAAAGTTTTAAAAATTAAAACCATGTTTTAAAATTTAAAACTTCTCTTCAAAAGTTTCCTTTTTTTAATATGAATAGAAAATTTTAATTTTTAAAACTTCTCTTCTTTTTTTTTTTTCTAAAACCATGAGGATGGTTAAGAAAGGAAAGTTTTAAAACTTTCAAAACTCTCTATTAAACCATGTGACCTAATTCAAATAAGGAAAGTTTTTAAAATTAAAATCTCTCTTTTAAAACTTATAGTTTTCTACAAAGAGAAAATTTTAAAAATTCAAAAAAACCCTCCTTATTTGATTAATGTGGCCGACTGATAACCATGATTTTACTGCATTATTTTGATCCATTTATGCATGGTTTTGATGTTGGTTTCATAGTTTAAATCATGGTTACATTACATTTTTGTGCATTGCATAGATTTTGGAATTAATTGCAAATTATATTATTTTTGGTGTTATTTGATGCTAATATTTGATTATTATTTTGTAGGCATCAAAGGATCTTAGATTTGGATCTATTTGGACCGGAATTGGGCTCGAATCGGAGTTCAAAAGACAAGATCAAGCTTTGGGTCGATTTGGGCCGTTTATTAAGAATAGGAGAGATCTGAGCCATTGATGAAGATCCAGAAGTTTTGATCCAGATCTGAGTTCATCCAGCCATTGATCTAGCCGGATTAATCTGGACCGTTCAATGAAGACTGTGCAGATCCGGGCCATCCAGTGATGATCTGATCGATCCGACCTACGGGAGGGTAGATCCAGACCCTAGATCAACATCAGTACATTAAGATCGGAATTTGGATGACTTTTCACCGTTGATTTAGCCCGGAATCATCTCAGCCGTCCATCCAGATCCAGATCAGATTCAAAACAGAAGCTACAGTGCTTCGTGTTGTTCGTCGATCCTCCACAGCACAGCAGCTTCGTCCCGCGGCGATTCTTCCGGATTTCGGCCCCGATTCCTTCTCCGATCATCCTCCCGAGTTTCTACCTTGGTGGAGGATTTCTTAGCAGCTCATCCCGATCATCTGGAGCGCCGGCGAGTGTTCTTTCTGGCGCGTTTTCTACTTGCGGCAGTTCTCTATTTCACCTCAGATTTGGAGGTGGTCCTCCAAATCTGAGCTCCGATTCCCATCAGTGACGCTTGGAGGTGGTTCGCCGGCGTTATTGAGCTTCATCCGATGCCCATCCGCAATCCACAACTTCCATCCAGATCCAGAGAGCTCCGGTAGTAGATTTCCAGCATTTTCGGCATTTACTTGGGTTTCGGGTTGTTCTAGCTCGTCGGGGGTGGTCCGTCGGCGTTGCAGAGCATACCTGGAGCTGATACGCCGCTTAGATGCTCCATTGAGGTCCAAAGTTGGGTGGTCTCGACTTTGGCACTCTTGTGTGACGGCTTGAGTGTGAAGTTTGGTGAGATTGATTGTGAGAATGGATCGGTTAGGGTTTTATTTCGTTTATTTCCTGTTTTGTATCTTGGCACAGATTTATTTTGATGTTGTTATGTTTTTAGTAGTAGTTTAACATTTTATTACCTTGTCAAAGTTTAGTATAAGTCTTATTTGGAGTTTGTTTAATTGTTAAGTGGTAGGTTTCAAATTAGGGTTTAATTGGAGCTGTAGATCAGATTTAATTGCATTTCATTATTTCATATTTAGTTTAAGTGTGTTGATGGTTTAATTATAATGTAGGGTGACAATGCATTATGGTTTGATCATTGGCACATAGTTAGGTTTCATTTATGCATTAGATAATTTCGTATTCGCTATTGTTTTCATTTGTTAGATTTAGATTCAAAGTATTAAACCCCCAACTCCATTTTTATATCGAAAACCCCAAAAAATAGGAATAAAAGACAATCCTAAATTACATTCTACCGTTGGTTCCTCGGATCGATCCTGGGCTCGTTACTACAACGTTATTGTGAAATTAAGGGGTTCAGTGAAAAATACATTTGTTAATTTGATAAAGCCTATTTGTGACATTTAATATAGATTTTAGGCATTCATCAAATTTTGGCGCCGTTGCCGGGGAAATTGTAATATGCAATGTTTAGTAATTTTAGGATTGTTGTTTTGATTGCTTTCATGATTATATATTCATGTGTTGATTTTATTTGTTCCTGAGTCTTCTGATTTTATTTGCTAGTGTTTCAGTGTAAGAACAGGAAATTCATGTGACCATGGATCCATATTATCCGTATTTTGGAGATGGGATAGAGAATTATAATTATCAGTCTCAGACTCAGTTTTATCAGCTTGAATCTCAGTCCTACCTACCTATGGAGCAACGGAATAGGTATGAGGATGCACAAGAACAAATTGAAGAATCAATGTGGAAATGCAATGATATTATGCAACAAATGAGAGAGCATCAAGAGCAACAATTTGCAAGGATACAGAATATTCAGAGTCAATTAGATCAGATTGCATCATCCATTAATCAGTTACAAGCACAGAACTCCAGTGGAGAGATGGAGAGTAGTGATTTTGTCAGGCCTGACCCTATTCCCATTTATTCACAAGATTTATCTAATTTTATTTGTGATGATGATGTAGTTGTTCAGATTTCTGATTATACTGATAGTGTTGCTTTAGATGTTGTTGAAGATGCAGGTTTTGATGATGAAGAGAATTTAAGTGTAGGGGAATGCTTACTGGAAGCATTACCTCAAGGATCACCTGATGATGAAGTAAGTGTAGGGACTTGTGCTATGGAGCCAAGCACCCAAGAATCACTACATGAGGCTGAACATTCACCAGAACAAGAGGTTGAGTCGTTATTTGATGATAAGGAGGTAACAATCACCACTCCAGGTACCTTTCAAGATGACAAGGTGAGTATTTTGTGTAATTTTTCAGAGAATTTTATAGAGGTACCATTTATTGATTTTATTAGATGTGATTCATTTCTTGAAATATCTTTTGCCCACACTAATATTCTCCTATTTTCTTTTTATCCCACTTGCATGTGGGAGGAGTTTATTTTTATTGATGTTGTAGGAGAACCTAAGCTTCCGGAGTGGATGCTTACACTGAACTGTCTCCGTCCTCCAGAAAAAACTTTGAAGGGAAAAAGGAGTAATAAGAAGAATTTGAGTGGAACCACGATTACTCTACTTCCGGGGTGGCTACTACTTCTAAACCTTCTTCAACCACTGGGAATGAAAGGGGAGTTGGTTCCAATTTTGCTTACTCTTGCATTTAAATTCATGCTTTGTGTTTAGTTTTTCTCTAATAAATTCTTTATACGTTCTTTAGTTCTATACTTTGCATTTGCATCTTATTTTCATACTTTGCATTTAGTTTGGTATACATAGCATTTCATTTGAATAAAAGTTTCCATGAGAATTGTTTAGGAATACTTTTAAGATGGTAAAAGTTTCTTAAATTTGATCATCAATTTTAGGTCATTTGACATGATTGAATGCTTTACTTACATGATATTGGTTAAAATGGTGGTGGATTCCATATTGATTAATTGAGCTTGATTGCATAAAAAAATACCTAGAGAGGACCACTTTAAGCCTATACGCTATTTTATTTTTGTGTGGCATGCACTTACAACAATTGAAACTCTAGAACTTGCTTAGTTTCTTTTCAAGGTCACAATAGCATAAGTATGCATGGAAAGGAAGGATGAATTCTTTTCTTTTGCCTATTTCAAATTCCAATTCATTTTTCCACAATTTTCTTTAACAATTTCCTTTAAGCATTCTCATCTTTCATTTTAACTTTTGATTACCTTTGCTTGGTCCATTTTGTTAAGAGTTTTGGTTGAATTCTTGATGAGTTTGATTGATTTGATGGACAAAAGATTAAGTGTGGGGGAGCTTTGGTCTTTGATTGAGTTCTTTTGTTGATGGAGAAGTGAATTCTGCAGGAAGAGAGGAAGTTCATTTAATTAAGTTGGTTGTGTGTCATTGTTTCAATAATTGGTACATTTGTTTGTGAGAAGAAGTATTGTGAACAGCTTTGGGAATCTGGAATTGGGTTATGATAGCTTGTGGAGAATTCTGAAAATTTGCAGGAATTGAAGTTGAAGCTAAAATTCTGTATCAGAATTGTATTAGAATTCAGAATGCAATGTCCAATGAGGGAAACTTCATTTAATTTTAAGAATTTGTTGAACAAGAATGGTATGCTTACCTTTCATGATATCTGCAGTGTGAAGAAAAGAAGAATTCAGAAACTCTACTGGAAATTGAAACAAATACTGGAAACAGGAATTCAGAAACAGATGGAAATAAGTGTGTGCAACTCTTTCATTATAAGCCCTTGAAACCCTTATAAATGAATTGAAACTCTTGAAATTCCAGCAGCAATTGTTTAAATTCTTTACAAACTTGCTGGAAGAATCTTGGTAGCTGTAAATTGCTGAAATTCTGAATTGCAGTAACTTTCTAAGTGATGTTATAAGCTGGAACCAGATGGAATCAAGCTATTATTTGATTAAAATGATTGTTAAGTTCTAAAGGATAAATTGTTGAAGCTTGAAGTGAGAAAGCAATAACATCAGATGTGGAAATCAAGTTATCAAGCTGACATTCAGAATTCTGGAATCTGAGAATTCTGTTGAGCTGTGCCAAGTTTAAATGCAGAAATGCAAAATTCCAAAGAAGTAAAAAATTGAAACTTAAGTGTAGGTTTTGAATGGCACAACTTAAACTGTAAATCTGAATTCTGAAACTTGAGTCCAAGGTTCTGATGGAAGAAGAGAATAGAGGAAGAACATACATGCATTCTTGCATTGCTGATACTCAAGTGAAGACACTTAAATTGCTACACTGAATTCTGCTGTAAGAAATCAGAAACTTACAAGAATGAATAACCTGGAAGGTCGAGATTTCTGAATTTTTGGAAATAAAGTTTTCTAGTAAATTGAGTTCCTGAAATTTGTAGATGCAGGAACAGGAAATCTGCAGAAAAATAGAAGTGCAGAAAAAGGAAGCTGGAGGCTGTTGTGTATCAAATGGTGTATCAAAATTCAGTTACTAATGTAAATCAGTGATAAACTTGAGTGGAGTCTTGTTTTGTGCAGCAACAAATGTTGTTCTTGCCTTCCAAGACCTTTAAAAATTCTGGAGTTTAAATGCAGAAATTCTGGATTCTGTAATTTCATTGAAGCTGATCCAGTGAAGATTTCTTACTCTCTGGGAGTTAATTGATGGGTGGACCAATTGAGATATACACATCAATGTTATTTCTTACTAGAAAATTAACTGAACTCAAGCTCTTAACATTTCAGTGACAATTGATTCTCTGAAAGTTTCAGCTAATAGCTGCAAAGGATTGAGGAGGAATTGGATGTTAGATGTTGAGTTCTACTTAGGAAATTGACATGGAATATGGTTACTGCAGTGAATGGATGCATGCAAATTCAATGGTAATTATATTCTGAAACTGTTCAAATGCTGAAATCTGTGTTATTTTTGAAATTGGAATTTTTGAACCCATAATGCAGAAATTGAGTGCCAGTTATTAAAGAAAGAGATTGCCACAACAACTGAGATCGGTTCATTCATTTCACAACTCAATAGTTTCATTCTGGACTTGAGTTTCTTTACTACAGATTCTGACTTCAGAAGTTCAGCTTCCAAACCTAGAATATCAGAATTGATAATCCAGGGAAATTCCAGCATTCTGCATAACTACTTCTGCTCCAGCAGTAACATGGTACAGATTCTCAGCTGAACAATTTCAGAAGTCAAGTTCAAAGATACTACCAGTACCTTATTTCTTGTTATCAGCAATTCTTTGATATTATTGGCAACATCCCCGCAGCAAAGCTTTGATGTTGAATTTTTGTGTGCCAAACTAATTTGCAGATTTCTGAAAATCTGGACTTTGTTGTTATAAATTTCGTTTCAGTTCTTAACTAATGTGAAGTGGAATCACCTTTTTAAGAGGTTGAGGGAACAAGTGCTAGCACAAGAGCATGTAACTGTATGGGGACTGATTTCTGTGATGTCATTGAAGCTTGGAGTAATGCGTGCAGGAATGCAATGGTACAAACCTTTCAACTTAGTGGCTGATCAGGAGCAAGTAGTGATGATGTTGATTCCAAGAGTTGTGTGAACAGATAAACTAAGTTGTTCTTCTTCTTCATTGTGCAAGAGTGATGAATCAAGTTTCTATCAATCCAGCTTTGAAACCCTGATACTGGATTTCTTAGTAGCAGATTACAAAACCAAAGTTCATTAACATATTGCTGGAATTGTCCAGTTCCACTGCAGTATAATATTCAGATCAGTGCTGTGACTCCTGACAATTCTTAATTGGATGGGTACGGAATTGTCAAGTTTGTATCACAATCAGTTCAAAACTTAATTTAACCATGTTGTCAATTATCAAAGAATGTGCTAGTCATTTTAAAATGGGCATGTGAGTAGCATTTTTGAACTTAATTCAGGAAATTCTGACATGTTGCTGAATTCTATAATTGATATATAAGATGTAGCAGAATTTGCAAGTGGTGTGAAGTTGCTTGTGCAAAAATTTCACCAAGTGGAGCACTTGGTTTTCATTTCTTAAATGAGAATTTCTGAAATTCTATATCTTTGGCAGCTATATATTTGGTTTTAAGAGGTTGAGTGTTAAGTTGAGGACACATTGTATCAAGATTTTTGGATAGCTATCCAATTGAAGAAGAGTTAGGTTTAATCATTTGTGTACTCATTGACAAATGGTATTCAAGTTCAATAGTTGGAAATCTAGAAAATTCATGAAGATTAGGCAACCATTTTGCATCTGAAACAATCTGGAAATCTGGAAATTTTTATAGGCTGAATCTGAAACATTCTGTGAAGAATTGGCTCTTGATGTCATTGCTGCTTATGAAACTGTTGGTAGGCTTAAATAAGCATAACGTCTATTACTCAATGAAGTGTATGCTGGAATCTGAAATACAGAAGTAAAGTGAGATTAAGCAAAAAGCTAATTCAGGAATTTCATTAAATTTGATTTCTGAAACTGAAGTACATCTATAATTCCAAGCATTAGACTGAAATTTGGAACCCAGGATTTTGAGGCAGTTTCATTTCTGAATTTATTTCTGGGCATGACCTCTGAAACTGAATTTGAAACTAAGGGGTTGGAATTGATTGAAGTTTAGTTGCTACTTCATTAGCAGCTTATATAGTTACTGCACGAAAAAGAAACACAGAGCTGGGAACTTTAACTGGAAACCAATTCTGCAGTTTGGGTTCTGCAGCAGGTTGAAGTTAAATTCGAGTTACATCCTTCAAATCAGCTATGAACTCAATTAGAACTTTGTTAATTGCAGTAACAAATGAAGAAGATGTTGCTGTTGAAGAATGTCTACAACCATTTTTATTTCAAAACTAAAAATCTGTATCAGATTATACATTACTGCAGTGGAAGTTGCTGAAATTTTTAGGAATCAGATATGCAAATGACTTGTGTGCCAAGTTCTCCTTGCGATTCTTAAATCAATGGAAGGCTCAAGGTATGCTGATTCTGGAAAGTGTACTGCTTTCTAAAAATTCTAATTGCCTATTTGAGATAATTGATTGGCTTCAAGGATGTCCACTTATACAGTACAGAGAAAGAAATCATATTTGATGAAACTCTAGATCCAGGGCAAATTCGATGAAGCTATGAATTGATGTATCAACTTTAAGACATTGTGTGCCAAGCTCTTCTTATAACCCTCTGATCAATAAACGATGCAAATTTCTGAAACTCTATCCAGGAAGTTGATAGTTGTTGCTGCTGAGTAATGTGGTTGTGAATCAGATTCATAGCTGAACTTATTGTAAATTGATTTAGGAAATTGTTTCTCGAAATTTAAATCTGTGGAGTGTCATTTCTTTGTAAATAGAAAATCTGCAGAAAAAGAACATGAAATCTGCAGAAAATAGATGCTGGAATACAGAACAGAGAAAGAAAAAGAAGTGAAATCTGCAGAATGAATATGAAGAAGAAAGTGGTTTAAGTGTGTTAAGCGTTAGAAACATGTTGTGTTTTAATTGCCCGAGACGGACAACACTTTAAGTGTGGGGGTGGATATTATTCTTCATGATTTGAGATTGATGGAATTTAATTGAAAAAAAAAAGTGAAGAAGAAAATTTTTGGGCAAAAGTGTATCAAAGGTTGAGATAGAGTATCAAAATTCTTTGTTGGTCATCAAATTGAAGGGGAGTTTAGCTTGGTCTTTTGAAGTGATAAAAACAAATGGTATTCATCTCTTTATACATCAAATGGGTCAACTCATCAAGTAAATTCCTTCCATACTCTCATTCTCTTCATTGAATTCTTTTCTTTTGCCAATTTCATCCATTTTCATTGTTCTTTTTGCTTCCATTTTAATTCTTCATGATAAATTCCTTTTGATTTATGTATGTTATGTTTATAGTGGTGGAGAATTAGAAAATAAGCAAGCTTATGGTAGTGAAATGTTGTGAGTTGCATTGAGTGAACTCCACATATATGCAATTTTGAGTGTGAGAGCTAGAATAGGTAAATCCCTTGTGAGATTGCAACTTGCTTAATTTTTCAATTGGATTGAAACTACCATATCTACTGATTATTGTTTGAATTGTGTTCATGATTGTTAGTGATCTTTAAGATGATCTTAGTTAAATTCTTTTTACTATCTTTTAGATATTGCTAGGGAAATTTCTATGGAGATGATTTTTAGTTTTCTTTACTTGCACGGGACGTTCAAGACTAAGTGTGGGGGATTTGATAACCATGATTTTACTGCATTATTTTGATCCATTTATGCATGGTTTTGATGTTGGTTTCATAGTTTAAATCATGGTTACATTACATTTTTGTGCATTGCATAGATTTTGGAACTAATTACAAATTATATTATTTTTGGTGTTATTTGATGCTAATATTTGATTATTATTTTGTAGGCATCAAAGGATCTTAGATTTGGATCTATTTGGACCGGAATTGGGCTCGAATCGGAGTTCAAAAGACAAGATCAAGCTTTGGGTCGATTTGGGCCGTTTATCAAGAATAGGAGAGATCTGAGCCATCCGTTGAAGATCTGGCCGATCCAACCTAATGGGGAGCAGATCTAAGCCATTGATGAAGATCCAGAAGTTTTGATCCAGATCTGAGTTCATCCAGCCATTGATCCAGCGGATTAATCTGGACCGTTCAATGAAGACTGTGCAGATCCGGGTCATCCAGTGATGATCTGATCGATCCGACCTACGGGAGGGTAGATCCAGACCCTAGATCAACATCAGTACATTAAGATCGGAATTTGGATGACTTTTCACCGTTGATTTAGCCCGGAATCATCTCAGCCGTCCATCCAGATCCAGATCAGATTCAAAACAGAAGCTACAGTGCTTCGTGTTGTTCGTCGATCCTCCACAGCACAGCAGCTTCGTCCCGCGGCGATTCTTCCGGATTTCGGCCCCGATTCCTTCTCCGATCATCCTCTTGAGTTTCTACCTTGGTGGAGGATTTCTTAGCAGCTCATCCCGATCATCTGGAGCGCCGGCGAGTGTTCTTTCTGGCGCGTTTTCTACTTGCGGCAGTTCTCTATTTCACCTCAGATTTGGAGGTGGTCCTCCAAATCTGAGCTCCGATTCCCATCAGTGACGCTTGGAGGTGGTCCGCCGGCGTTATTGAGCTTCATCCGATGCCCATCCGCAATCCACAACTTCCATCCAGATCCAGAGAGCTCCGGTAGTAGATTTCCAGCATTTTCGGCATTTACTTGGGTTTCGGGTTGTTCTAGCTCGTCGGGGGTGGTCCGTCGGCGTTGCAGAGCATACCTGGAGCTGATACGCCGCTTAGATGCTCCATTGAGGTCCAAAGTTGGGTGGTCTCGACTTTGGCACTCTTGTGTGACGGCTTGAGTGTGAAGTTTGGTGAGATTGATTGTGAGAATGGATCGGTTAGGGTTTTATTTCGTTTATTTCCTGTTTTGTATCTTGGCACAGATTTATTTTGATGTTGTTATGTTTTTAGTAGTAGTTTAACATTTTATTACCTTGTCAAAGTTTAGTATAAGTCTTATTTGGAGTTTGTTTAATTGTTAAGTGGTAGGTTTCAAATTAGGGTTTAATTGGAGCTGTAGATCAGATTTAATTGCATTTCATTATTTCATATTTAGTTTAAGTGTGTTGATGGTTTAATTATAATGTAGGGTGACAATGCATTATGGTTTGATCATTGGCACATAGTTAGGTTTCATTTATGCATTAGATAATTTCGTATTCGCTATTGTTTTCATTTGTTAGATTTAGATTCAAAGTATTAAACCCCCAACTCCATTTTTATATCGAAAACCCCAAAAAATAGGAATAAAAGACAATCCTAAATTACATTCTACCGTTGGTTCCTCGGATCGATCCTGGGCTCGTTACTACAACGTTATTGTGAAATTAAGGGGTTCAGTGAAAAATACATTTGTTAATTTGATAAAGCCTATTTGTGACATTTAATATAGATTATGTGCTATTATCACCGACCCCTACTTGTTTGGTCACCAAACAATAGGGCCGACCCCATAGAAGAGGATGTGGCCGGCCCTTGCTTGGTCACCAAGCATTGGACCGGCCCCCTTCTTGGACACCAAGATGAGCTTATATTTGGATGGACTTGAGGCTTTAATGAGGCTACGACCGGGACCTAGAGGAGAAATTGGTTTTGGCCTTCCGATGAGCTTGAGTATCCCGTGTTCGCCCCGAACACACAACTCAAGTTCATCGATAATAACTCATTCCACTAGAGAGTTATTATCGCACTACCACACCAATCCCAAATTACATTATGAGCTCCTTCTTATCATGAGTGTGTTAGCCTCCCTGTGTTTAAGATAACGAATGTCCACTAATTAAGTAAGTTACTGACAACTCACTTAATTAATATCTAGCTCCAAGAGTAGTACCACTCAACTTCATTGTCATGTCAGACTAAGTCCACCTGCAGGGTTTAACATGACAATCCTTATGAGCTCCCCTTGGGGACATTCTCAACCTAGATAACTAGGACACAGATTCCTTCTATAATTAACAACACACACTATAAGTAATATCATTTTCCAACTTATCGGGCATATTGATTTATCGAGCTAAACCTCACCCTTTGATAAGTCAAAGAAATAAATATTAAATATATGTGTTTGTTATTATATTAGGATTAAGAGCACACACTTCCATAATAACTAAGGTCTAGTTCTTTTATTAAGTCAGTACAAAAGAACTTACCTAAAATGGTCATACTCAATACACTTAGAATGTATCAGTGTAATTTATTAATCAAGATAAACTAATACTTAATTACACTACGACTATTCTGATGGTTTGTTCCTTTCCATCTTAGTCGTGAGCAACTGTTTATAATTTATAAAGAACCGAGAACATGATCTTCTGTGTGTGACATCACACACCATGTTATCTACTATATAAATTAATTGAACAATTACATTTAACAAATAAATGTAGATATTGACCAATATGATTATTTCAAAAATAAATATTTATAAAAGCTAGATTTTTAGTATATATTCCAATATAATTTAGTTTTTATGACTCTAATTACTGGATAAGAAATTGCATATACTTTCTATTTGAAAACTTTTTATGTGCTAGATCCGTCACCACTTCGTCAAATTTGGAATTAGATGACCTAATTCCTATTCGGCTGTATTGAGTATAAGATTTTTTCTAATGCAGTGATTATTGAAACATGGGATATCAACATATGAGGTTTTGAAATTAAAATTCAGTGTGTTCGATCATATCTTCTTTTTATATCTTGACCATTTATATTAATGACTAATAATTATTCATGATACTTTGGGATAGATTAATAGACACACTGAGATAAATAATTTTTTTGTTTTTATCACAATACATGTGTCAAATTCACTCTTGTATAATAAAATATGAAAATTTTGATGCTTATTAATTATATGAGTATTCCAACAACATATTGTTTATATATATATATATATAAAATTTTTCCTATAAAAAAAATCTTTACCTAAAAGTGATTTCGCTCACTTGGAACGTCCGTACCCATGAATAAAGGTGGATCAGATACACAACAACCTAAAAGTCCTCGTTTAAAGAAGTTTAGATCTTTTGTCCTAAGATTTGTGTATTTTAATGTCTTTTTATCGATCAAATGGTCATAATATTCTCATGATGTATATTATATTCTTGAGATGTGATCGGGGATCTCAATCTAAAGGAACATAATATACTCGGCTAATGAGAAATATCTCAGACAAAATTATTAAATACTATTTTTTTTTAAAAAAATAAAGACTCTAGAAAAACTTAATTATGCATAGGTTATTTGAAGAATATAACTGTTTTAAAATCACAAAATTGTTAGAACCCCTTGAAAATGCACAATAGTCACTAAAATATTCCCAACAAACAGATGAAATAAAATCTCCAGAGGTTTTAAGGTCTTCCTAGGTGGCATGAACGAGAAAGGGCGACGCTGGATGAGAAAGGGTGACATTTGAGAACCCCACCGCTAAATTATTATAACGAATTCTCATTTATAAAATAAATAATTTAATTTTTTATATCAGATATTAAATTGATAAGAATATACACTATATTTAATCTTAGCTAAAAGACCTAGAAAGATATATTTTTTAATATCATTGATCTAAGATGTTTATAGAAGCTACTCAGCTATCAATCATAATATATGGGACTAAAAAGAACCATGATAACACATATTTTTTTTATATAAAAACAATCTAAAAAAATTACTAATAAAATTTAAAATTATTTTCAATGTGAAACAAAGAATATTAACATAATTTAATTTTATACTTCATCAAAATTAGTTATTAAATGTTCACACTATTAGTTAAATAGTAAAATTATTATTATTATTATTATTATTACTCAATACATAGATGTTTTACCAAATGTAAAATTTAGATTTTTTTAAAATAATCTAAGTATCTAGATTTTTAAATCGCCTAATCTCGGAGTTCTCCATCAATCTGGTCCTATAAAATTTTCCACTGACCGTCAAAATAAATCACAAAGTACTCATGATTGTCCATTCGTAGTGGCCAATATTCTTAGGCTTGTCATTCCACTAAAACAAAATGTCATGCAGTGCATTGTAATTAGGATTGGAATTTTAGATATCTAATTAACCCTTGAAATGACTAACTGTTGCAAAAGAATTTTGGAAAAAGTTCTTGAAGCTCCATGAAGAACCAAAGAAGTTGAATCCAACATCTCGATGGACACCGAGTTATCATCAGAAGAATCTGAAACCGAGGAAATTGCCGGAACGACTCTAATAGCCGAGTACCTACCGGAAGACGAAGCAAGTTCATCATCAATGAACATCGATGAAGAGGGAGCATCATCAGAGGAAAGCATCACTGCAGGGGGAGCATTAGAAATTGACAGGGTAAGTCAGGTATTGTCCCTACCTCCTGACTAATTATTTAAATTTATAAAAATACCGTCAAAGAGTTCCTATAAATTAGATATAGAGAATAAAAAATTATTAAAAGAAAATAAAGAATTAAAATTGACCTTAGCAATATCTTATCGACTAGAAGATTTTACAAGATAAAAATAGAAAATCAAAAGAAACAAATATACAATCTAAAAATTTCTATATGTTCAAATTGCTCTTTGAGCTTTAAAAATTATAATGGACTAAATTGGTAATTTAAATATCACAGGGATAAAATTAGAAAATTATCAAGGAAGTATATTCCTAAAAAATTTCTAATTAACCCAGTTGGAAGGAACCTATATTGGATACCAAAGTCATGCCTTAATTAATGCATATCATTTTTTAAATTATTTTGCATGATTTCTATTAGAAATTAATTAGAGGTTAATTTTTCCGAGAAAGATAAATTCGTTACTTATATGTAGGAAAATTTTTAAAATTTTCTAAGAGTTACATTATTTTTTTGGATTATCTAACAAAAATTATATATTTTTTTATTTTAAAATTATTTCTCAGAGTTATTTTTTTCTCTTAAAGAATATCATATTCTCTATTAAGGATTTTTTTAAAATTTTTTTTAACCGTTGCATCACTTTTCAAAATTGTATTTTTATGTTGGACTTTATCATTTTCTCTATCTACACAAATATTTTTTTAAAAAAATTTCTAGTCGTTATTGAATTTTTTATGAATTATTTATCCAAATGTGAATTTTTAATATTTGGAAATTTAATTTTTGAAAATTCTTATCTACGTTATACTTTTAATTTTTTTAAAAGAGTTTTTCCTTAGACTTTGGATAGATTACTCCATTTTAATGTGATCAAAGAGGGAGAAGGAGAGATTAAGTCTAGGGAGAGGGTAACATCAATTTTTTTAACACAATATCCGTAAAATTATTACGTTGTTATTAATGTTGTTTGTTTATGTTTATTTATCCTAACTTAACTTGGATTGTTCACATCAAAAAGGGGGAGATTGTTAGTACCCCAAAATAATTGTGATGTGATCAACCAAGTCAGGTTGTGTTATGTTGGTATTTAACCTCTGAGTTTAAGTGTGCAGGAACTTAGGAGCATAAGAGACGAGGAAAAGACGCAGCTAGCGAGAAGGACGACACAGGAGAGAGCCGACAGCTCGGTGCGTCCGAGGGACGAGGTGCTGCGAAAGAATACACACGGGGACTAGAAGGAGGCGCGCAATATTTCCAAGGGACGAGAAGCCGGAGGTGAAGATTGCTCGAGGAGATGAGCAAAAGACGCAGCTAGCGAGACAGATGACACGGGAGAGAGTCGACGAGCTCGATGCGTCCGAGGAACGAGGGACTACAAAAGACAAGGAAGCACGCGACAATTTCGAGGGACGAGAAACCCGAAGCGGAAGATTGCTCGAAGGTTGAAAGTTGGGTTCGGGTGAGCCCTATTTTGGATGACCGAGATAATCCAAGCAAGCGGAACCGGAGCGAAAGATCCGGACCAAAGTGAGTGGAAGACCCAGACCTAGGCGAACAGAAATGAAGTGGAAGACCGGGACCGAAAAATCAACAAAGGCTGATTTTTCGGTCCGGGGCGCCCGGAACCCTTCCGGGCGCCTAGAGTAGAAATTTATTCGGAACGTGACGTGATGCGTTCCGTTGCGGTGGGGATAAAAGTTTATCCCCCCTCCCAGGCGCCTGGAACTCTTCCAGGCGCCCTGACCAGGACTATAAATACAACTCTGTTCCCAAAGGTTCAGAACGACATTGAAAAAACACTTATAATTCATTTCTTTTCATTTTTGTTCTGTAACTGAATGCTTTAATTGCTGTAAAGAGGTTTCTAAACCTGAATGAGAGTTTAGTGCATTTTCATCTTCCTTGGATTAACAACCTTCTCGGTTGTAATCAAGTAAACCCTTCATGCCTCTTCTTTTTAGTCTTCTATTTTGTTTATGCAGGTGTTTAATTAAACTATAAAGTTTGAGGAAGGTGTGTTTTAATTTTTTGAGGCTATTCACCCTCCTCTAGTCGGCCACCCAAGGGTCCTTCAGCTGAAAGTTTGATGCGACAAATACTTCACATGCTCCTGCAACACAAAAGCATAAGTACCAGGCCGGGAAAGGGTTCCCGGCGTTGGCTCTTCGACGCGCAAGTTAGTTTCTGGCGACATAGCAAGAGTGCTGTAATGAAAGAGCATATAGAATGATGAAGTTGTGCATATCCCCGCCTATACATGGTGTAGGACCGTTGGGCCGGCTAGGAGGGGTTGTTGGATATCCTGCTAACACAAAAAAAAACAAACCCTCCTCGAACTCTTTAAGCTAACACTTGCATAAATCAACTAAGCAGTAAATTAAAAGCATAAAGAAAAAGCGAGGCAAAAGTATTTACTTGGTTACAACCGATGTGATTGTTAATCCAAGGAAGATTAAGCTTAATAAAAATCTCCTTCAGGCGGAGAAGCCTCGTACAGCAATGTAGCGCAGAAAATAGAAGCTTAGACTAAAAGAGAGCGTGCAAGCACTGGATTTACAATCAGTGAGTTCATTCAAAAGCTTCTAGACCAAGGCTATATTTATAGCCTTGGTCGGGGCGCCTGGAAGGGTTTCGGGCGCCCTGGGGGGGATAAATTTATCCCCCAACGTTCAGATCGAGTCAAAACTCGATCTGGTCAACTTTACTGCTCAGGGCGCCCCGGAGGGTTCCGGGCTCCCCGGAGGGCTCCGGGCGCCCCGGAGGGCTTCGGGCGCCCTGGACTGCTCCGGGCGCCTCGGAGCCCAAAGTCAACAACGTTGACTTTTTCGCCTCCGGTTCAGCTCGTCTCGGTCCGGGTCTTGTTCGCTCCGGCTCCGCTAGCTTGGGTGATCTCAGCCATCCGGAATAGGGCTCACCCGAACCCAAGTTCCAGCCTTCTCCTCGAGCAGCCTTCCTTCCCGGTTTCTCGTCCCTCGAACGTCACGCACGTTCTTCTCGTCCACCGGTGTACTCTTCCGTGGTCACCTCGTCCCTCAGACGCATTGAGCCCGTCGGCTCTCTCCCCGTGCTGTCCTTCTCGCTAGCCGCGTCTTCCGCTCGACTTCCTGTGTTCCTAAGCTCCTGCACACTTAGACACAAGGATTAAACAAACGCAGGACCTAACTTAACTTGTTGATCACATCAAAACACCTTGGGGTTCCAACAATCTCCCCCTTTTTGATGTGAGCAACCCAAGTTAAGTTAGGGTAACACATGCAATAAAAACAATTTATATTCAAATAAGTCCAAATATTTTTCAAATGAAAAATTATATTACCTCCCCCTAGACTTAACATACTTCTCCCCCTTTGATCACAATAAAAATGGGGTTTCAAAAAAAACAATCTAAGGGTTTGACTCTTAGAAAAATTATAGAAATCTATTTCAATGTTTTTCGGAGAAAAGAAATATTTCCAAGTTAAACAAAATTTCTAAGTCAAAGAATAACTCTTGAAAATTTTCTAAGTTTTCACCAGAAATAAATCTTTCTAAGCCCAAAAATTTATGCAAGAAAATTTAACAAAATTGATAGCATTAAAAAAAAAATTCTATGCATTTATTTATTTATTTTATACTGATACTTATATCAGCAAGTTTTAAATTTCCATTTCAATTTTTCATAACTTCTCAAATTACACTTTTTTAAATTTAAAGCCACAGATATTAAACATGCAATAATTTGTATCATGTTAATTTCTATTATTTTTTGAATTGCAACTTCACAAAAATATTCAAATAGCATAGATTCTAACTTGATAAAATTTTTTGACAATATAAAAAATTCTTTCGGCAATGTGCAAAATTTGTTCGAAAGAATATTTTGTAATTTGCAAGAATTTTTTAACAACAAAAACTCTAATTTACAGGAATCTATTAACAATAGATTTCTTAACCCGAAACATCTTTTTGGTGACTCAATTTCTAAATCGCAAAATTCTTTCGAGAGAGTAATTTGTAATTTGAAAAATTCTTCTAATTTGCATAATTCTTTTGTCAAAATATTTTTAAATTTGCAAATTTCTTTTGATAATATTTCTAATTTGCAAGACAAATTTGACAATTGATTTTCTAATTCAAAAAACTTTTTCGGTAATTCAATTTTTAAAACGCAAAAATCTTCAGGCAATTTTTCTATTGAATTAACCGGTTGTTCAGAAGGTAGAGACCATACCTTACTTACCTCATTGGCCGTTGGTTCTCCCCCTGTTGAATTAACTTCTTTCGAAGATTCTCCCCCTCCTTGATCTTGGGATGTACTTCGGCTGTTGGGGCTGTCTTGGTAATTTCTTCCGTCTCGGATTCTTCTGATGACGACTCGATGTCTATTGAGGGGACGGCTTCAATCGGTTCTTCGTAGAGTTTTAAGAACTTTTCCCAAAGTTCTTTTGCGCTGTTGTATTCGCCAACTCTATCAAAGTCTTCGTTTGGTATTGCTGTTAAAATGTGAAACTCTGCCCGACCGTTTGCCATTGACTCGTCACGTTGCTTCTTGTTCCATAAGCGTAGATCGAGTTCTTCTCCATTTGTTGTCTTTGGTGCTTCATAACCTGTTTTCATTATTAGAGAAATGCCAATATCAGAGTTAAGAAATACCGTCATTTGTTGCTTCCAAGAAGCAAGCTCCCCCTCGAATGCTGGTGGGTAGTCGTTAGCTCCGGCCATCATTTTGTTGCTTCAGACGGCGGTTAGTCCTTCTGAGGCGTCTCAGCTCTGATACCACTTGTAGGACCGTTGGGCTGGCTAGGAGGGGTTGTTGGATATCCTGCTAACACAAAAGAAAAACAAACCCTCCTCGAACTCTTTAAGCTAACACTTGCATAAATAAACTAAACGGTAAATTAAAAGCATAAAGAAAAAGCGAGGCAAAAGTGTTTACTTAGTTACAACCGATGTGGTTGTTAATCCAAGGAAGATTAAGCTCAATAAAACTCCTTCAGGCGGAGATGCCTCTTACAATGTTGAAGCGCAGAAAATAGAAGCTTAGACTAAAAGAGAGTGTGCAAGCACTGGATTTACAATCAGTGAGTTCATTCAAAAGCTTCTAGACCAAGGCTATATTTATAGTCTTGGTCGGGGCGCCTGGAAGGGTTCCGGGTGTCCTGGGGGAGATAAAACTTATCCCCCAACGTTCAGATCGAGTCAAAACTCGATCTAGTCAACTTTACTGCTCAGGGCGCCCCGGAGGGTTCCGGGCGCCCCGGAGGGCTCCGGGCGCCCTGGACTGCTCCGGGTGCCCCGGAGCCCAAAGTCAACAATGTTGACTTTTTTGCCTCCGGTTCAGCTCGTCTCGGTCCGGGTATTGTTCGCTCCGGCTCCTCTAGCTTGGGTGATCTCGGCCATCCGGAATAGGGCTCACCCGAACTCAAGTTCCTGCCTTCTCCTCGAGCAGCCTTCCTTCCCGATTTCTCGTCTCTCGAACGTCACGCACGTTCTTCTCGTCCACCGGTGTACTCTCCCGCGGTCACCTCGTCCCTCAGACTCACCGAATCCTTCGGCTCTCTCCCCGTGCTGTCCTTCTCGCTAGCCGCGTCTTCCGCTCGACTTCCTGTGTTCCTAAGCTCCTGCACACTTAGACACAAGGGTTAAACAAACACAGGACCTAACTTAACTTGTTGATCACATCAAAACACCTTGGGGTTCCAACACATGGGACCCCCCTTTTATAACGCCATTGTAGTATTTGTGCATGCATATCAAAGTATGCGCACATTTTTCTAAGTGTCCTATGAAAAGACAAGCCAAAAAGTGTTTGATCATGCGTTACGCTAGAGTGGGCGCATGGGGGGGGGGGGTGAATAGCGCTCGTGGCTTTCATGTTCATTTTTCACAAAACAAAGAATAAAGACACCAAGGATTTACTTGGTTCGGAGCTTGTGACGACTAGTATTCGAAGGCCCGCGATCATTAATCGCTTTCGTTGGACAACCACTATAGTATCGGAAAATCTTTACAAGTTTAGATTTCAAAGTTGAAGCATACAAGTATTGCATAAAAAGAAACTTGTTACCGACGACTTGGAGAATTTGATCTTCTTGCGTGATCATCGTCAAAACAACGTTGGGGTGTTGTCGAATTATTTCCGGAGCACACACAGGAGCTAAAGTTGTTCTGAATAAATTCATTGTCTCGAAGTGCTAGTCGAGGCCTCCTTTTATAGCCGAGTTGGACTTAATCTAGATCCACTGATCTCGGGATCAGTGTTTGACTTGATGATGATCAGTCGACCGATCCCCTTGATCGGTTGACTTATCATGCCTGAATCAGCCCCGCTTCCAGTCCAAATGTTGCTGTTTCGGATGAGTCCTTGTTCGGTTGACCGATTTCGTCGTTCGATCGATGTATCTAGGGTTGTAAACAAGCCGAGCCGGGTTTTGGGGTGTTCAAGCTTGTTTAATAAGGTAACTAAGCCAAGCCGAGCTTAAAATGAACCAAGCTTTTGAAATGAGTGTTCAAGCTTGGCTTGATTTATTTTTTATGAGCTTGAGCTTGTTTGAAGCTTAGTTTGAGCTTGGTTCGTTTAGATGTTATCAAGCTCTCAATTCAAGCTTGGCTTGAGTTTGGTTCGAGCTTGGCTTGAGCCTGGTTCGAGCTTGGTGTTAGGACCAAAAGTAGCTAGAGGGGGGGGGGGTGAATAGCTCGTCGCGTGCTCGTTGCTCAGCGTTGCTTGGCGTTGCTTGTTTCTTCTAAGATGTGCAGCGGAAAATACAAAGAAACAAATCACACAACGCTAACAAGGTTGGTTTACTTGGTATCCACCTCACAAGAGGTGACTAGTCCAAGGATCCACACCACGCACGCACCCTCCACTATGAAAACACTCCTTTTCGGTAACTACCGAGGGCGGAGAAGCCCTACAAGACTCTCAGTACAAGAAGAAAGGAAAGGGAAACAAAATACAAGCGCAAAGCTTACAATGAGTATGGAAAACCCTAACCCTAGCTTCTCTTCTTGCCTTTGATCCGCCTCTTGACTTGGAAAGCTTCCAAGATCCTTCAAGAACTGGCGATCTGATCTTTGAGAGCGCTGTGGAGGAGTTGGCGAGAGATCTGGAGTAAATCGAAGAAGAGCTACCGCAGCCATCACACGCCTGCAGCTTAAATCGACGTCAACGGTCGGAACTCGATCGATTCAAATGTTCCCAATCGATCGGGGAGGCTTTGGATCGATTCACGGATCGATCCAGAGCGCCTCTGTGCTCTAGGAAAAACGCCTGGATCGATCAGTGGATCGATCCAGCGCTTATCGCGCGAAGCAGCCGCGTCCCAATCGATCCACTGATCGATTGGGACATCTGGATCGATCCACGGATCGATCCAGAGGCTTTCTGTTCGCTGGGAAAAGCCTGGATCGATCCACTGATCGATCCAGCACTTGGTTTTTGCCCAAAACCAAGTTCCAAGACTCCCAAACCAACATCCGGTCATCCTTGACCTGTTGGTACATCATGCCTAGCATCTGGTCATTCCCTTGACCTGCCAGGACTTTCCACCAAGTGTCCGGTCAATTCCTTTGACCCACTTGGACTTTTCTCGTCATGCCAAGTATCTGGTCACTCCCTTGACCTACTTGGACTTTTCTATTCAGATGTCTGGTCAATCCCTTTGACCTATCTGTATTTCCTCGTGCCAAGTATCCAGTCAATCCTTTGACCTATTTGGACTTCCCAACACCAGATGTCCGATCATCCTTGATCCATCTGGATTTTCCCTTGCCTGGCTTCACTCACCAGGACTTTCACCTAGCTTCACTCACTAGGGTTTTCCATCTGCCTAGCTTCACTCACTAGGTCTTTCACCTGGCTTCACTCACCAGGACTTTCACCTAGCTTCACTCACTAGGGTTTTCACCTGCCTAGCTTCACTCACTAGGACTTTCCTTCTGCCTAACATCCCAGTTAGGACTTCCCAGTCAAGTATTCGGTCAACCTTGACCTACTTGACTCTTCTTCAATTAACATCTTATTGTCAAACATCTAAACTCAAACCAAGACTCAGCTTGGTCAACCAGGTCAACCTTGACCTGAGGGATGTTGCACCAACAATCTCCCCCTTTTTGATGTTTGACAATACCACCATAACACTTACAATACCACATGTAAGTTAGGCTAATCCCATAGCCTCATTCTTCATGCCACTAGGTAATGAAAGCATAAGTTAAGCTCTTCATTCTCCCCCTAAGAGGACAAACTCCTTCTTAGATAATGAAAGCCTAACTTACTCCCTTTCACTAGTCTTTTCATTCTCCCCCTATTGGCACATATCAAACTCCCCTGTAGGGCACACTCAACCCATCTTTAGGCACACATCAACCCATGCCTCAATTTCGGGTATACTTCAACAATTCCATTGTTGAAAGACTCTCCCCCTGAAGAGTTGCTCATCGTTGTTCACAACATCACTCGTTGTGATCAACACGATAAAGAAGGTCCCATACCCTTCATTTATCCTTAACTTCTCCCTCATTGTAGACAAATACTCACCCCTGAGCATTTTCTAACCACGTGAGTTCCCACTTGAACTAATGAGGATATCCACTCCCCATTTCAAGTTCAAAAGCTCATACATGAGCATTTTCCTTAAAAGAAGGTTAACCACCTTCCAAGGTTAATGAAAAAATAATTTTTCATGTCTTTAAAGAGTCCCTCCCCCTAAAGACATGGTGGTAACTTCTGTCATTGCACCAACAATGACTTGGAATCCCTAAACCTTTAGGAAACCCAAATTTAGAAGTTTTGAGGTTCAAATATTCAAAATTTGAAACAAACCTCAACATAAACTTCAACTTAGCCTTCTTTAACCAATCCATCCTTGTTTTCACATGAAAACACCCGTTTTATGTATACAAATGTATTTTTAGGGGTTTGGAATGGTTACCTAGACTAAAATAGGTTTAGACTGCTGAAATCAGGCCTTCCCAGCCAAAATCAGCATCCTGGATCGCTTGGAGTTGGGTTCCAATCGATTCAACCTATTTGAATCGATCCACTGATCGATTCAGGATGTGTGGATCGATCGGCTGATCGATCCAGCGAGCTTCTGCTCGCAAGAGTTGCCTTCTGAATCGATCCACGAATCGATTCAGGCACTCCAATCGATCCACGGATCGATCGGAGCCTCTGATAGTTGCTGAATTTCAAATTCAGCCAACTTCAGAAACCCCTAGAAAATTCTACAAAAATCCAAAAATCATGAAATTTCGTGTAGACATTATTTAGGGCATACTTAATCATGGAAAAATAGTTTTCTATGAAAATACATCATATTTTCAAAGATTGACACAAACTTGAAAACTTGCAAAAACTTTAGTGTTTTCTTCAAGTTTGTGTCTAACTATTCAATGGTGATTACTATCAAAAGACAGCCTTCACCAAGGTTTTCCAAAAACATTTAAAAACATTTTCAAAACCAATATCCCATCATGTTCCTTGGGCATAATGCACATGACTTGTACATTAGCTTTCCCAATGATGGGAAAACGCATAACTATGTGTTTTGATGAACCTAAAACTCAAAAGAATGCACTAAATCAACATCTTGAGTTTTGTTCATCTTCCTAACATCTCACTTGTGTCTAATGTACACTAAAACACGTACAAGTCACCTTATAGTCCTTGTGAGATGTGAGATTTTGGTTTTGCCCTAATCTAGGGATCATGCATATCTATCTAGGCATTCTAGAGATATTAGACATCCACCTAGGATGTCACTTGTCAATAATTGTTGTTAAATGCCATTTGTCCTTAATTACAAGGAAATAAACTAATGCATGATAATGTTATGGCATACATCAAAATAAAATAACTTTCAAAAGAAAGATTCTATAACTACATGATGTATGAATGTCATGACATGGTATTTTTGGATTTTGCATAATAAAACATGAATGCAAAAATAGACATGATGTCATGGCATATGATGGGCAAACAATCATGGCAAGATTTAGCATAAATAAAGTATTCCTAGATTAACTATCTAAGTATCCTTAAAATCTTAGCTAAACTTACAACTTAAACCTGATTGCCCTAAAGTGCTTCAAGAAAATGCCAAAGCCTAAATTGGCATTTCTAATTCCCTTGATTAATGTATGCCAATTGAAAGTAAGCATATCCTCAAATGTTGGCATATTTCATTTTTCCACAAGAGTAGCACTTTTAAATTAAGGCCTGGATTGCCTTAAATTTCCTAAGAACATACCAAAATCCCAACTTGGTAGTTCTTATGAATTTCCCAATATGTGCCATTTAAGATTAAAATCAATTTTTCCACCATTAGGCACATTTTACTCTTTCAAGGAGTAAATAATAATTCCATTTCATTTTTCAAAGGTTAACAAAAACCTTGAAAATGCTCCTTGAGTGTCAATTTCCTCAAAGTTGGGTTAACTACCCTTCTAATCGGAGTTGACACTCTCTAACCCATCTATGGGGTAGAGAAGATGCTCCTAGGAACCCAACACCTATTGGTGCTCCTTGGATGCTCTAGGTATTCACTAGGGATAACTTCCCTAGATACCTTCCTAGTGACCTTGTTTGGCTTCTTGGAGGCCTTGGTCACACTTTCTAGGTCAACTCTAGGGATAGCCTCCCTTGTGACCTTGTTTGTGACTTTCTTAGACTTCTTAGAAGCCTTAGTCACATTTATTGCAAAAATACTCTTAGGGATGACTTCCCTAGTATTTTTGGCTTGACCACTAGACCTAGGGTTTGTTCCATAACTATATGGAACTCTATGGTAAGAGGGCACATCCTTCTTAGCCTTTGGTTTGTATCCCAAACCTCTATGGCCATTGGATGGCTTTTGTACCCCTAAACCTAGGTTATGCTCATTTTGCCCTAATAGGATATTTTCCATCTTTTTTAGGGTCTTTTCCATTTTATCAAGTCTTGACCTCAAGACTTAATTTTCCATCACTAAGTCCTTAGTTTTTGGTTTTCCATTAAGTCCATGAGCATTTTTGTTTCTAGGCTTGTAGCTACAATCCTTAGATTTCTTGCCTATACTTTTACCTACATTCCTAGCCTTAGGTGCAGTAGTTTTGGCATGTAGGGCCACATGCTTTTCCTTAAAGCCCTCATGCTTCCTATTCTTATGGTAAATCGCATTAAAATGATAAAAATTAGAACTATCATGTTTTTTACCATAATGTAAAGGGGTAGGCTCAATAAAAGATACCTTCTTCTTTACCTTGGAGGCTCCCCCTTGACTAGTGCCTCCTTGAGCCTTGACCACCTTCTTCCCCTTGGGGCATTGACTTCGGTAATGCCCCTTTTGATTGCAAGAGAAGCATATAATATGCTCCTTGCTCTTCTTTGTGTTAGGGGTGATCTCCTTGGGCTTCACCTTGCCTCTTTGTGCCACTTGGCCCTTCTTCTTGGCCAATTTAGGGCACTTGCTCTTGTAGTGCCCATGTTCCCTACACTCAAAGCATATAATATGATTTTTATTATTAATTGAAATATTTATACCTTTGCTTGTAGGGGTGGCATCTTTTCCTTTGGATCCGGAGGTAGAAGCTTCCTCTTGATCGGACCTTGATTCTCCTCCATTTGATTTTTCTTGACTTGTGGAGGTAGAATCTTCTTCCTCCTCTTCGTCTCTTGACCCGGATGTAGAAGCTTCTCCTTCTTCTTGATCCGGCGTCACCAAGGATTTCTCCCCCTCAATCCTAGAGGTGGAGGCTTCATCATCTTGAACATGAAACAAGGAGTATGCTCCCTCCTTGTTCCCTTCGTTGCATTCCCTTGAGGATGAAGCTTCTTGGATTTCCTCTTCTTTGGAGGTTGAGCATCTCTCAAACTCGGAGTCCTCCTCTTGGTCTTGCTCCAAAGAGTCACCCTCTCTGGATTCTTCATGATCTTGTACAGTGGAGGGGATCTCTTCATGAAGCTTGGCCAATTTGCTCCATAGCTCCTTTGCATCTTCAAACTCTCCAATTTTGCAAAGGATGGTGCTTGGCAATAAGTTGACCAAAAGCTTGGTCACTTTGTCATTTGCCTCGCACCTTTGGACTTGCTCCGGGCTCCATTTGCTTTTCTTTAGAACTTTGCCCTTTGAATTTCTTGGAGCCTTGAAGCCTTCCATTAGAGCAAACCATTGCTCTATCTCCACCATAAGAAAATTTTCGATTCTTGATTTCCAAGAATCGAAACTCGTAGAAGTGTATGGTGGAGCCACCCTTGTGTCAAATCCAAGCCTATCTTGGAATTGCATCTTGAAGTTGAGCTTGATAAAGTCTTGAACTTGAAGAATTTGCTCCAACTTCTTCACCCTCTAGCTTTTCTTGATATGCTTGACCCTTCCGGCGATGATTCCGGTGAAGAGCGGTCTCGCTCTGATACCACTTGTTAGGACCAAAAGTAGCTAGAGGGGGGGGGGGGGGGTGAATAGCTCGTCGCGTGCTCGTTGCTCGGCGTTGCTTGGCGTTGCTTGTTTCTTCTAAGATGTGCAGCGGAAAATATAAAGAAACAAATCACACAACGCTAACAAGGTTGGTTTACTTGGTATCCACCTCACAAGAGGTGACTAGTCCAAGGATCCACACCACGCACGCACCCTCCACTATGAAAACACTCCTTTTCGGTAACTACCGAGGGCGGAGAAGCCCTACAAGACTCTCAGTACAAGAAGAAAGGAAAGGGAAACAAAATACAAGCGCAAAGCTTACAATGAGTATGGAAAACCCTAACCCTAGCTTCTCTTCTTGCCTTTGATCCGCCTCTTGACTTGGAAAGCTTCCAAGATCCTTCAAGAACTGGCGATCTGATCTTTGAGAGCGTTGTGGAGGAGTTGGCGAGAGATCTGGAGTAAATCGAAGAAGAGCTGCCGCAGCCATCGCACGCCTGCAGCTTAAATCGACGCCAACGGTCGGAACCCGATCGATTCAAATGTTCCCAATCGATCGGGGAGGCTTTGGATCGATCCACGGATCGATCCAGAGCCTATGTTAGCGGGGAATCGCCGGATCGATCGGTGGATCGATCCGGTATCTGCCAATTCTCCCCAATCGATCCACGATCGATTGGGACATCTGAATCGATCCACGGATCGATCCAAAGGCTTTCTGTAGGTTCACGGATCGATCCAGCGATCGATCAGCCTGGATCGATCGATCGATCCAGACTTGGTTTTGTCCAAAACCAAGTTCCAAGACTCCCAAACCAACATCCGGTCATCCTTGACCTGTTGGTACATCATGCCTAGCATCCGGTCACTCCTTGCCAGGACTTCCCACCAAGTGTCCGGTCAATTCCTTTGATCCACTTGGACTTTTCTCGTCATGCCAAGTATCTGGTCACTCCCTTGACCTACTTGGACTTTTCTATTCAGATGTCTGGTCAATCCCTTTGACCTATCTGTATTTCCTCGTGCCAAGTATCCAGTCAATCCTTTGACCTACTTGGACTTCCCAACACCAGATGTCCGATCATCCTTGATCCATCTGGATTTTCCCTTGCCTGGCTTCACTCACCAGGACTTTCACCTAGCTTCACTCACTAGGGTTTTCCATCTGCCTAGCTTCACTCACTAGGTCTTTCACCTGGCTTCACTCACCAGGACTTTCACCTAGCTTCACTCACTAGGGTTTTCACCTGCCTAGCTTCACTCACTAGGACTTTCCTTCTGCCTAACATCCCAGTTAGGACTTCCCAGTCAAGTATTCGGTCAACCTTGACCTACTTGACTCTTCTTCAATTAACATCTTATTGTCAAACATCTAAACTCAAACCAAGACTCAACTTGGTCAACCAGGTCAACCTTGACCTGAGGGATGTTGCACCAACACTTGGTTCGTTTAGATGTTATCAAACTCTCAATTCAAGCTTGTTTAATTGTTTTAAACTTTTAATTGTTTGATTGATTATTGAGCTTGATAATTTAAATTTATTTATTTATTTTATTATTTATTTAGCATGTTAAAAAGAGTTTTATTAATGAATATGGTTTATGAATATTGTTCATAAACGTTGTTCACAAACATTGTTCACAAACATTGTTCACGAATGTTGTTCACGAACGTTAACGAACTAAACAATAGAGTTAGAATAAAAGGTAAATAACATGTAAAGAATGAAAATATTTGACAACGTTCGGACTGTCCGGTCTTGACTTTGAGTTTCACTGAACTCTAGGTCGGACCGACTCCTACTGTTCCCTCTTCGAGGAACGCGCCCTCACCTACTCCTCTTAGGAGAATTTACCTTTTGCCAGACTGATCCTCCAGACCGACTAGACTTTTTCTCGGCGTCCGAGATTTCAGGACTTCATGTTGAACGTCTGATTCACGACATGTCCAGATTTTCACGTAGTCCGCGACCCCTAGGATTTTCATCTAGAGTTCTCGACTCTAGAATTTCGCGCAAAGTTCTTGACCCGCTAAGACTTCGTATAGTCTCTCGGACTAGAATTTTGTTGTCTAACCACAACTAGGACTTTCCTTTGCCTAAGATCAATTAGGACTTTCCTGCACACTTAGTCGCAGTCGTTAGATCAGAAGACAACTTAACTTTGAACCCTTTTGTCATTATCAAAACACAAGTTCGATTGTCTCGTGCTTCTTGCACCAATAAAAACCAATAAAAAGTGTCCTTGACACCTTTCCTTAAGCAAGCATGCATATCTCTGATGTGATAGGTTGAAAAATTCCAAAGTACCATTTACTTACAGAACATGCTCCTTTGTCAGTGGTGCACACGCCCAAAAGGATACGACGAGATACTTAGGTAGGTCCCGCTATAGGCTGATCGAAGTCTGCTTGGCCGAGGCACCTCACTAGGTCTTGCCCCTCGGAACTGCCGGCACATCCCATTGTTTCTCGATTGTCATTGATTACCTTCGTCCGACCAGTTGTGTCCCCCGATCGGTGAAACAAGCTCGTTGCGAATTCTCATTTACCTCTTGACTCTGTTTGCTGGGATTTAGCGAGCCGTTCGACACCCTTTCCTGGCCGATCGACCTTTCCATTCATCCGGTTGTCCGGCAGGCCGATCGGGCCCTTTGACCATTTTCATCTTCATCCTCCACTTCAACTAATCTTCCTTGCTTTGACCTACCTTTGGCAGGACCCGTCTTCATCACCGCATCATATACACACATTAATCACTGGGGTAAATCGGAAAGAACTTGCATATGTCCATTTAAGTGGCCAACATTATTAGATTTGTTGTTCCACTAGAGAAAAATGTTAGGACCAAAAGTAGCTAGAGGGGGGGGGGTGAATAGCTCGTCGTGTGGCCGGTGTTCGGCGTTGCTTGTTTCTTCGAAGATATGCAGCGGAGAATACAGAAACAAATCACACAACGCTAACACGGTTGGTTTACTTGGTATCCACCTCACAAGAGGTGACTAGTCCAAGGATCCACACCAACACACACACCCTCCACTAAATAAAACTCTCCTTTATGGTTACTACCAAGGGCGGAGAAGCCCTACAAGACTCAATACAAGAAGAAGAAAGGGTAGTAAAGAAATACAAGCTTACAAGCTTACAATGAGTGTACAAACCCTAACCCTAGTTTCTTCTTCTTGCTTTGATCCGCCTCTTGACTTGGAAGAGCCTCCAAGAACCTTCAAGAACTGGCGATCTTGAGCTTGAGAAGAGCTGTAGAGGAGCTGGTGAAGATCTGAAATGAATCGGTGAAGAGATGCCGAAGACAACGCTCGCCTGCGGCTCAAATACGACTCAACGGTCAGATCCCGATCGATTCGATTTTTCCCAATCGATCGGGGAGGCTTTGGATTGATCCACGGATCGATCCAGAGCGCCTCTGTGCTCTGGAAAAGCGCCTGGATCGATCCACGGATCGATCCAGCGCTTATCGCGCGAAGCAGCAGCATCCCAATCGATCCACTGATCGATTGAGACCTCTGGATCGATCCACTGATCGATCCAGCACTTGGTTTTTGCCCAAAACCAACATCCGGTCAACCTTAACCTGTTGGTACATCATTCCTAGCATCTAGTCACTCCCTTGACCTGCTAGGACTTCCTCACCAAGTGTCCGGTCAATCCCTTTGACCCACTTGGACTTTTCTTTCATGCCAAGTATCCGGTCACTCTCTTGACCTACTTGGACTTTTCTTTCATGCCAAGTATCCGGTCACTCTCTTGACCTATTTGGACTTTTCTTTCATGCCAAGTATCCGGTCACTCTCTTGACCTACTTGGACTTTCAATCTGCCTAGCTTCACTCACTAGGACTTTCACCTGGCTTCACTCACCAGGATTTCCATCTGCCTAGCTTCACTTACTAGGACTTTCACCTAGCTTCACTCACCAGGATTTCCATCTGCCTAGCTTCACTCACTAGGACTTTCACCTGGCTTCACTCACCAGGGTTTCCTTCCAGTCAGGTATACCTACTTGACTCTTCTTCATTCACACTGATCAGTCCCTGATCAGAATCTCCCCATATGAACAACTGCACCTGCATTGTCCATATGTCTACATGTATTGTCAAACATCGAAACTATGACCAAGACTCAAGCTTGATCAAACCAGTCAACCTTGACCTAAGGGATATTGCACCAACAATCTCCCCCTTTTTGATGTTTGACAATACCTTTAAGTTTGGACCATTCTGAGTTAAGCTAATCCCATAGCCTTAACTCCATTCATGCCAAAGTAAATGTTGGTTCCCTTCATTATCACCCTATGACCTCCCCCATAGGTAATGAAGGCCTAACTTAAACCACACATTCTCCCCCTATTGGCACACATCAACCCATCTCTGAGCACACATAAACCCATCTCTGAGCACACATAAACTCGTGCCTCAATTTTGGACACACTTCAACAAATGTTCCATTGTTGAAAACTCTCCCCCTGAAGAGTTGCTCATCGTTGTTCACAACATCACTCGTTGTGACCAACAAACGATAATGAAGGTCTCATACCCTTCAGTTATCCTTAACCCTACATTCTTCCTTACTGTAGGTAAATGCCCATCCGTGAGCATTATCCACTTAACGGAAGGTTAACCACCTTCCAAGGTGTATGAAAAATAATTGTCATGCCTTTAAAGAGTCCCTCCCCCTAAAGACATGGTGGTAACTTCTGTCATTGCACCAACAATGACTTGGGATCCCTAAAACTTTAGGAAACCCTATTGTAGAAGTTTTGAGGTTCAAATATTCAAAATTTGAAACAAACCTCAACCTTAACTTCAACTTAGCCTTCCTTAACCAATCCATCCTTGTTTTCACATGAAAACACCCTTTGAATGTATACAAACGTATATTTAGGGGTTTGGAAAGGTTACCTAGACTAAAATAGGTTTAACGATGCCGAAATCAGGCTTTTCCAGCCAAAATCAGCAACTTGGATCGATTGGAGTTGGGTTCCAATCGATTAAACCTTTCTGAATCGATCCACTGATCGATTCAGACTTCCTGGATCGATCGGCTGATCGATCCAGCGAGCTTTTGCTCGCGGGAGACTTGCCTTATGAATCGATCCACTCCAATCGATCCATGGATCGATCAGAGCTCTGATAGTTGCTGAAATTTCATTTCAGTCAACTTCAGAAACCCCTAGAAATTTCTACAAAAATCCAAAATTCATGAAATTTTGTGTAGACATTATTTAGGGCATTTACTATCAAGGAAAAATAGTTTTCTATGAAAATACTTCATATTTTCAAAGATTGACACAAACTTAAAAACTTGCAAAAACTTTAGTGTTTTCCTCAAGTTTGTGTTTAACTATTCAATGGTGATTACTATCAAAAGATAGCCTTCACCAAGGTTTTCCAAAATCATTTTGAAAACATTTTCAAACCAATATCCCACCATGTTCCTTGGGCTTAATGCACATGACTTGTACATTAGCTTTCCCAATGATGGGAAAACACATAACTATGTGTTTTGATGAACCTAAAAACTCAAAAGAATGCACTAAATCAACATCTTGAGCTTTGTTCATCATCCTAACATCTCACTTGTATCTAATGTGCACTAAAACACATACAAGTCACCTTATAGTCTTTGTGAAATGTAGATTTTGGTTTTGCCCTAATCTAGGGATCATGCATATCTATCTAGGCATTTTAGAGATATTAGACATCTACCTAGGATGTCACTTGTTAATCAGTGTTGTTAAATGTCATTTGTCCTTAATTACAAGGAATTAAACTAATGCATGATTATGTTATGGCATACATCAAAATAAAATACCTTTCAAAAGAAAGATTCCTATAACTACATGATGTATGAATGTTATGACATGGTATTTTTGGATTTTTCATAATACAACATGAATGCAAAAATAGACATGATGTCATGGCATATGATGGGCAAACAATCATGGCAAGATTTAGTATAAATAAAATATACCTAGATTAACTATCTAAGTATCCTTAAAATCTTAGCTAAACTTACAACTTAAACCTAGATTGCCCTAAAGTGCTTCAAGAAAATGTCAAAACCTAAATTGACATTTCTAATTCCCTTGATTAATGTATGACAATTGAAAATAAGCATATCCTCAAATGTTGGCATATTTCATTTTTCCACAAGAGTAGCACCTTTAAATTAAGGCCCGGATCACCTTAAATTTCCTAAGAACATACCAAAATCCCAACTTGGTAGTTCTTATGAATTTCCTAATATGTGCCATTTAAGATTAAAATCAATTCTTCCACCATTAGGCACATTTTACTCTTTCAAGGAGTAAATAATAATTCCATTTCATTTTCAAAGGTTAACAAAACCTTGAAAATGCTCCTTGAGTGTCAATTTCCTCAAAGTTAGGTTAACTACCCTTCTAATCGGAGTTGACACTCTCTAACCCATTTATGGGGTAGAGAAAATGCTCCTAGGAACCCAACACCTATTGGTGCTCCTTGGATGCTCTAGGTACTCACTAGGGATAACTTCCCTAGATACCTTCCTAGTGACCTTGTTGGGCTTCTTAGAAACCTTGGTCACATTTTCTAGGTCAACTCTAGGGATAGCCTCCCTTGTGACCTTGTTAGTGACTTTCTTAGACTTCTTAGAAGTCTTGGTCACTTTGGTTGCAAAGATACTTCTAGGGATATCTTCCCTTGTATCTTTGACTTGACCTCTAGACTTAGGGTTTGTTCCATAGCTATATGGAACCCTATGATAACTAGGCACATCCTTTTTAGCTTTGGGTTTGTATCCCAAATCTCTATGACCATTGGATGGCTTTTGTACCCCTAAACCTAGGTTATGCTCATTTTGCCCTTTTAGGATATTTTCCATTCTTTTTAGGGTCTTTTCAATTTTATCAAGCCTTGACCTCAAGACTTGATTTTCTATCACTAAGTCCTTAGTTTTTAGTCCATGAGCATTTTTGTTTTTGGGCATGTATCTATTATCCTTAGTGTTCCCGCCCAAGTGTCTATCTACCTTCCTACCCTTAGGTTGGGTAGTTTTGGCATGTAGGGCCACATGCTTTTCCTTAAAGCCCTCATGCTTTCTATTCTTATGGTAAATTGCATTGAAATGATAAAAGTTAGAACTATCATGCTTTTTACCATAATGTAAAGGGGTAGACTCAATAAAAGTTACCTTCCTTTTTACCTTAGAGGCTCCCCCTTGACTTAAGCTTCCTCCTTGAGCCTTGACCATCTTCTTCCCCTTAGAAAATTGACTCCGGTAATGCCCCTTTTGATTGCAAGAGAAACACACAATGTGCTCCTTGCTCTTCTTTGTTCCGGGGATGGTCTCCTTTGGCTTCTCCTTGCCTTTTGGTGCCACTTGACCCTTCTTCTTGGCCAATTTAGGGTACTTACTTTTGTAGTGCCCATGTTCCCTACATTCAAAGCATATAATATGATTTTTATTATTAATTGAAATATTTATACCTTTGCTTGTAGGGGTGACATCTTTTCCTTTGGATCCGGAGGTAGAAGCTTCCTCTTGATCCAAATTTGATACTCCTCCATTTGATTTTGCTTGACTTGTGGAGGTGGATGCTTCTTCATCCTCTTTTTCTCTTGACCCGGATGTGGAGGATTCTCCTTCTTCTTGATCCGGTGTCAATGAAGATTGCTCCCCCTCAATCCTAGAGGTGGAGGCTTCTCCTTCTTCTTCATCCTCTTGTACATGAAACAAGGAATATGCTACTTCCTTGCTCTTTTGATTGCACTCCTTTGAGGATGAAGCTTCCTCTTGGACTTCTTCTTCGGAAGTTGAGCATCTCTCAACTTCGGAGTCCTCCTCTTGATCTTGATCCATTGAGTCGCCCTCTTTGGATTCCTCTTGATTTGGTACAGTGGAGGGGATCTCATGGATTAATGCCAACTTGCTCCAAAGCTCCTTGGCATCCTTGAATTTTCCAACTTGAGCCAAAATATTGCTTGGCAATAAGTTGACCAAAAGCTTGGTCACTTTATCGTTTGCCTTGCTCCTTTGAACTTGCTCTTGACTCCATTTGCTTTTCTTGAGAGGCTTGCCCTTGGAGTTTGTTGGAGCTTCAAATCCTTCCATGAGAGCAAACCATTGCTCTATCTCCATCATCAAGAAATTTTTGATTCTTGATCTCCAAGAATCGAAGCTTGTGGATGTGTATGGTGGAGCCACCCTTGTGTCAAATCCAAGTCCATCTTGGAATTGCATCTTGAAGTTGAGCCTTTTGATTTCTTTGACTTTGATGAATTTGCTCCAACTTCTTCGCCCTCTAGCTTTGCTTGTTTTGTTTGCCCCTTCCGGCGATGATTCCGGTGAAGAGCGGCCTCGCTCTGATACCACTTGTTAGGACCAAAAGTAGCTAGGGGGGGGGGGGGGGTGAATAGCTCGTCGCGTGCCCGGTGTTCGGCGTTGCTTGTTTCTTCGAAGATATGCAGCGGAAAATACAGAAACAAATCACACAACGCTAACACGGTTGGTTTACTTGGTATCCACCTCACAAGAGGTGACTAGTCCAAGGATCCACACCAACACACACACCCTGCACTAAATAAAACTCTCCTTTATGGTTACTACCAAGGGCGGAGAAGCCCTACAAGACTCAATACAAGAAGAAGAAAGGGTAGTAAAGAAATACAAGCTTACAAGCTTACAATGAGTGTACAAACCCTAACCCTAGTTTCTTCTTCTTGCTTTGATCGGCCTCTTGACTTGGAAGAGCCTCCAAGAACCTTCAAGAACTGGCGATCTCGAGCTTGAGAAGAGCTGTGGAGGAGCTGGTGAAGATCTGAAATGAATCGGTGAAGAGATGCTGAAGACAACGCTCGCCTGCGGCTCAAATACGCCTCAACGGTCGGATCCCGATCGATTCGATTTTTCCCAATCGATCGGGGAGGCTTTGGATCGATCCACGGATCGATCCAGAGCGCCTCTGTGCTCTGGAAAAGCGCCTGGATCGATCCACGGATCGATCCAGCGCTTATCGCGCGAAGCAGCAGCGTCCCAATCGATCCACTGATCGATTGAGACCTCTGGATCGATCCACTGATCGATCCAGAAGCTTTCTGTTCGCTGGGAAAGGTCTGGATCGATCCACTGATCGATCCAGAGCCTGGTTTTTGCCCAAAACCAACATCCAGTCAACCTTAACCTGTTGGTACGTCATGCCTAGCATCTAGTCAATCCCTTGACCTGCTAGGACTTCCTCACCAAGTGTCCGGTCAATCCCTTTGACCCACTTGGACTTTTCTTTCATGCCAAGTATCCGGTCACTCTTTTGACCTACTTGGACTTTTCTTTCATGCCAAGTATCCGGTCACTCTCTTGACCTACTTGGACTTTCAATCTGCCTAGCTTCACTCACTAGGACTTTCACCTGGCTTCTCTCACCAGGATTTCCATCTGCCTAGCTTCACTCACTAGGACTTTCACCTGGCTTCACTCACCAGGGTTTCCTTCCAGTCTGGTATACCTACTTGACTCTTCTTCATTCACACTGATCAGTCCATGATCAGAATCTCCCCATATGAACAACTGCACCTGCATTGTCCATGTGTCTACATGTATTGTCAAATATCGAAACTATGACCAAGACTCAAGCTTGATCAAACCAGTCAACCTTGACCTAAGGGATATTGCACCAACAAAAAATTCCTATAATATACCATAGTTGAGATTCAAATCTTAGACATCGGATTAATTATTTAAAGGACCTAATTACTACACCGTAACTTAGGGAAAAGAAATATATTTTTGAGAAATATGAAAGTAAGACTTCACTACAAAAAATCTGCTAGTTAGGGACGAAATTTGGGATGAATTTGATAAAAAAATTCGTCGCAAAATTTTTTGCGACGAATTTTGGGACGAATTTATATTCGTCCCAAAAATGGTGTTGCAAAAATATTAGCGACGAATACATAATTTCGTTGGAAATATTTGCGACAAATTTAAATTTTCGTCGCAGAATTCGTTGCAAATTTGCAACGAACATTTATTCGTTGCAAATTTCATAATTTTTTATCTGCAACAAATATATTCTTTTGTCCCAAATTTGCAACGAAAATTTTTCGTCGCAAAAAAGGTTGCCTAATTACAAATGACTAGAGGGGGAAAAAACTCGAAGATTTGCGACAAAAAAATATTTTCGTCCCAAATTTGGGACGAATACAGATTCGTCCCAAATTTGGGACGAATACAGATTCGTCCCAAATTTGGGACGAATCTGGTTTCGTCCCAAATTTGGGACGAATCCAGATCGTAAATTTGCAACAAACCTAGATTTGTCCCAAAAATGTTGCTTTAAAGACGTTGGGTAAAAAAGCTATTTGCGACGAATTCTGGGACAAATCTGAATTCGTCCCAAAAGTTGTTCCTAATTTGCGACGAAAACCTTAATTTTGTCCCAAATCTGCGACGAATTCTGGGACAAATTTTGATTAATCGCAAAAGATTTACGATAAATTTGCGATAAAAACATATTTGTCGCAAAATTTGTCCCAAAAATAAAAAAAAAATCCAGAATCTTTTTTTGATTTTTCTGTTATTCTGTTTACATATTACACTTATAACATCTTCAACAATTTATATCAAATACATCCATATACAACATCCAAACAAATCATCCCAAAACTAAACTCATCATATCCAACACATCCATAATCCATATATCTTATATCCAAATAAATCATTCCAAAACTAAACACGTCATATTCATATATACAACTAGCCAAAATCCAAACAAGTTCAACAACTCATAATATCAAACATGAAAGTTCTAACAATCCAAACAACAAATGTAACAAGTCATCCAAAGGAAAATAAAATACATATCGTCATGTCTCAGGAGCTTCGGTCGCCTTCCATGCTTCTTTTCCTGCGTTAAATTACAAACAAACAATAAGTAACATTTATAACTAAAAAAAATATATCAAACATATTAATAATATCTGTATCTAACATTTACATACATGAATGAAATTTGTTACTAAGATTGTTTGTCATAACATGCAAAGTATCATCATGACAAAATGCAAAGTATCAATGTGAAATTAAAGTTGTTTGTAATTCATATCCTTTGTTCAAGCCTCATGTTCATATATACAAATAACCAAAATCCAAACAACAAGTTCAACAAATTGATAATGAAATAAGTACATTGATAATCCTTTTACTACTTGTGTGCTTAATTTTGTATAGTTAAATGTGTGTATAAGTGCTCTTAAAAAGGGTTCATCAGTATACTCACATTTTTACATATATACTCATAAAATCCACTATTAGTATGCCTGTTCAACCGGTCGGTTAACCGGTTTACCGGTTTATCGGTTCCGGTTAATTCCGGTTTACTATGATTTATTTAAAACCGGTTAACCGACCGGTATCTTATTGATTCTACCGGTTCCGGTTGAACCGGTTCCGGTCGGTTAACCGGTTCCAACCGAGAACCGGTAAAGACTATTGAGCTTGGGTATGTGTACTTAGTGAAGTGGGAACCAACCGGTAAAAAAAATAGCTGGTAAACTTGGCCATGAGCGGAAATATTCGGCAGGTGAACATTTATGTGGCAAAAGAAGCTCAGTCAGTGGAATCTTGTAAGGCTGGCACCTTAAACTCACTGGTGCCCGAAGTTCTGGTTTCAAGTATTGCTTTTGTCAGATAATTTGAGAATCCTCTTCCGCATAGTTTCCTTCATAATTTCCAGAAATGCCACTTCCATAAAAAGGATAATACAATTATACAAAACTTGAACCCAAAGGGCACATCTCTCAAAGTGTGAAACTCCAGTAGTCACATTGCTAAGAACTGGATCCTACAAGCAATGGTTTTCAAATCATGCCACAAGGTACGTAAAAATATCTCATGCACTAAAAAAATGACTTGCTTCACATTCATACTAACCCATAAACTATTCCTATATTCAAATCAAGCGTTGGGAGTATTATTGAAGAGGCTGGAGCTACTCAAAAACTAAATCTAAATGCACATGATACACACCCTTGTATGACAATTGAAATTAATGGCTTAAATAAACCTTAGTGTATAAATTAAGCCATTCATCCTCCTCTGATATCTCACACCACTAAGTTATTGTGGTTCTTCATTTTTAATAGCTCTTTGCAATTTATATTATGAATGAGAAAACCAACTCATCTCATGCAATTGAATTTATCTAAACCCAATTTTATAGAAGATACTTAAAGAGTGAAGCAATAGTGCAGACCAAATAGTCATTACTTTCTAGCCATTAATATCTATGGAATAAATATATCTTCTGCAACCTAAACTCTCCTGCATATTTAAAGAGAAACACATCTTATAGAGAAAAATGACCAGGCCAGTCTGATCAAGCACAGTTACTATGATATGAAATGAGAAATATAAATGCAGATGACTCCTGTATAATGAAATAATGAACTAGTAAATCTATGAGTTTAAAGGCCTTGCTTTTCAACGTATTTCCCTTTTCTTAAGTTCAAATAGTCAACTACAGAGCACTGTCAAGATTTTGTACTAGAACAAGATTTCCAGTGCCAACAAAAATAATAACAAATGATGGTAAAAGAATTGACGAAAGAACTCAAATCAATATTAGAGATAGTTACTCTATGAAAGGTTCAAAAGAATGATCACCAAATTAAACTAGTCACTGCATCAAAAAGATGACATAATTGTAACTCAAACATCAAAATTATGCAAAGGCAGCATAGAATTAGTATAACACATCACAGTATAAGGCGTTCTAAAAAACAATCAAAAGAGCAAGGACATGAAGATACAAAGCTAAATTAATAATAAGGTAGTAGAATTATTTTGCAGTGTTATCTTATATAGATAGCAAACATGACATAAGAAGCAATGCATCAAGGTAAAATGAAAATATAGAATCAACTATAACATGACATGAAAAAAATTCAAACATAAAATTTACCATAAATTTATCAAGAATCACCACCATCGCCATCATCATCATCACCATCATCACCGTCACCGGGAGGAATTTGACTTGAAACAGAACTTAACTGAAGATGCCGCATAATAAAATCTTGTTGTCGACGCATTTCTCTCATTTCTTCATCCCTGTCCTTTATAATGCCCTTCAACTGGGAAACCTCTTCAGTCAAGTTATGCATCTGCTGGGTATGTGCGGAGGAGGAAGAAGATATATGACCAACTCTATGGGTTCTGCTCAATGAACTCATTCCGAATATCTTTCCTCCCCCTTTTGGCCCCCCACTCGCCTGTAGCCATAAATTGAAATCACTACCAACAGACGGCTCAGACCCCTCAATATCAGAACTAGCAGAAGCTGAACATCTCTGTGCTACCTCTAGCTCAACATATTTTTCCTGCATTGTAAAAAAAAATAAAACAAATTTATAATAATAAAATTTTAGGAATGCAAGAGTATAAAGTTAGAACAAATACATTAATAATAGATTCTAAGTTATAAATTAAGATCCAAAGTTTATTCAAACCTTAATTGCTTTAGTAGCTCTGTTCCCGCTCCAAGTCTTATCTTTTTTCTGACAAATTAGACTCTGACTTGACATTCAACAATCTTGCGGTGAGAGATAATTTCGTGTGAGTGTCACAACCAGCCCATAATGGTTCATCAGCAGCACTCAACACTTCTTGAAATTTATTATATGTTTCATCAACACCTGGTATTTCTACCTCCTCCAATGGTGATGTATAAGTATTAAACATTTGTTCAACTGGTGGAGGATAACTAGAACTTATACCATGCATGTCGGGATTGAAATTCTGACCTGCTGCATCAATTATCATCCTCTGATATGGATTTAGTTGATTATAATAACTCTGATCACCACTAACTGAGACTTCTATATTTCGTTCATAATCCTCATCAGATATAAACAGCTCACCATGAGATGTCCAATTATAGTAATTCGGGGTAAATCTAAATCTACAAAGATGCTCTTCAACTTTATCAGAGGGTAAAAATTTACCATTGTGACACTTTCTACATGGACACCTTATCTTATTGCCATCCATATACTCAGCTTGACTACATGCAAAATTCAAAAATTGCCTCAAGCCAGTGATAAACTCATCAGTTAAACCCCGACGATTAGGCAAATTCTTCTTATACATCCAACTTCTTTCATTCTGCATTTTGTTTGTTTACAATAAATTACAATAATAAAAAACTTCTAGACAACAAACTAATGGTAAATATGAAGCAAGTGAACATACATATGAAAATACTATATAACAACCAAAATAAAAACAAGAGATAGTACAATAGACAAATACAGTAACATTATTAGTAAACAAGTATAAATACATATACTTGCAAAGGAGAACAACAATGAGCGTCTCTCCAAACTGTGTCGGTGTACAAACCTACACAAGAAATAATAAAATGTTTACAATTGTATATAAGATTCAAAAATAATTATATCCTCCGACACCGATGGAAAGCAACAGCCGATCGCCGGGGTCAGTAGCAGCAGCTAGGATCCAGTAGCGGCTGCCAACAGTGGCACGAGATTGGCAACAGCCGGCAACAGCTGCTGACGGCAGAAGGAGACCGACAGCAGCCCCCTAGGCATCATGGGGGGGGGGGGGGGGGGGGGGGGACCGGCAAGCCAGCGTCGCCAGGCGGTCGGCAACGACCTTGGGCCGGCAGCGGCCGCCAAGGCCACTAGCGGCCACCAAGGCCCAACTGCAGCATATAGGGGGTCGGAGATCCGTGCGTGCAGTGCAAGAACAGCCGGCGCGACCAAGCTTCGGTCGCCGCCTTACGCTCTAGTATGGTTGGGAAAAAAGAGGGGGAGAAATGAACTTTACCTGCTGGAGATCGTGGCCGGAATAGGGCAGAAGGTTAGCCGCCGCCGCACGAGCTGATGGAGAAGAGAAGAAAAATAATTAGGGCACGGGAGGGATTGGGATTATTGCGATTTTTGCGACGAAAACAAATTCGTTGCCAATTTCGTCCCTAATTAGGGATGAAGTAAATTTCGTCACAAACTTTCTATTTTTTTTTAAGTGATTCTAAAAATTTAGAAAATCACCTTAAAGAGCTCAGAATGACATGAAACAAATTTCTTCGGGTTCGTATCGTTCTCCTGATCTCATTAATGGGGTCAAACATAATTTTTAACAAATATACTGATGATTATAAATTTTTTACCCCGAACGAGTAATAAATATTTGATTCTTGTTGCAAAAATTTATTAACATCGGTATATTGATTAAAAATTATGTTTGGGCCCATTAGTAAGATCACGAGATTGATACGAACTCATAAAAACTTGTTTCGTGTCATTCCGAGTTCTCTAGGGTCATCTTCCAATTTTTATAAGTTTAACCTAAAAAAATAGATTTTTGCGACAAACTAGAAATTTGTCCCAAATTAGGGATGAACTTCTGAGTTCGTCCCTGATTTGGGACGAATTTCAAGTTTGTCGCAAAAATTAATTTTTTCATAAATCAAATTAAATGCGTATAAAATATGAAAGATGGATCTAGAGAGCTCGGAATCACAAGAAACAAGTTTCTATGGGTTCGTGACGATCTCCTGATCACAATGATGACCTCAAATATTTTTTTTCACACAATATATTTAGGTGAGTGATTTTTGGATATCAAAACCACCTAATCATTTTCAAACTCTAACTCTTTTTTACCAAGTCTTAAGGTTTATAGAGTGCATCTAACTATTATTACGATTAAAAAATTTTATTAGTTATTTGAGGCCATCATTGTGATCATGAGATCGATACAAACATATAGGAACTTGTTTCATGTGATTCCGAGCTTTCTAGGCCCATCTTCCGTATTTTATACGCATTTATTTTGATTTTACAAAAAATTAATTTTTGCAACAAACACGAAATTCGTCCCTAAAATCTATTTTTTAGGTTAAACTTTTAAAAATTAGAAGATGACCCTAGCGAGCTCGGAATGATACGAAACAAATTTCTTTAGGTTCACATAGTTCTCCTGATCTCATTAATGGGGTCAAACATAATTTTTAACAAATATACTGACGATTATAAATTTTTTACCCCGAACGAGTAATAAATATTTGATTCTTGTTGCAAAAATTTATTGACATCGGTGTATTGATTAAAAATTATGTTTGGGCCCATTAGTAAGATCACGAGATTGATACGAACTCATAGAAACTTATTTCGTGTCATTCCGAGTTCTCTAGGGTCATCTTCCAATTTTTATAAGTTTAACCTAAAAAAATAGATTTTTGCGACAAACTTGAAATTCGTCCCAAATCAGGGACGAACTCAGAAGTTCGTCCCTGATTTGGGACGAATTTCAAGTTTGTCGCAAAAATTAATTTTTTCATAAATCAAATTAAATGCGTATAAAATACGAAAGATGGACCTAGAGAGCTCGGAATCACATGAAACAAGTTTCTATGGGTTCGTGTTGATCTCCTGATCACAATGATGACCTCAAATATTTTTTTCACACAATATATTTAGGTGAGTGATTTTTGGATATCAAAACCACCTAATCATTTCAAACTCTAACTCTTTTTCACCAAGTCTTAAGGTTTATAGAGTCCATCTAACTATTATTACGATTAAAAATTTTATTAGTTATTTGGGTTATCATTGTGATCATGAGATCGATACGAACCCATAGGAACTTGTTTCATGTGATTCCGAGCTCTCTAGGCCTATCTTCCGTATTTTATACGTATTTATTTTGATTTTACAAAAAATAAATTTTTGCGACAAACACGAAATTCGTCCCAAATCAGGGACGAACTCAGAAGTTCGTCCCTAATTTGGGACGAATTTCCAAATTCGTCCCTAAAATCTATTTTTTAGGTTAAACTTTTAAAAATTAGAAGATGGCCCTAGCGAGCTCGGAATGACACGAAATAAATTTCTTTGGGTTCACATCGTTCTCCTGATCTCATTAATGAGGTCAAACATAATTTTTAACTAATATACTGACGATTATAAATTTTTTACCCCGAACGAGTAATAAATATTTGATTCTTGTTGCAAAAATTTATTAACATCAGTGTATTGATTAAAAATTATGTTTGGGCCCATTAGTAAGATCACGAGATTGATACGAACTCATAGAAACTTGTTTCGTGTCATTCCGAGTTCTCTAGGGTCATCTTCCAATTTTTATAAGTTTAACCTAAAAAAAATAGATTTTTGCGACAAACTTGAAATTCGACCCAAATTAGGGACGAACTTCTGAGTTCGTCCCTGATTTGGGACGAATTTCAAGTTTGTCGCAAAAATTATTTTTTTCATAAATCAAATTAAATGCGTATAAAATACGAAAGATGAACCTAAAGATCTCGGAATCACATGAAACAAGTTTCTATGTGTTCGTGTCGATCTCCTGATCACAATGATGACCTCAAATATTTTTTTCACACAATATATTTAGGTGAGTGATTTTTGGATATCAAAACCACCTAATCATTTTCAAACTCTAACTCTTTTTCACCAAGTCTTAAGGTTTATAGAGTGCATCTAACTATTATTACGATTAAAAAATTTATTAGTTATTTGAGGCCATCATTGTGATCATGAGATCGATACAAACCTATAGGAACTTGTTTCATGTGATTCCGAGTTCTTTAGGCCCATCTTCCGTATTTTATACGCATTTATTTTGATTTTACAAAAAATTAATTTTTGCAACAAACACGAAATTCGTCCCAAATCAGGGACGAACTCAGAAGTTCGCCCCTAATTTGGGACGAATTTCCAAATTCGTCCCTAAAATCTATTTTTTAGGTTAAACTTTTAAAAATTAGAAGATGACCCTAGCGAGCTCGGAATGACACGAAACAAATTTCTTTAGGTTCACATAGTTCTCCTGATCTCATTAATGGGGTCAAACATAATTTTTAACAAATATACTGACGATTATAAATTTTTTACCCCGAACGAGTAATAAATATTTGATTCTTGTTGCAAAAATTTATTGACATCGGTGTATTGATTAAAAATTATGGTTGGGCCCATTAGTAAGATCACGAGATTGATACGAACTCATAGAAACTTATTTCGTGTCATTCCGAGTTCTCTAGGGTCATCTTCCAATTTTTATAAGTTTAACCTAAAAAAATAGATTTTTGCGACAAACTTGAAATTCGTCCCAAATCAGGGACGAACTCAGAAGTTCGTCCCTGATTTGGGACGAATTTCAAGTTTGTCGCAAAAATTAATTTTTTCATAAATCAAATTAAATGCGTATAAAATACGAAAGATGGACCTAGAGAGCTCGGAATCACATGAAACAAGTTTCTATGGGTTCGTGTCGATCTACTGATCACAATGATGACCTTAAATATTTTTTTCACACAATATATTTAGATGAGTAATTTTTGGATATCAAAACCACCTAATCATTTTCAAACTCTAACTATTTTTCACCAAGTCTTAAGGTTTATAGAGTCCATCTAACTATTATTACGATTAAAAAATTTTATTAGTTATTTGAGGCCATCATTGTGATCATGAGATCGATATGAACCCATAGGAACTTGTTTCATGTGATTCCGAGCTCTCTAGGCCCATCTTCCGTATTTTATACGCATTTATTTTGATTTTACAAAAAATTAATTTTTGCGACAAACACAAAATTCGTCCCAAATCAGGGACGAACTCAGAAGTTCGCCCCTAATTTGGGACGAATTTCCAAATTCGTCCCTAAAATCTGTTTTTTTAGGTTAAACTTTTAAAAATTAGAAGATGACCCTAGCGAGCTCGGAATGACACGAAACAAATTTCTTTAGGTTCGTATTGTTCTCCTGATCTCATTAATGGGGTCAAACATAATTTTTAACAAATATACTGACGATTATAAATTTTTTACCCCGAACGAGTAATAAATATTTAATTCTTGTTGCAAAAATTTATTAACATCGGTGTATTTATTAATAATTATGTTTGGGCCCATTAGTAAGATCACAAGATTGATACGAACTCATAAAAACTTGTTTCGTGTCATTCCGAGTTCTCTAGGGTCATCTTCCAATTTTTATATGTTTAACCTAAAAAAACAGATTTTTGTGACAAACTTGAAATTCGTCCCATATTAGGGACGAACTTCTGAGTTCGTCCCTGATTTGGGACGAATTTCAAGTTTGTTGCAAAAATTAATTTTTTCATAAATCAAATTAAATACGTATAAAATACAAAAGATGGACCTAGAGAGCTCGAAATCACATGAAACAAGTTTCTATGGGTTCGTGTCGATCTCCTGATCACAATGATGACCTCAAATATTTTTTTCACACAATATATTTAGTTGAGTGATTTTTGGATATCAAAACCACCTAATCATTTTCAAACTGTAACTCTTTTTCACCAAGTCTTAAGGTTTATAGAGTCCATCTAACTATTATTACGATTAAAAAATTTTATTAGTTATTTGTGACCATCATTGTGATCATGAGATCGATACAAACCCATAGGAACTTGTTTCATGTGATTCTGAGCTCTCTAGGCCCATCTTCCGAATTTTATGCGCATTTATTTTGATTTTACAAAAAATTAATTTTTGCGACAAACACGAAATTCGTCCCAAATCAGGGACGAACTCAGAAGTTCGTACCTAATTTGGGACGAACTCATAAGTTCGTCCCTAATTTGGGACGAATTTCCAAATTCGTCCCTAAAATCTATTTTTTTAGGTTAAACTTTTAAAAATTAGAAGATGACCCTAGCGAGCTCGGAATGACACGAAACAAATTTCTTTGGGTTTGTATCATTCTCCTCATCTTATTACTCACCTCAAAATAAATTTTTAACCAATACACCAATGTTTGTAAATTTTTGGAACAAGATTTTAATATTTATTACTCGTTCGGCGTAAAAATTTTTTAAACATCTGTATATTTCTTAAAAATTTTGTTTGAGCCCACTAATAATACGAGGACAATGGTACGAACCCATAGAAACTCATTTCGTGTCATTCCTAGCTCTCTAGGGTCATCTTCCAAATTTTTAAAGTATCACTTAATAAATATAAATTTTGCGACGAACTCGGGAATTCGTCCCTAATTTGCGACGAAAATGGCGACGAATATATATTCATCGCCAATTTGCGATGAAACTAGTTATTTTTTCGACGCTGATTGGCAACGAATTTTGCGACGAAAATAAATTTATTGCGAATTTGCGACGAATTTCTTTCGTTTCTATTTTCGTTGCTAATTTGCGATGAATTAGGATATCGTTGCAAAATTAGTCGCAAATTTACAACGAATTTTATTCGTCCCAAATATTCATCCCCAAATTGTATTTATTTTGTAGTGCTTGTAATTTGATAATTTTAAAAAATTATTGGCTCCCTTGGTAAAACGCTGTCAATATACAATTCAAGTAATTCAATTATAGTAGAAGGTAATTATACCGGTAGTGAGCATCCTTAGGTTATCTATTCTATAAATATATCATCTAATAACTAATTTAGTTATATCCTGGAAGTGTTCTTAGGTTATCTAAACAAAAATAATTAGATTAGATAACATTGAATACCGATTTTATTTCATGAAAGTTTTTCACCAATTAATAGGATAAATTAAAAAATACTTACAATAATGAACTATCTAAAAATTCAATATCCTTTAATTATAAGTCTTATTTAAAGGAATTTTTTTTTATAAATATATTAACTAGAAATCGATTCATGGTACTTGAGAAATCATTGAGTGCCTTTAACGCTGTATTATAATTCTAGAAGTAATCCTTACATTATCTAAATTATATAATAAAAATAAATTATGAACTTATAAATTATAATTTACTGTAAAATGACTAAACATTGAAAGAAGATACGCGTCCACTGGGTATTGACTGCCGTTGGAGTATTTCATCCAAGTTTGACCACCTAGGAAAAACAGCTCAGCAAATATACAGATCCATAAAAAGAGGTGAAAACTAATTTCGCTAATTTAGTGATTCTCGTTTGAGTATAATTATTTTTTGAATGTTAGAATATTCATATTAGTTATCTTATATAAAAATTTTATTTTAAATTTTAGATAGAATAGTTAAACCTATTTCCTAAATTTAAATTTAATAAATAATGATTTTCTAAATTTAGGGAATCAAATCTCTATCTTAAATATATAATAATATTTTTTTTAATCTCTCTTCTTCCATTAATTCTCTTTCCTTCTACTCATTCTTTAAATATAATAATAAAAAATAGAAGAATGAGAAGAAAATAATAAAAAATTAAAGATAATGAAAATTTTAGGATAATGAATGTAATGTATAGTAAAAAATAATTATTTAAATTTAATAAAGTAAATTATTTAATCTAAATTTTAGATATAATGATAAGAAAATTGATATGCTGATCATCACAAATACCTTCATTTAAGAGAATATTTTAATATAAAAAATTTAAAATTTAAAATCTTCTCAAATTTAGAGCCCGTCCTTCCTTCTATGAGAAGAAAGAATCTTTCTCCATCAATCCTTTGCCCCATTATTTTTCAAAAATATATTTTTTTAATTTAAATTTATTCATCTTCTATTTATTTATTTTACTTTATTCATTATTTTATTTTATTTATTTTTAATTCCCTTCCACGTTCTTTAATTTCTCATAAATTTATGAATCCCTTAAAATCTAACCCATTTTTTCATCGCTATCCCATAACAGAAATGCCCCTCATCAGTATCCCATATTCCCATAACATAAATAGGACATTTGAATAACCTCAAGAAATACTCACGATAAACACTTCCTAATTTATTTTAATAATTAATAAAAAATTATCATAAATGAATTAGTCATCTCAGATTCCGTATTATTTAATTTATCATATTTTTTTAAGAAAAAATACCTTTAATCTCCCTATATTTTCAATCAAATAATATTTTACTCCTGTATTTTAAAAAATAACATTTAACTCCTATTTGATAAAAGTTAAATGTAAAAAAATTATAAAACATAATTTTAATAATATTAAGAGGAAAAAATTATATTGAATTTATTGATACTTTATGGCTATTTCTATTTTCTTTGTTGATATATTAACTAATTCTAGATAATTCAAGACCTAATTGATATTTTCAACATGTCTATAGTTGCTTATTTACTAATTAAAATCACTAAATTATTTATAATCTCCAATATATAAAGATTAATACTTAATTATACAAATAAAATAAAATTAAGTAGTTTAAAATGTATATTTTCATCGCCCCGGTTGCGTAGCCTTCGAATATAATGTCTAATAATTATTTTCTTCTCTTCTTCCTAAATTAAAAATTTTAAATTTACCTTTGTCCACAATTATATAAGATTCTGTAAAAATAGATAAAGATATAATTTTCTTTTCTTATGCGAAGATAAATTTTCTTTCTTTTGCTTTCTCATACATGCATGTGAGCCACACATTTCAGCTCATCATTGACTTGACCGTCAAAGAGAATAATGTTGGACGTTGCATCAATTGCAATGTTAGGGAGGATGTTGCATCAGTTGCAACGTTAGGAAGATGAAGAGGGTGTCTTTTCACTTTCATCTTCCCCCATTGAGCGTCATCAAAGCATCGGTTTATAATCGATGCTTGCTTCCTATATAAATTGTCGTCCAAGAACAATCAAAATAGAGGTGTGCGACAGTGATCAGTGTGTGCGTAGTGGAGCGACGATGGGCAAAGGGAACATCTATCGAGAGGGATTTGACTTGTGAAACTTGAAGGGCTTTTCGGTTTTAATTTGTGATCACACTTCCGACAGCAGTAGCATCATCGCCTGCAGCTTCTTCGATTTCTTCTCGGGAGATCACTGTGAGATATTACATGTTTCATTTCCTCTTTGTTTCGTGCTATTAGGAACAACAATGATATCAGAGCATTAATTCTAATGAAAACCCCCTGGAAGTTTTCTCTATTCTACCCATGATTTTGTTGACAAAATCGTGATCTGCCGCCTCTAAACGAAATTGTGATATGCAATTAATGTTGGCAGGCTACTGACTTTCATGGCCGGCGAACATAGATGACCGGGTTTAAAAGGTCGACGATCGACTAGCCACCGTATTTGTTACGAGAAAAGGAGCACGGGAAAAATGAGGAAGATGAACAATACTTTTTGACGGCACAATAAAATTTTCTATGTTTTAATTGATTACTCAATCGATTCATTCATTTGAATTGATTGAAAAGAAAATTTGAATCGATTAATTTCATGGCACAGTGATTCATGTGCTTAATCGATTCATCAATCGATTGAATGCATGTCAAAAATTTTTTTGTCATATTTTAATCGATTCAATTAAATGAATCGATTGAAATTTTATTGCAGCTTGACTGTCACAGTACACTTTAACAGGACTCCTGCTACCCTTAACAATCTTCAGATGCTTTAGAAACTTTTTTAGCTAGATAACCTCTTGCACAGTCGCTGCACAAGCCACATACTCAGCTTCCATTGTCGACAAGGCTACACAAGCCTGCTTCTTGCTGTTCCATGAGATGCCACCACCATTCAGCAAAAAGGTATAGCCAGATGTGGATTTTCTATCATTAAGGTTCCCTGCCCAATTTGTATCTGTGTAGCCACTCAAGCTCATATCTGATCCTTGGAAACAGAGACAATAATCTAATGTTCTTTTGAGATATCTCAATATCCTCTTCACCGCTTTCCAGTGTCTCAATCCTGGGTTTGACTGGAAACGATTAACTAAGCCAACAACATAACTTATATCAGGACGAGTATACAACATATTGTACATTAAATTACCCATAACACTGGCATATGGTTTTTTCTTCATTTCGGTTATTTCCTTAGGAGTCTTGTGATACATACTTTTGCTCAAAACAGTACCTCTCGCTTTAGGCGTCTGTTCAATGCTACAATCTGACATATTGAAGTGTTGTAGCATCTTAGTGATATAAGCTTCTTGAGACAAACCCAAAAGCGTACGCCCACCATGTAGGTTGAGCTTGCAAGTGTCAATTCCTTTAACTTCAATTCTTGCATTGTTTCCTACATATATCTATTTGTTTTCAGTTGATACCCGACGGTACTCCACATATGTAGCTTGATCACGAGCTATATGGTTTGTTGCTCTTGAATCTACAATCCACAAAGGATAAGAATCAACTAACAACACTGTACTTACAACATAATGCTCATGGAAAAGAAGCTAAAGATGGATATACCTTTTTAGGCTCAGTACAATCCCGAGCAAAATGATCCTTCTTGCCACAGTTGAAGCAAGTCAGCTTACTTTTAGGGTTTTTTTTTCCCATATCTCTTTCCTTTCTTCTTGATTTAGGTTATTATGTAAATTTTTATAGTCATTGTGTGAAATTTCGAATTAACTCTGTGTTAATTGGGCATGGTTATATGGTTCTTAATGTAGAACCAAATAATAATGATGGTTGTTTTTCAAACATTGCTTTTACTAATAATGTTGATGTTAATGATGAAATTTGACATGCTAGACTATGACATATAGGACAAGAACAAATGAATAGATTAGCTAAGGAGGGCATTTTAGACACTCATGCTAAGATTAACTTGTCTATATGTGAGCATTGTCTTGCTAGAAAGACAACTAGGAAACCATCGAAAGAAGGGGAGGATTTTTGCTGTGGTTTTCTCCTCGGCCGCCACCATAAATCGAAGAAAAAGCTTCTTCTTCGTCTCTTGCCTCCACCACCGGGGAGATTCACCGGTGACGACCACCTCTGGGCCACCTCCTCCCTTCTCCACGTCGACGCCACTACGCTCTCTCCCTCACGCATGCCACCGCCCTCCTCACACAGACCACTGGCCGTCGCCGCCCATGCTGCCTCGCTCTCGCGCACGCTGCCTCCGATGTCACTCGCCGTTGAGGCCTTCCGTTGCCGGGACAGGACCGCACCTCTCCTCTCTTCCTCCCCGACGGCCAGTACCGCATCCAGTGGATACCATCGCGTCTGGCCACCAGGACACACCTCGTCATCTTCTTCTCTCACGTAGGCAGCATCTCTCCCCCCCCCCCCCCCCCCCACCCACGATTGTCGTCCCTAACCTCTGTCGTCATCGATGGTCGCCTCTTGCTTTCCTCCTCTTCTCTACTCGTGAGACATCACTGCCTCGCAGTGTCGTTGGCATCGCCGACCAGTCGCTGGCCACCCACAACTCGCTCCAGAATTGAGGGTGTTGTCATCGCATTCCATGACCCTCATCTTCACGCGACAGCTAGTTGTCGCCTCCTTTTCTCCCTCTCAACCTTTGTTGACCACAGCGCCCGCGAGAGCACCCGTTCCATAACCCTTGGCGAGCACTCCTCAACCGTTGGCCCCGCTGCTGGCACCTCAGATTCGTCTGTCCGATTTTCTGACTCGATACGTATTGTCGTACACCTCTGATGTCGATCAGGCCCCCGAGCCCTCGCTGTCATTATGTTTTGACTTTCTTGCCGCCGTTGTATCCCATCCTGTGCGTCGATATCTTATCTCGATCTACGTGCCAATGTCATATCTTGGCCTGCACGTCGATATCACATTCGGTTTCATGCCATCGCGTCTAGCTCCGTGTCATCAGATCCAGCTCTCCAACTTGTTCAGAGTCATCTACTCTTCCAGGTCATGACAACTCGACCAGAGTCCCGACCAGCTCACCGATCCATCCGAGGGCATCCCTTAGGTCAGAGTACGTTCTCCATTCATATTCTATATGCATTTCATTATTTTATGTCTTAGTTTATTATTTATATATTCGTTGGATCTGCCTCGAGCATTGGGGTACTAGGGATCGGGTCAACCCGGTCGCTGGCTGCAGGTAGCGTTGATAGAGGACTTTTGACGACTTGGTCAACATAGAAGCCATCTCAGCATACCCCCCTCCGGGACATCGTAATTCCGTCAACATTCCATCTACCTCACCCGTCAGTCCGTTTGACTCAGATTAGGATTTCGACAAATATACTATCTTCACTCGTCGCTCCATAGGTATTCGGGAGTCGAGGGATTGACTTGGAGCTTCAGTTGGCCGATAGGTTAGTTTTCCATTATATTTTTCCTCGACTCCACGGGTATTCAGGGAGTTGAGGGACTGAGAGAGATCCTCAGCCGATTGACACAACTCCTTGATCAGGTATGTTACGGGCTCTGCTCCCTTTTTTATTGTTATAGGATCTGCTATAGCTCATTGATAAGAGAGTAAGATCCAAGTTCCTTGATCAAAGACTAGGGCCTTCGATCTTTGATCGGACACTAGGAACCCAGCTCCTTGATCAGACATTAGGGGCACAACTCCCCAGATCAAACACTAGGGACACAGCTTCCCGATCAGTGACTCGTAGTACAACTTCCCGATTGGGATCTAGGGGTTTCGCTCTTTGATTACAGGCTAGGGCGTTACTCTTCGATCAGGGACTAGGGGCCCAACTCCCTGATTAGGTGTGCTACAGGCTTTGCGCCCTCCACCCATGTGACTCTGCACCCTATCACTACTATATGCTCTGCACTCTCCACCTATGTGGTTTTGCATCCTCTGACGTCTACAGGCTCTGCACCCTCCACTTACAATACTCTTCTTCCTTCCATTGCTACGGGCTCTGCTCCCTTATATTGCCCATCCCTTTGATGGTTATAGCTCAGATTATTATCTTCTTCCCTTGCTCCACAGGTATTCGTGAGTCGAGGGATTGACTTGGAGCTTCAGCTGGCTAACAGGTATGATAAAGGCTCTGCCCTCTCATATTGATACGGGCTCCGCTTTTATGGACTTCAAAGCTTATCCTCCCTCGTTCAGGGTCGAGCTATCGCCACTGGTCTTAGACTAGAGTATTGCCACCGACCTCGGATCGGAGTATCGCCAATGACCTCCTGGTCGGCTCTCTAGACTCTCTCCCCAACGCGAGTTATAAGCGAGCATGCTCTTGCGACCAACGACCTCCTGGTCGGGCTCCAGACTCTTGCCCCAGCGCGAGTTATAAGCGAGCATGCTCTCGCGACCAACGACCTCTCGGTCGGGTTCTAGACTCTCGTCCCAGCGCGAGTTATAAGCGAGCAAGCTCTCGCGACGAACGACCTCCCGGTCGGGCTCCCGACTCTTGCCCCAGCACGAGTTATAAGCGAGCATGCTCTTGCGACCAACGACCTCTCGGTCGGGTTCTAGACTCTAGCCCCAGCGAGAGTCATAAGCGAGCATACTCTCGCGACCAATGACCTCCCGGTCGGGCTCCAGACTCTTGCCGCAGCGCGATTTATAAGCGAGCATACTCTCGTGACCAACGACCTCTCGGTCGGTGTCCTAGACTCTCGCCTTAGTGCGAGTTATAAGTGAGCATGCTCTCACGACCAACGACCTCCCAATCGGCGTCCCAGACTCTCGCCCCAGTGTGAGTTATAAATGAGCATGCTCTCACGACTCCCAGATTCTCGCCCCAGTGCGAGTTATAAACGAGTAGGCACTCACCGCTCTCGTGTCTCACTCGCCGCTCTGGCTGACACTCATCGCTCACGTCTCACTTATCGCTCTGCTTGGCACTCATTGATTGTGTCTTGCTCGCCGCTCAGCCCGACACTTGCCGCTCACGTCTCACTCATTGCTTTGCCTCGCATTCGCAGCTTGTGTCTCACTCATCGCTTCGCCCCGCATTCGTTGCTTGGTCGATACCCGTTTTCCTTCTTGCTTGGCATTCGCATAACTGCCTGATCGCTCTGCTCCCGTTCGCGCTCGACCCACGGGCTCTACTCTCATTCTCATGTGGTCTCATATGCTCTGTGTCTATCCAGCACACAGGCTTTGCACCCACTTAGCATTCTTTCGGTCACCAAGTCAGCTTTCTCTTAGTCGACCGATCAGTATTGCCTGGTCGTCCGACCACTCATTTGTGTAACTAGACATTCTCACGGTCATCCGCTCAACGTTCTCTCGATTGCTCGGTCGGCATTGTCACAGTCGTGCGCTCAGATCTGCTGGCCCGTTCTCTTTCCACCCGATCAACATTGCCTCTGTTGTCGGGTTGGCACTCTTATGGTCGCTCACTCGGCATTTGTCCTATCGTTAGTTCGGCATTCGATCGATCACCTGCTTGGCATCCGATCGACATTGTTGTTCGTCGCTCAATCAGCACTTGTCCTACTCGTTGCTCGGCTCACTGGTTTCATGCCCACTCTGCTCATGACTTTCTATCCCTTGCGCCTTTGATTTCACGAGCTACGCTCCTGCTGTTTTCGGGTTTCATGCCCGCTTGGCTCATGGGTTTTACTCCTGTTTATTTTTGATTTCACGGACTATGCTCTCACTCAATTTTTGGGTTCCACGCCTGCTCGACATCGTGCGACATACTCTCGATTTCCTAGTCGACATCAGGTCAGTCATTTGCTTTGCATCTTGTTCAGATTCGTTTGGTTGTTCGTTAGCCACTCGCTCAACATTCTCTCTGTTACCCGGTCGACACTTTTTGGTCGCCTGGTTGCATTTTACGGACACTCGGTCGACACTTTTTGGTTTCCCAGTCGTGGTTTATTGTCGTTCAGTCACGCGCTCGGCATCGCTCGCCTAGCATCTCTATACCCAATCGACGTTCTCTAAATTTTCTGGTCGACATTTTCTCAGTCGCGCGCTCGGCTTCACTAGCTCGTTCTCATTCTACCCGATCGACATTATCTCTATTGCATGGTCGACATTTTCTTGGTCGTGCACTCAGCTTCGCTCGTCTATCCTCTTTCCACCTGATTAGTATGTATCTCTGTTGCTCAGTCAACACTCCTTCGGTCGATTGCTTGGTATCTTCGTAGCCACTCGATCGATATCGCTCGGCTATTCACTTTGTTCCATTCGGCCTATCGCTTAACGTTTCTCTTAGTCGCTCGCTTGGCTTTCGCTCAACAACACTCGGTCGTTCGTTTTGTCTCGTTTGGTAGCCCGCTCGGCATCGATGTAGTTTTTGGCTCAATGTCGCTCGACTATCTGCTCGGTATTGTTCGGTCTCTCGCTTGGCATTCGACCAATTGCCTGCTCGGTATTATCTTTCATCGCTCGCTCAGTATCATTTTCGTCACTTGTTCGGTATCGCCACAACTATTCGTTTGATGTTATACGATTGACCTAGAGATCTGACTCCACATTCAGGGGCGATCCTAGTTTACGTTGGACTTGGTCTAGTTAGTCGGACTTGCGTCTGCTTCGACTAGACTTGAAGGGGAGACTTGTGATACAGATATATCTTGAGGACCCCAGTGGAATTAAGGAGAAAGGGGAGAGTATTTTGGTAAAAACACTGTTTAGGGCATAAGGGGGGGGGGGGTATGAAGTTAGCACGGTTCACGGGGGAAAAGGGGGTTGGGGGTTTATTTTTTGCTCCGTCGCCACAACAAGCAGGAGGGAGCTTATGCTCTTCGTCCCAGGATCTCGTCGCCACCACGATCACAGGGAGGATGCACAGCCATCGGCATCGGCATCTACTCCGGCACCATCCTCCCTCCTCGTTTCCCTATTCAAGGCTGCCTTCGCCATTTCCGCCGACGCCAACAACCACCTCCCTCTCCACGCTGATAGCACACATACTGCCTCCCCTTCTCTCCCTTCCGACATCCACAGCTACTTGTTGGTAGCCTTCTCTCCTTCGCCTGCAGTTGGCCATCGTCAGCACAACGTTGCCGCAACAGACTCATCCATCTCGTAGCCCTCTCGGTCGGTTAGCCCTTTGCTAATTAGCCACGCAATTTGGCGTCTCTCCCTCCTCAGCGATATCCTCCTATCCCTCATGTGGGAACATAGCTCCGTTTGCTAGCGTTGTTCCATAACCCCCGGCAAGCACTCCTCAGCCGTCGGCCCCGCTGCCGACACCTCAGATTTGTTGGTCCGGTTCTCCGACTCTCAATACGCATTGTCGTACGTCTCCGATGTCGATCGGGCCCCCGAGCCTTCGCTGTCATTATGTTCTGACCTGACTTGTGTGATATTCTTATGTTCCGGCCTTCGTGCCGCCATTGTCTCCCGGCCTACGCACTGATGTCTTATCTCGACCTGCGTGTCAATGTCTTATCCCGGCCTGCGTGCCGATGTCTTATCCCGGCCTACGTGCCGATGTCTTATCCTGACTTGCACGCCGATGTCTTTTCTCGGTCTACGTGTCGATGTCTTATCCTAGCCTACGCGCTGATGTCTTATCTCGATCTACGTGTTAATGTCTTATCCCGGTATGCGTGCCAATCTCATATCCCAGGCTATGTGCCGATTTTATATCCCGGCCTGCGTGTCGATGTCATATCCTGGTCCGTGTGTCGCTGTTAGGTCCCGACCTGCGTGTTGTCTTCCAATCGGATCTAGGTCGTGCTCGACTAGGTGTCGTCAGATCTAGCTCTTCATGTTGCTCGGAGTCATATGCTCTTCCGGGTCACAACAACTCGAGCATTGTGCCGACCAGCTCACCAATCCCCTTGAGGGCGCCCCCTGGGCCAAGGTACGTTCTCCGTACTCACTCTACATTCATTTCATCTTTATACGTCTTAGTTTGTTACTTATATACTTCTTGGATCTATCTCGAGCATCGGGGTACCAGAGACCAGACAACCCGATCACTAGCTGCAGGTAGTGTTGACCGGAGGACTTCTGATGACTTGGTCAGCATAGAAGTATCTCAGCATACCCCCCTCCGGGACATCTCGATTCGGTCAATATTCCATCTACCTCACCCGGTGGTAGGGGTGTCAATTCGGGTGGGTCGGGTCGGGTTGGGTCGGGTTGAGTTTTTTTTTTTTTTAACCCGACCCGAACCCAAAACACCTAAACCCGAACCCGAACCTGACCAACCCGATCAACCCGAACCCGACCCATATAACCCGAAAATTCGATTCAAAATGACTTTTTTTGGGCTATTTTCCCTATAATTCTTCATTTTTTATCTCAATACTTCATCATTATCATACAAACATGATATTAATATACATAAAAACAACTAACTTTTTAAAATAAAATTTGATTTAACCCATAAAACCCTATATTTAAGTCAACCCGGGTGAACCCGAACCCAACCCGACCCAATCCGAAAATTTTTAACCCTCCAACCCGAACCCGACCCGAACCCGAAAAATGTCCAACCCGAACCTGATTTTTTTCGGGTCGACTCGGGTTGGGTCGTTGGGTCGAGCTCATTTTTGACACCCCTACCCGGTGGTCCGTCTGACTCAGATTTCGAGCAGGATCAGTGACCAATTAATATCGAGCTTTGGCATTGTGACATGATCATCTTGTAGTCTATGTGACTAACGTGTTCTATGTGACCGAATAACCTTTTTGGATTGACTTAAATGAGTGGGAGATGTTGGACATTGCATCAGTTGCAACGTTAAGAAGGACGTTGCATCAATTGCAACATTAGGAAGATGAAGGGGGTGTCTTTTCACCTCCATCTTCCCCCATTGAGTGCCATCAAAGCATCGGTTTATAACCGATGCTTGCTTCCTATATAAATTGGTGTTTAAGAACAGTCAAAATAGAGGTGTGCGACGGTGATCAGTGTGTGCGCAGTGGAGCGATGGTGGGTAAAGGGAACATCTATTGAGAGGGATTTGACTCGTGAAATTTGAAGGGCTTTTCGGTTTTAATTCGTGATGACACTTTCGACAGCAGTAACATCATCGCATGCGGCTTCTTCGATTTCTTCTCGGTAGATCACTGTGAGATGTTACATGGTTAATTTCCTATTTGTTTCATGCTATTAGGAACAACAAGTAACACCAACAATGTCAACATGTAGCTGACAAGCTCAACTTTGTAGGACACCGAGAACGGATGCACCGATAAATCGACATCAACTACAGATCCGAGTAAGTGACGAAAGACATCATCATTAAATACTTATATGAGAAATGATATTCATCTAGAAAATTCTTAAGGATAGACACATAAATGATGGGACCCATCATTTCACTTTTTGTGGGTCCCATCATTTATGTATCTATCCTTAAGAATTTTCTAGATGAATATCATAGCTCTACTTATATATATATATATATATTCTTTTATATATATATATTTTCTATAGATATACCATCGATCCAACTAATTAATAATTAAACAGTAAATCTTTAAGACATATATATAATTATTTTTCACATAATTAATTTTTTCTTCTTAAGGTTATCTTTTATATAAGGACATCATTAATTTTTTATTAATTTTTTCATATTTAAAGTTAAGTGTTATTTTTTATATATAGGGGACAAAATAGAGGACAGATCCTCTGGTCCGCAATTTACGGATCAGGAGATGGTCCACTATTGTAGACCCTTGATTTAGATGGACCTTATCAACTTAAAGGTGGACTTCATCCAAATCAATGGTCCTCGTGCAGTGGACCAACCCCTAGTCCGCAAATTACGGATGAGAAGATCCGGCCCCGACAAAATACTACCGGATAAAAGCTACAAGAGGGTTAGAAATGATATTCATCTAGAAAATTCATGTAGAAAATTTTTAAGAATAGACACATAAATGATGTGACCCACAAAAAGTGAAATGATGGGTCCCATCATTTATATGTCTATCCTTAAGAATTTTCTAGATGAATATCATAGCTCTTTTTTTATTTTTATAATTAGAATATTTGAATCAATAAAGAACCCTTTATTATAAATGAATATTATAATATTTCCATTCCTTGATAAATCACATATATTAGAGAAATACAAACATCTAAACTAGGGACATTACCTGGTTCAAGATTTTTCTCTATCTCGAACAACTTGAGAAAACAACCAGGCTTAACAAGGAGTTCATATAGATAGGTCATGGAAGCACCTGAATTTTGTTTTTTTAGGCACTTGGATCATAGAGGAGTGTTAATACCGTAGGTACTGATTGAGAAATTATAGATTGTAACTACTTGAGGGAAAAGCAATTGATAATCCGTTTGATATGGAGTAAAAAGGGAAAAAAAAATAATAAAGGACCAAAATAAATCATTATTTTGCTGATCTAAATTTTAATTTTGAATGTTGATCTAAATTCTAATTTTGAATGTTGAAATTATTCTAAGCGAAATATCCTTATTAAAAAGTAACCTCAGACATCTAGATAAAAAATGAAAAGCTAACCTTAATTAAATATGATCTATATATAGGTCAAAAATCTTACTTCTTCTTGAAAGAAAAGCCTTCACAAAATTTCAAGGTTCCAAAATTCACTAAGCGCTAATCGGGCACTAGACTAGCGCCTATGCCACTTAGGCGGGGTCTGGGCACTGCTAGGCCGATTCTATGGAATCAATATAAATTACATAATAAATCACATTCTATAACTCCAACGCAATAACATCAAATTTAAAATGAGTACAAAATGACATAATTAATAAAATATCACAAATTTATTCTACTTTTCTTCATAATTTAATAACTTATTTTTCATCGGACACAAACTCAATATTATCATTATGATCCTCCTCTTCTTCTTCGGATGCAAAATCATCCTCGTGAAATTCTCTCAAATTCTTTGGGATTGTTTGATGAAATGATACTTCAAAAGGATGAGCCTTTGGCCAACCTTTAATTCAAATGCATCCAAATTGCTTAATTGAGGAAAAATTAGACAACAAATTTGTATTCAAATCGATTTTTTTAACCTTTTAACTCTCCGATTTCTCAAAAATATAAACTTCTTCATTCGCTTTGATATCTCCAGCTTTGATTACTCAATACAATGAAGATGAAGTTTGGTATTAACCACTAGGGTAAGCCAATAAATCGATTTTCTTATTGGATCAAAATTTAGGGCTTATAAAACTTAAGCTTAACATACAAAAAAGATTACATTTAAATTTTTTAGATTGTGCTTTAAATTTAAAAGCTCAAATTAATAAAAATCATGAAAACCCTGTACTATTTCCATGATGCCTAGATGATTCGACCAATTAATCGACGCTTAGGGCTGCAAAATTGCGCCTAGATGCCAAGGCTAGCCGACAAGGCTGCCTAGGCTAGCCGATTAGCATGTTTTCGGTGCGGTTGGTGTATAGCACCTAAGTTGACTTTTAGTACATTACAAAATTCATATATGCACCCACATAAACAAAAAAAAGATAGCAATTCTGAAGGAGATAACCATCCAAAAACTCATTCCATCACCCTCATCAAACCAAAAAAAGATCTAAAATTTTAAATTGATAAACCAAAATTAAATGAAGATAGAATAAAGTTTATCATTAAAAATATCTTCATCATCAAATGACATACAATAAAGTTGGAGTAAAGTGTTGGTATAGCAAAATTACACCAATACACACATCAAAGGCATTACAAAATCCAAGAAGGAAGTTTATAAGCTATTGTGATTATAAAGTTAGTACTCAAACATTTTAATATACCATCTAAATCCAAAATCACTAACATCTAATGAATGTCATCTACTATTTGCATGCAAAAAAATGATGAATGCAGATACTTCTAGTGGATGGATGAAATAGAAGAAGAAGCACAAGACTTCAACAACTTCACTTTCCAAGTTGAAGTTAAACTTTCAACAGACATGTAAGTTTTTTTATTTTTGCTTTTCATTTTTTGTCTAAAAGTCTGAGATTACTTTTCAAAAGTGTTTCAGTTTGAATAATTTGAACATTTAGAATTAGGATTTAAGTCAGCAAAATAATGAATTATTTGGGTCATTTACTATTTTTTTTCTTTTTGACTTTAGGTCAAAGGAAATTAAGTGTTGTTGTTTAAATATAAGGGGACAAACTGCTACTTGATAGAAAACACAGGTGCTACTTGATAGAAAACACAGGTGAGCTTAAAGTTATTTAGCCATATTACAATGATATCTTCTAAAATGCCTAAGAGATAAAATTGATAGATAAGGTATTCGGCATAAGTGGCATTGAATCAAGCAAATAGAACTAATCAATTCATAAACCAACCAACAGGAAGATTATGAAAGTAGATTAACATTGAATATAACAATTCAGTGGGAAAATTCTAGCATTTTGTCAGAAGCCAGTGACATAATAAATGATAAATCCTCAAGAAACATTTGGTAAAAGAAACAATAAGTGTTATCTCATTCTAACAGGTAATAACAGAACGAAGCCCTCTAGTAGCACTCTCTAATCAAATAAGCTGAATCCCATGTCATCATCACTTTCTTCCTTCGGTTCCTCCTGCATTACAAACACAAAAAAGTGATTAAAGAGTCTCTACAGCATAATGCGAAAGATATGAATCCAGTTAAACAGAAAGCTCTCACCTTTTTATCCTCAGCAGCTTGTGCAGCGGCGGCAGGAGCGGCACCACCAGCAGCGGTAGCAGCAGAGACAGCAACCGGAGCACCACCACCGCCGCCTGCAAGAACATACAAATGGGATTTGTTAAAAAAAACATTAAGTAATAAAACAACAATAAATCAATAAACATAACAAAAAGTCGAACCAGATCCAACGCTGAGGATGAGGTCATCAACGCTCCTCTTCTCGAGGAGCCTGGCAAAGAGGGCAGCCCAGTACGATTCGATGCCCACGTTGGCGGACTTCACCAAAGTTGAGATTTTCTCTGACTGCTCCATTCACGGAGGTAATGTGTGAATGGGATAAATCACGAAGATGAAGATGACAAAAAAAGGAAAGTACAAAAAGAGGCGAACCGTGATGGGGATGCCATCGTCGTAGAGAATGAGAGCGGCGTAGCTGCAAGCGAGCTCCGAGACCGACATAGCAACGCTGATTCCTCTGAAACAATGGAGGAGTGCAGCGAAGAAGGAGACTGCAGAAGTCGGCGCTCGGTTGAAGTGCGCGAATGATATATAAGGGTAAAACTAGGGTTCCACTCGGGGCGTGGGTAACGTGAAATGGTGTGATAGCAAAACAGATTGGCTTGTTACCAGGCCCAAATTGGCCCACTGTATCGTATTCCACCAATAGGGCGTTAGAAGATGATGGACTGTGGCCGGCGCGAATTAACTCTCCTGGTCTCGGGCTTATGGCGGGCTTGGGACCCCACTGCGGGAAAGGTCTGCACCTCCGCCGTACGATTAGGCCGTATTGAATCTCGACCGTTGGTTACCGTTTGTATTGAGAAAAAGTCCGAGGACGGATATCGCCATTTATAATAATTCCATTTGGATGATCTCGACTACGCGACGCGTCTCTTTGATTGCATCGGCGTCGATCTCTCCTGGAAGTTTGCAGGAGCGAAGAGGGGAAGGAAGTTATCCCCCAAATCCGATCGATCAATCGAGGCTTGGAATCGGCTCCTTACGAAGGTTGATCAATCGTTTTTCCCCTTCTCGATTCGCGTAGTTTTTTATTTTGAAGAATTTCGAACGAATTATTTGCTGACAATTTATCTTTTTCCTGCCTTGCTTGATCTCCTTTCCGCCGATCTGTAATCTTTTATAAAAAGTAATAGTTTGATTTTTTTTTTAAATTTTTAAAATTTTTGTGCAGATAGATCTTACGGATCTTTATCTAGGACTTTGGACCTGGACGAGGGATTCGCGGCTAAAACTTTGTTTTTGTTGAGGGCGGTTGTTTAGGAGCCGGCTAAGATGTTTACTCGGCTTTTCGGAAAGCCCAAGGAACAAACCAATACCTTGGCCACTCTCGATAAACTAAATGAGGTTATTGATTTCTTCTTCCTCTAGTTTTGATTCATGTATTATACTTGATTGATTGTTAAGTTTTCATGAGGCCTGATCCTGAAAGCGTTTATTCGATTATAAGTCAAAATAATTACTTGTTTCTTACCATTTCAGCAAACTGGGAAAACAATTGGTTGTAGCAGACACAGAGAAATTGTTTGATCCCTTTATTTATGTCGATTTTCTTTTTTGCATCCTCCAAATGCCCTGATCTTGGTATGTTTAGATACATGAAAACAGAACCTTACTCTCAGTGTTATTTTTACTGATTTCTTTTAAGAAGTACCTTTTCTGCTAAACCAAGCTAAGTTTTATATCCCTTGAGAGTGTTTCCTGGGATGTACTATTGCGGCAAATGCAAGTATTTCGTGCATTTTCTTGAACTCTTCCCGATTAAAATAGGAATTTGAGTCACCATAAATCTGTATAATTATAGAAGAGGCTCTTCAATCTGGGTAAAGCATCTTGTCTGTGTTTTCAATCTTAAGCTGAATGAACAAGTTTTTTGACATGTAATGAAAGAATTATGTAGGAGGTTTCTTGCTCTTCAAGAGTTAGAGCGTTAGACCATTTAAACTTTTTCAAGATTCTGGTATTTTGTTCCTCAAGCTAATGGTAAAAAAGAAAGAAGCTAAGGCTTTCCAGATTTGAAGAAAGGAAACTAAATGGTGTAATGGAAAGGGAGAAGATACCTAAGGACACATGGACTCCAAGAAGAATGATGGGGTTCTCCATACAGAAAAGAATTTAGGTGTTCAAATGTGATAAGAGAGTGCAATCAAGGATTTCGATACCATGTAGTTATCAAATTCTGTTGGCGTCAAGAAGGACAAGAGAGGCATTAAGGGGTGTTGAAGGTACTGGTGAGGTGCCTAATGGATAGATTCTCGGTGATTGATTCATCATCATCATCCACACTCATAGAGTTGTAGATTGCCTATATGTTGTTCATATAGGCTTGGAACCAACATGGATAGTGTTATAATGAGTTATAATGGTTGGGACACACTGTGGCATACCTAAGGACACATGGACTCCAAGAAGAATGATGGGGTTCTCCATACAGAAAAGAATTTAGGTGTTCAAATGTGATAAGAGAGTGCAATCAAGGATTTCGATACCATGTAGTTATCAAATTCTGTTGGCGTCAAGAAGGACAAGAGAGGCATTAAGGGGTGTTGAAGGTACTGGTGAGGTGCCTAATGGATAGATTCTCGGTGATTGATTCATCATCATCATCCACACTCATAGAGTTGTAGATTGCCTATATGTTGTTCATATAGGCTTGGAACCAACATGGATAGTGTTATAATGAGTTATAATGGTTGGGACACACTGTGGCATACCTAAGGACACATGGACTCCAAGAAGAATGATGGGGTTCTCCATACAGAAAAGAATTTAGGTGTTCAAATGTGATAAGAGAGTGCAATCAAGGATTTCGATACCATGTAGTTATCAAATTCTGTTGGCGTCAAGAAGGACAAGAGAGGCATTAAGGGGTGTTGAAGGTACTGGTGAGGTGCCTAATGGATAGATTCTCGGTGATTGATTCATCATCATCATCCACACTCATAGAGTTGTAGTTTGCCTATATGTTGTTCATATAGGCTTGGAACCAACATGGATAGTGTTATAATGAGTTATAATGGTTGGGACACACTGTGGCATACTAACAAACATGTGATGGTTTCATGTAGGCTTGGAAGTGACATTTGATAGTCTTATAATGGGCTGTAATGGTTGGGATACACAGTGACACACTAATAAACTCGTGCAACACTTTTGATCAATTACTTAAAGTTCAATCCTTTCTCGAAGAAGTTTCTGTTAATTGTTAACCACATTGTTTAAAAAAGAGGATCGTGCATTTGCATGCCCATATAAAGTAAAGCAATTACTAGTTGTTGAATCTGTGTATTGTGCAGAAAACAACAAATTGAACATGTGTACAATTTGGGCCATTTAATCACATGATGTTTAGTTGATATATTACGGCTAATTGTGATGGTTAGCACTTATCAGTACAAAGTTCTTTGTCCTTCCTCATATGAATTGTGACTTAGGGTATGTTTTCTAAGACTGAAAAAGTTAGGGAAAGAAAAAGTGGGCTGCGCAATGAGGGTGAATAGCCATTTTCTCTTGTTTCCTTGAGAGGAAAATTATCATGGGGGATAAAAATCCCAAGGGAATCAAATCACCCCTTTTCCATAGAAAATTGTTTAAGTCAAAGAAGCAGAAAATATATTTCTTCCTTTTTCCATCGAAAACTGCCAGAAGCACACAAATGGGCAGAAAATGTATTTATTCCCACCTGGACACTTGTGAATCATGATCCCTAGCCTTTCCAAGCAAAACCTATTTTCTCCTATTGCATTCCAATTGATACAGGTGATGGCACATGCCTTCTTCACACGGTTGTGTTCCCAATTCACACGACATAGGCGATGATGATATTTTTATTCTCAATCCACATGAAGATGGTGTATGTGTTCCCAATCCATATGATGATGGCTGTGGTTGGATTTTTCAATCCACGAAATGCAGACTTTGCTCTTCCCAATCAGACGACTCTCCTTGATGGTGTGTCTTGTCTTACGTGTTTTCTCCAATCTAGCTTTCACCCTTTTCTCAATCCAAGTTTTTCTTCTTGACTACTTTGAATGTATGAACATCTCTAGCTGGTGTGTCTTGTCTTATGTGTTTTCTCCAATCTAGCTTTCACCCTTTTCTCGATCCATGTTTTTCTTCTTGACTACTTTGAATGTATGAACATCTCTAGCTGATGTGGGAGGTGACTGGTGACCCTTGGCAAACAAGATAGGTCTATGACACTGGTTAAAATTACAAGAATGGGCAGCAATGAGTTAACTGCGAGGGTTGGCTATGCCGAATGAGAAAAGTGGAGTTTCGGGTATGCAACTCTATGCAGATTGATGAAGGCGTTTTGGGAAAATCAATGAATATTTGGTTCTTTTCAGTCCAAAGAAATGTAAGAAAATAACTCCTACAGATTTTAATCCCTTTCCATAAACTCAAGATTTGATCCTTGTCTGTGTAACTTCACAATAATTATCCATGATGAATGTAAATTTTTTCTGAGTTTTTTCCTTTCTCCCTAAGAAACAGACTCTCAAGTAAAGTCTTTTTTTTTTCCTAAGAAAAGATCCTAGAGCATATACAACAAATGATCCCAAATAAGAAAAGGCAAGAATGCTCTATTTTTAATTCTGTCCTACAATTTCAGTCTAAAATTGCACCAAATGTCATTGTTGAACCTTGAAATGCTTAACATGTTAAATCTATACATTTCATTGTTTTTTATTTTTTTACTTGAACAATATAGAATTTATTTAAATATGATGATGAGATAGTATGAGATAGAGCCCAATAACTTAGGAGGATCCATATAGCCGACTCCACCTAGTGGAATAAGGCTTGGTTGTTATTGTTTGTTTAGTATTGCAAAATTAAATGCTTTTCCACGAATCATTTGAATAAGGGCATAATCAAACAAGAATCTCAAAATACACAGTTTTAGATAAAGAACTCTTGAATAAAAATTGCATGTTTTAAACAATCATGAATCTAAAAATATGCTAATAAATATTATATCATATTATCACGTAGAATATGAAATGAGCTATTCTGGATGCAGTACACAAACTTCATTTATTATATAAATGTATGAACTATACAAAGAACACAATAGTTTCAGTTTAATTACTCAATCAGTTACTAATTGATTGCAATAAATTAGTCTAACCAATGCTAATTACTGCAGCAAAAATCCCACAACACCTCTTTTATGTTCACCACCCATGGGCATGCTACTAATGACTTGTAGCACAAGATATTGTTGATTCTGGCCATTACTTAGTGCTTATCCCTCATAAAGTTGGTGCACTCCCGAAGGAATTCCTTCTACAAAATTGAGCACTCAAATTGATCCAATTTGGCTCATTTTTCGATCATTTTTTGGATGGTTTTTTCGAGGTTTTTTGGATGGTTTTTCCCTAGGGTAGAGAAATCTATCCAATTTGAGATCCAAAGCTAGGAATGCTCTAATCTGTAACTCACTTTCACGAGAGGATTTCCTTTGAAATGGATCGTGACCCCACTTTCTCCCCCTCGGGGGGATTTCCTAGTCTAGACTGACCCTATATGAACCCCAAGGCCAATGACAGCATCCTTTGTTGGTGGTTCACAATGGCATATGTTCACGGAATCGAAACATTTGTTGTTGAGACGTGTTGCTGTGATGGGGAAAGATGCATTGAGCGAAGGAATTTAGATGGATGAGGGGTGGTTTTTGCGTGACAACCCTCCCCAAACAATTATCTTTTGAAAGACCTAACCCTAAGATGAGGGGCTAGTTATCTTTTGAAAAACCTAAACCTATGTTTGGAGGAAGGAAAATGTTGCATTACAAATTATTAGCTAACAACTACAAGGTATATTAGACTCAACTTAGGCCCTAACCCTGAAATATCTAATGTGGGACCAATATCCCCATGACTCGTACTACCTAATACTCTTGACACATAAGTTCTTATCATGTAAATAAATGTATGTTCCTTATTCCTAAGAATATTTAGTTCCTTATATGAATATTTTATGCTTACTATTGTTGCATTAATTCTCAATAGTTCTTTCCTTGTACATGCTTTAGACACTTGAAATGCTTGAGAAGAAGGAGAAAGTTTTATTGAAGAAGGTTGATGCGGAGGTTGAAAAGGCTAAGGAGTATACCAGAGCAAAGAATAAGAGAGGTAAACATCTGAGTCTGATTGTGGAGTTTCTCGTATTCATACTTGATAATTTTGCCAATTTAAGTCAGTAGCATTTCTTTGTATAATCTTGCAGATAAACATTAGAGAATAATATTTGTGCTTGATGGTGAAGTTTTTAGTTTTCATGTTTGATAATTTTGCTAATTTAAGTTACTAGCATGACCTTTGTCAAATCCTTGATAGACATCAGCTACTTTATCTGTTACATATCTTAAACTTCTATCTTAATTAATAATTTTGCACATCTTAAGATGCATAAGTATTTTATTTTGATTGAGAACACTTAACATATTAGATTTGATTGAGTCTGTTGGATTTAAATCCCACTTTCTCCTTTGGGCATCATTGCAACTATTTGATATGTGGATCTTTTTTTGTTGTTGTGTTGGTGTAATCTTCAAGGAAGTGAATGATTTGTGTTCTGATTCTTTGGGCTTCCTGTCCTTTGGCCCAATTTCCACTGATGATGTGTCTTCTCACTATATTATATATGTTTTTTATTTACATATAATAGTAATGAAACTGGGTAGGATTTTAATCTCCCCGTTCATTGGAAAAATGAAATGTTTGATATGTGGATGGGGTTTAATTAGATTTATGGCAATGAAGCTCTTGCACAAACTTAATACAGTTATTTTCATAGCTAGCTTAGCTAAGACACAATATTTTTACATTTATTTATGGTACATAGAAACCCACTTGAGTCGTTTCTGAATAAAATGTAATCCTGGGATTTTCTTGCTTCTAAGATAATAGCTAACGCCATGGCTCTATTTCTTGATGTAATCCAAGATTCCAAGGGACATATTTGATTATTCTATCTGTGATTTTTCAAAGGATATGTATGTTAATACCCTTGGGATAATTTTTTATTGACAATTTTATTTACCTTTTTAGAAATTTATATTTCTGTAACAGCATATGAGAACTGAATATTTATGTTTGTGCAATCACTGCTGCCTTTGATACTCACCATCTTATGTTTATTTGCTGTGCTAACTAATGAAAAACTGTGTTTTCACCTGTATTAGCTGCTATACAATGCTTGAAGAGGAAGAGACTTTATGAGCAACAAGTTGAGCAGCTTGGCAACTTCCAGTTGAGAATTCATGATCAGGTACCACTTCAGCCTGAAGATGATAAGTTAATTTGCAAAAGATGAGAAATTCTGTCACTAAACATCACAGCTATGCTGAGTATTTGTTTTATTGCTTTGGAATGCAAGATGATAATGCTGGAGGGTGCAAAAGCTACTACAGAGACAGTTGATGCCTTAAGAACTGGAGCAGCAGCAATGAAGGCCATGCAAAAAGCAACGTAATTCATTACATTTTTGTGATGAGACTTAGAAATATCCTTTTCTTGCTATTAGATTGTGCATGCCTTTCCAAATGACTAGTCTAAGATTGCTTAGAATGTTATAGCAGTAAGAACTATGAATGTCTTAATGTCGCATTCTCTGAATTTTAGATTAGTTTGAATCAGTTTATTGTTCCTTGATGTTTTGCTGATTTTAGCTGACTTCAGTTTTTATGATGACTTTGGCCATTGCATTTCCAGCCTCTTTTATTGCTTCAAATTTTGGGTACTCATGGGCTGTATTGTTGTTTGTTTTATCCTACAGTAACATTGATGACGTTGATAAGACTATGGACGAGATTAATGAGCAGACAGAGAACATGAAACAAATTCAGGAAGCATTGTCCACACCAATTGGAGCAGCAGCTGATTTTGATGAAGTACACCTCCTCATGTTCTATAGTTTACTTTGTTCTTGATGTCTTAACATTCAATTCAACCTTTCTGTTCAGGATGAATTGGAAGCAGAACTAGAAGAGCTTGAGGGAGCAGAGTTGGAGGAACAGCTTCTTCAACCTGCTACAACTGCTCCTGCTGCTCCAGTCCATGCTCCTGCTGGTAGAATTGCTCGACCTACTCAGAAAAATACTGCTGAAGAAGATGAGCTTGCTGCTTTGCAAGCTGAGATGGCAATGTAGTCAGGTACAATGATCCTTACAAGTTGCAATTCTCTAATGTATGCATGTCGAATACTTGTATGAAAATTTTATCTTGTTTTCTCATGTTCTAATCTTTTCTAACTACTGTTAACTTCATGTCAAATAATTTGGAAGTGCTGTCTGAGAAGGGAAATTTTGTTACTTTATGTCCATGTCTTGCTTGGAGAGTCTCTTTTTTCACGTTGGAGTGGTTGATGTTTGTGAGGTGCTTTTAAGTTAGTTGATATTGGTGCTGTTCTGCTTAGTGGACATGCTGCTCATTTTTGAAAACAAAGAAACTGTAACATTCATGCTAACTGAATGACTTGAATAGTTTCGTGTAACAGTAATGAAATAAAAATATGTTTGGATTCCTCAATCCTTGGTGATAGCTCGAAGCTGTGATGTAAGAAGGGAATAGGGGTTTAATTCCTCATTAATATCCATTCTACTCCAATATGTTTATCTCCATAGATTAGTGGAAGCGTAACCTTTGACTGATTCTTAGTTGCAATGTAATGACGACAACAACAACCAAGTCTTATCCTATTAGGCGGGGTTGGCTATATGGATCTTTCTACGTCATTGGATTATATCCTCTATTATATCATCATCTATATTTAAATAAATTTTATCTTGTTTATTGCTGCAAATTTAAATTTTCTTTGGTCTTCCTCTTTTAATGTATATATTTTTCATAGTTTCAGATGAGTGAAATTTCATGTTAACTTACACACATGTTTTCTACTCATTCGATTCGACCAGAAAACACACTTTCACGTGCAATGGATCTTAAATCCAAACTTTTTTTTTTACAAAAAAAATCACTTCAAATCTTTTTTAATTTATATATTTGTTTTAATCTTTAGCAAATAATTTTTATATTTCCCCCCTCTGTTTTCTTATGGCAAAGGAAATGGCTGGATGGAAAATATTTCACAATTTTTTTCCTGTGAGTTTTTTCCCTTGTCCTTTTTCTTTCCACTGGTTCCTTCTGTTGTAAGAAACAGCATTTTCCAGAGCTATGTCATTTTGTACTTCATGAGTTCAAAGACATCTTCAACTTCATTTCTAGCTAGTAATATCCTTACCCTGTTTTTATGAAGTGTTGGTTGATAATTCTATTTTATTTATTTCATTTTCTGCTTCATTGTCAAGTGGTCTGCTTTTGTGTTCTCTCTTGCACAGCAATTAGCTTTAACATTTTGTTACAATTCTTCTTATTGAGGAAACTGATGAATATCCTTTCTTTATCTAGTCTATTTGTGTTCTGCCAGACATTCATTTGAATCAATAAACAAAATTTCTCTCTACTTGAAAGCGTAGGCTGTCATATCTTCTTATTGTGGATCTTCCAGCCAAGGAAATATTATAACTATCATGACTACCTCATTCCTTCAATGATTCTAGTTATTCTATCCAATCCTTTTAGTGAGTCGTGACTATTGTGTACTGCAGCTTCCTTGTTGATTTGCTTCAGTAGGCTACAACATCATCAAATATTTTTCTTTCTAGCCATTAACGGAATGGCTTCCAACTTCAATGCTGACCTCCTGGAATTATCTTGCTGGAAAACACAATCATCAACCGTCCATCTTGAATTATCTTAAGCTGTTCAGTACTACTTGCTGCCCTGATTTTCTTTTCTGTTTGATTCCATGCATAATGTTTGGACAAGATTGGGCGATTGCATATTTTTATAAAATTGTTTTTGTTCTATTTTTTAATTATTGTTGTGGCAAGCAGTGAAGGCCAGATTTATTGGTTCCAAATTTTGGTGCTGTCTTTAAAACTAAAGGTCCACTAGATTTCAACTACAATGTTTGCCTATTGGAATTAATTTTGGTCACTAACCTTCCATCGAGTCATTATCTCTAATTGTTCAATTGCAACTTGCTCCCATTTTCTTCAATTACTTGCAACTCTCTGCTGCCTGTATTGTTTGTAACTCCTTGATCACAAATTAAGTCTCGGCAACTTAATATGGACATTTATTCTACTCCATTTTTTTTTAATTAAAACATTTTCTTCACTTGCAAAACGATAGGTTTCCTCTTCGATCAACATTGCCTATAAGTTTCTTATCATATTATGCGCACAAGTATCTTGTTAATGATGCTGATATCAAACTAATTCTTCTGTGTCATTATTTCAGTGTTTGGAGTGTTTTTATTCTTCTGCAGGCTTCTTTATTCTACTGTGAGAAAGTGATGCTGAATAAGTGAAAATGACTTGTCCTTCAAGGGACGGTGGAAAATTTGAGTTGAAAATGCAACAATACAGTCTGTATGATAAACTGAAGTGGTTAAAGAAACGAGTTTGCCATTGACTTAATATTATCTATTTGTGGTTCCTTGTGTCTATACATACACATTCTTGATGTAACTATTGAACCACTATGCTGTACCCTGACAGTTGGTGTGTTTATTAGCTCTTTTGCCGCAAAAGTTTACATCGAAGGGCCGGCCCATTCACTCGAGTGTCTAAACGAGTTGATGGTGGAAATTTTCATATTTGGATTGACCTTAACTGCCCCTCCAGAGTGTGCAATCTCCGCCTGTTAGCAGCGTAAAAGTCTTTTCTTTATCATGTATTCAAAGTTGGACAACAAATTATTCAAAGCACGCACTTGAGTGTGCATCAAATCATGCATCCATCAAACTAGATAACTTGTTTCATTTATAGTCCCTTGATGACCATTTTGGTTTTTTTTTAAAACCTGAAATGATATGATTGGAGTCATATATAAATATAACTAAGGGGGAGTGGTCTGACTTTAAGGAGTGTTATATTTGTGAATTGGCCATTAAAGATTTTTTTTTTTGTTTAAAATATCATTTTGATAGCAATAAGCTAAGTTTGCGAAGCAGTCTTAAACCCAAAGCTTTTCTTAAACTTTAGCTCCCCTTTGATCCTAGATATTCGTAAAATCTTGCACCTCTAAATCAGGCTGTTCCAAATAATGAATTCAATGAAATCACAGAAGAGCTGTACCAATTGGAACAGTGTGCAATAATACAAGTCATTAATGCGTTACAACAGTTTAGACTCATCCACTCTCTAAAAGGATAAGAATACAATAAATGCATAGAAAAGGATAATTGATAGAATGACTGGTACCCAGTTGTAAAACAATACGACGAGCAACTTTCACAAGCAGCATATTTTCTGCAAGATTGCATGTCTAGTGATACGGTTGGTGATGGAGGCCCCCAAAAGGAAAGGGGAGAAGGGTCAAGGCCATATGACGGTCAAAAGTCAAGAGGATGTGGCAGTCAAGACGACTTGACGGTCAAATAGTCAAGCTGACGGGGCAGTTAGAATTGAGCATAGGGGATAGTCGGGTAGCCGGAAACCCGACAGACTTGTTGATTAAAGGGGATAAGCAGTAGGAGAACGAAGGGAGACGACAGGCGAGGTACCAATCACAGGTCAGAATCAGCAGAGCTGAGCAGAGTCAGCTCAATCTACAGGCCTGCGGTAGAGGGCCAGGAAATACAAAGCATAGAGGCAGGTCAGAATCGGCAGAGCTGAGCAGAGTCAGCTCGATCTACAGGCCTGCGGTAGAGGGCCAGGAAATACAAAGCATAGAGGCAGGTCAGAATCGGCAGAGCTGAGCAGAGTCAGCTCGATCTACAGGCCTGCGGTAGAGGGCCAGGAAATACAAAGCATAGAGGCAGGTCAGAATCGGCAGAGCTGATCGGCCGAACTGAGCAGAGTCAGCCCATCCGGCATGTAATACTTAGAGGCTAGAGCCGGTCAGAAGAGGCGAGGCCGGTGCAGGTCACAATGGATCAGAGAAGCTAAGTAGTGCGGGTGCCGGGGATCTTAACGGCCCGTCGAGGATAATCATTACACACCAACAATGCGTGCGAAAGCGGAAGTTCCTAAAACGAGAAGATGCCCCCATAACCAGTAGTAGCCTGCCAGCTGTCCCCCACTACAAGACAAAATTCATGTACGAATGCGGAGGTTCCAAAATGGAAAGATGCTTGCACAACAAATGGCAGTACGATAGGTGTCCGGAACTAGGCGACAAAGCCCAGCGTCTAACGTTTTTTCTGACAGGATGGCAGGTTCCAAAAGGAGGAGGCATAAAAGGCGAGAAATCCCTCGTATGCAGGTACGCGCACACACTCTCTCGTCACTTTTTTCCACAACTGTTTTTCTTTCTTTTTCTTCTCTCTGCTTTTTTCTGGGGAAAAAGGACCTGACTTAAGCGTCGGAGGGCCTGATCCGAGGACTTTTTCCCTGGGTTTCGGTCTCTAACGTGAAGGGGGAGATCGTCTGAGTGTGCGTAGGGTCCTGCAGCAGCGTCAGCCACCCGTGGGAGCCGAATCACCTGCGACTTCCCGTCAACAACCAGGCCACCGCGACCAGCCTCCGTCCGACTCAGCCTCCGGACGGGATCAAATTTGGCGCCATCTGTGGGAATCACAACAGCCTGATCCGGAGCGTGAAGATGGAGGACTCTGGTCGAAGCTCTAGCAGGAGGATCAACGTAACCATGACCGCGGGGGAGTACGAGCTCTTCAAGGAGGTTAGAAAGCAAGCCGCCTCTGAGAAGCAAGGAACAGTTTCACGTCCCCGCCTAGCACCTGAAGTGTCCAAAGAACCAGCTCCTGCCTCCGACAGGGGCTCGAAGAGGAAGCAGCCGGATGAACCCCCCCGTGCCTCTTTCCGGGAGCCTCGCCGCAACTATCATCAAGTTGAACCCCGTGAGCACAGTCCAAAGAAAGAGGAGCCGCCGGCATCGGTAGCGGAAAGCTCTTTACATCCACCTCGGGATTCCGAAAGGGGAAAAGCTATAATCCCTGCCGGAGATCTGCCTGAAGATTCGGATGACAAGGTACCCTTCTCGGCTCAGATCCTGAGGGAAAGCCTACCCAAGGGGTACCGAGCCCCGAACATCGGAGAATACGACGGGAGCAAGGACCCGGAAGAGCATCTGAGGAAGTTCAAGAACACGGCTATCTTGTACCAATATAGTGATGCTGTCAAATGCCGAGTGTTCCTACACACCCTGTCCGGGTCGGCGCAGAAGTGGTTCGATGGATTGCCCCCAGAGTCCATCAATCGCTTCATGGATTTCAAAACGGCCTTCCTACGCCGTTTCGCCAGTAGTCGTTAAGTATCAAAAAATCGACCACTGTCTTTTTGCTCTCAAGCAGGATTCGACTGAGCCCTTGCGAAGCTACATTAACCGGTTCAGTCAGGTGGCCAACGACGTCCCCTCCGCCACCTCAGAAATATTGATGAGCGCCTTCTCCCACGGATTGCGAGAAGGGGAATTCTTCAGGGACCTCATCAAAAACCCCGCCCAAGCTTCGGATATGGTGGAGAAAGCTTCTTGCTACATCAAGGTGGAAGAAGCGCAGGGCCGCTGGCGGAAAGCCGAAGGCGGTGGCTCGGGCAGGCACCCCAGGACTGCCCCCCAGCCCGCTCAGGGAGTCAGGCCAGCTCCGCGAGTCGCCGCCGTACACGCGCCCAGGCCTGGACCAAGGGGGGCACCATATTGCACATATTATCGGTCCATGACGCACGATCTCAGTAACTGCTTCCAATTCGCCCGTGACTCCAGGCGAGCTGCGGAGCAGGGCTTGCCTCCCCCGGCGTTGGCTGCAGCTGGGCGTGCTCGGCAGACCCGGCCCGACCTAACCGGCCCATTTAACCAAACTGGCCTCGGGGAAGACCGAAGGGATGCCGGAGAACTGGAGAACCGGGGCAACGTTGCTGTGCGAGAGATCGGTATGATCTGAGGAGGACCCACTGACGGGGACTCAGGCCGAGCCCGCAAGTCGCACGTTCGGCGGTTGTATGTGGGAGCCTTGGGATGCAGCCACGAGCAGGCCTCCGACCCTGTTAGTAGCTTTGGGCCTCAAGACCTGGAGGGTCTGGAACTGCCCCACGACGACGCCCTCATAATCAAGGCCGTTATTGCTAACAGCCGAGTGACTCGGGTCTTTGTGGATACCGGGAGCTCGGTCAACATTTTATTCAGAGCTGCGTTCGAGGAGATGCAGATCGACGCCGCGGAGCTCCAACCTGTAACCACTTCCTTGTATGAGTTTAAGGTAATGAAGTCAAACCCATGGGTCAGATCAAGCTGGCCATTTCCATGGGCACTGAGCCATTGGTGCGCACCCGGAGGAGCACCTTCATTGTGGTGGATTCGCCTTCCTCCTACAACGTCATCCTGGGAAGGCCAGCTCTGCATGAGTTCCGGGCTGCCGTCTCCACTTCATCAGAAGATCAAGTTTCCGGTCGGCGAGCAAGTCGGGGAGGTCAAGGGAGAGCAGAAGGTGTCTCGAAGCTGCTACATAGATATGGTCCGGGTGGAGGCGCGCAAGAGCCGGCGGACTCAGGATGGTGGAGTACATGCTATCCAAGAAGAGCCTCTGCCTATTGCAGAGGAGCCCATTCCTTGGGAAGAAATTCGGCTGCATGAGGACAGAGCAGAGAGCATCACCCGCATTGCTAGTGACTTACCGCTGGAGCTTAAGTCTGAGCTAATACAGTGCTTGATCCGCAATAGGGACGTTTTTGCTTGGTCACCAGAAGAGTTACCCGGGGTCAAGCCAGAAGTAGCTGAGCACAAGTTGCATATTATACCCGAGGCTAAGCCAGTCAGGCAGAAGAAGAGAAACTTCTCCGCCGACCAAAATAAGATTATCCGGGCTGAAGTGGATCAACTCAGGAAGGCAGGACATGTTCGAGAGGTGCAATTCCCATCCTGGCTTTCCAACGTCGTATTGGTGAAGAAGCCCAACAACAAGTGGAGGGTGTGCATAGACTTTCGCGACCTCAACAAAGCCACCCCCAAAGATTGTTACCCACTCCCGCGGATCGATCAGGTGGTGGATTCAACTGCTGGCTGTGAGAGGATATGCATGATGGACGCTTATCAGGGATACCATCAGATACCCCTGGCTAAGGAGGATCAGGAGAAGGTTAGTTTCATAACAGCTGATGGTACTTTCTGCTATACAGTCATGCCATTTGGACTCAGGAACGCTGGGGCTACCTACCAAAGGATGATGGACAAAGTCTTTCGGAGTCAGATCGGGCGGAACGTAGAGGTTTATGTGGATGACATCCTGATCAAGTCCCCCCTGGCGTCCAGCCTAATAAAAGATGTAGAAGAGACCTGTGGGACTCTGAGGCAATATGGGGTGAAGCTGAATCCCTTGAAATGTTTGTTCGGGGCCAAAGGAGGGAAGTTTCTGGGCTATCTGGTGACCGAACGAGGGATAGAGGTCAACCCTGAGAAGGTGCAAGCACTTCGGAACATGCAGATCCCTCAGAATCTGAAGGAAACGCAGAAGCTGGTCGGCAGGATAACAGCACTATCCCGGTTCATCTCCAGATCTGCAGATAGAGCGGCGCCCTTCTTCAAAGTGCTCAGGAAAGCGGCCAAGTTTCAGTGGACGGAAGAATGCACACAGGCTTTTGAGGAGCTAAAGCAGTACCTGGAGTCCTTACCATCACTGTTCAAGCCTGTTGTGGGAGAGCTCCTTTGGGTCTACTTGTCAGCTACCCCCGAGGCCATGGGGGCCGTGCTGGTTAAGGAGCAAGACAATGTACAATGACCAGTGTATTTTTTCAGTCATCTATTGAAGGGGGCTGAGTCTCGGTACACGGCCCTGGAAAAGTTGGTTTACGGACTTGTTCTCATGGCTCGACGCCTCCGACCCTATTTCTTGGCACATCCTATTACTGTCTTGACAAATAGCACAATGGGGCGGGCTCTCACCAAAGTGGAGGTAGCAGGTCGGCTTATCAAATGGGCAACCGAGCTAGGGGAATATGATATACAGTATCAGCCCCGAACCGCGATCAAAGCACAGGCTCTGGCGGATTTCTTGACAGAAGTTTATTAGGCCGACTCGGAGGAAGTCTGGAAGATTTATGTAGACGAATCAGCTACCCATCGGGGAAGTGGTGTAGGCGCACTTCTAATATCTCCACAGGGAGATATTATGCAGCTGGCTGTACGGCTGAATTTCAGAGCTACCAACAATGAGGCAGAGTATGAAGCCCTATTGGCAGGTTTGCAAGCAGCTCGGCATGTGGGGGCGAGCAAAGTCGTGATACATTCAGATTTGCAGCTAGTAACTCAGCAGGTGACCAGACACTTCGAAGCAAACAACGAAAAGATGCAAGTTTACAAGGAAGCCTATGAGAAGATGAGGAAAGATTTCAAAGAAGTCACAGTTACCAAGATTCCCAGGGCTGAAAATGAAAGGGCAGATGAACTAGCTAAAATGGCCAGCTCTTTGACTACTTGGGTACTTGACAGACCTATAGCGCAGACCTTCCTTATAGCTCAGATCGATCTGCAAAATAATCTGGGAGAAGTAATTGATTGGAGGGCGCCCATAATAAGTTTCCTCCAGCAGGGAATTATACCCACCAACCTAGAAGAGGCACGAATGCTCAGGAGACAGGCTCATTCTTATGTTATGATTGGAGATCAACTGTACAAAAGATCTTTCTCCAGACCTCTGCTCAGATGCCTGAATACGGAAGAAGCAGATCAGGCCTTACGAGAGATACACTTGGGGTGCTGCGGTAATCACGCAGGCGGGAGAACGCTGGCTCGGAAAATACTGTTGGCCAGGTATTTCTGGCCTACTTTGTAGAGGGACGCGCAAAAGTTGGTGAATACTTGTCTGTCATGCCAAAGGTACCAGAACCTGACACACCGACCTACAGAGCTGCTGAGAACTTCTACAGTATCTTGCCCGTTTGATCAGTGGGGTATGGACATCGTAGGACCGTTCCCAATGGCTACGGGGCAAAGACGTTTCCTGCTGGTGGCAGTAGATTACTTCTCCAAGTGGATGGAAGCGGAAGCTCTGGCCAAAATCACCGAAGATGCGGTGATCCAGTTCCTATGGAAAAATATCTTTTGCAGATTCGGCTTGCCTCATAAATTGGTATCGGACAATGGCAGACAATTTCAAGGACGCAAAATACAGAAGTGGTGCGAAGGGTTCGGCATAACTCAGGCCTTCACTTCGGTGGCTCATCCGCAAAGCAATGGTCAAACAGAGGTAGTCAATCGGGAAATAGTGCGAGGGCTCAAAGTCAAGCTGGATCACACGGGAGGCAGTTGGGTGGACGAGCTGCCGAGCATCTTATGGGCCTATCGTACGACACCCCGAGAAAGTATAGGGCTGACACCTTTCCATTTAGTGTATGACAATGAAGCAGTGGTGCCTCTGGAGGTCGGGATACCGTCCGTGAGAAGAATGATGTACGATGAAGGGAACGCGGAGCGACGGATGGCTGAGCTAGATTTTATCAGCGAAATCCGTGAACAAACAGCGGCCAGGTTGGAGGCCTATAGACAGAGAATGAGGCAGAACTATAATAGAAGGGTGACCCCCCGATTCTTCGGAGAAGGAGATCTCGTTTGGAAGTAGATAAAGTCCTTAGGGGAAGTGACGAAGTTGGCTCCTCAATGGGACGGACCGTACAAAGTTATTAAGAAATTGGCATCGGGAGCCTATTATTTGCAGGACGCTCAAGGAAGGAAGCTGGATCGACCTTGGAGTGCCAACTACCTACAACCCTATCAAGTTTGAGGGGTCTGGCTCTGTGGACGTAGGCCAGATCAGACGAAGGGCGTGGAAACAGTAGGACAGTTAAGTGAAAACTCGAAAAGACATGTGTACATGTAACAATTTCCCAATTTAAGTGGCTAGTACAGATCATTTGAAAGGAGCAAAAATCTCATCCGGAAAGCCTTGAATGATTTGGTCGTGATTCAAGAAGTCTGCCGGGGGGATAGAGCTCAAGAAGCCCTGTGCGTGCAGTTGCCTGATAACTCCAGCCGCCGTATATGGCACGGTAGTAGCAAAGCGTGCCCCAGCCTGGGATAGAAATTCGGGAGAAGTCAGATACGACATTCGGCTTCGCAGGCAACGTGCCTCCTCTCCTTCTTGATAGACGGTTAAGGCGGTGGATACTCCAGTTAACGCCGCTCGGGACTGTGACAGTTCTGCTTTCAGCGACCTCAATTCAGCTGCTTGAGTCTCCAACTGTGCCGCCTGGACCTCCAGTTTATTGTTCTTGTCCTGCAGAAGAGTATTCTTGGATTGTATTTCCTGAGCTTGGTGGGCAAGTTGCTGCTGATACCCTGCCTCAGATGCAGCTCTCTCCTCCCTCATATCTCGGAGCTCATCCTTCACCTGTATCAGGGACCGTTTCTGTCGGTCGGTCTGATTGGTTAGGGCTTGAATCTCCGCTCGCAAAGCATAACTGGCTTGGACGGGATCGTTCAATTGCAACTCTAATTCGGAGACTTTCTCCTGGAGTTCCTTGCTTTCATGATGGAGGGTGTGGAAAGATTGATTTAGCACTAGGGATTCTGCATGAGTCTGGAGGAAAGATATAGCCCTCAGTTAAGGCCAACCACTACCCAGTATAAGGTGAAGAGTACTTACTTTAGCCCAGGACTTCGAGAACCTGTCCATCTGGGCTAATGGAGATGCGTCACCCATTTGATCCATACTCTCTGCCCACAAACTGCCGAGGCAGCCTTTCATCATCAAAAGGCTTGTGGGGGCGTCAGGCCGCCGAGCTAGAGCAGCTTCAGAGGGGATGGTGGTCCTGTAACGATGGCGGACGGAGAAGGAAGGTTGAGAAGGGTCGGCGTCAGCACCAGGAGGGGCCAGAGGTGGCTCGGGAACGGGCTCAGTGGGCACCGGGTTTTGATGATCGCCGGGGCTATCTCCCTCTGCAGCAGTAGGAGCAGAGCGGAACGCAGCTAGTCGCCCCCTGTACGGGTTAGGAGAGGCTGCCAGATAAGGGAAACAGAAGTAAAGAGGGAAGTAATGTCAAAGCCAGTCACGACAGTAGCAAGGGGCAGTATGGTCATATGAAAAAATAGAACCAAGCGTTAATGAAGTCAGACCTGGTCTTCGGCGCCGCCTGTGAAGCAGGGGCTGGTTATCAGAGTCAGAATCATCAGAGCGAGGCTGACCCTGTGAAGAGGCCGCCACACCGCTGTCTGTGGCGCCCTGGCCGGATGAGCTCGGACCTGAGCGATGAAGAGCTGCGCGACCGCGTTCGGATGCCCGCGAGGCTCCTCGGAAGGCGCTTACGGCCGGGCGAGTAGCTTGGCCCCGACCCCGACCTCGGCTCGAGGCGGCAGGGGAAGGAGAAGCGGCGTGTGAAGCAGGGCTGGGAGCAGGCTGAGTCGCTGCCCCGAAGGAAGCAGATCCAAGATGAGGAAGTAGCCTCCTGTCCAAGATTGCCCGACCGCGCCGCATTATCTCCAGGTCATCGAGGGGCAGAGGCAGAACCTCTGACGCACGATCCAGAACCTTAGCTGAAGGCGCCAACACGAGAGGTCATTCTCACAGGGAAAGTGATCAAAAAGGAGGCACTCAACACGAGCTTACCCAAGGAGCGCGGTGTGTTAGAGGTACAGCGGCTTAGCCTGAAGAAAGAAAGTAGATCTTCAGATAGTAGTCTCGTCAGATTCAAGCGCCAATCCTCCATTCCATCAGCAGCCGTGGCATAGGGGAGGTCCATGTGGAATTCGTCCAGCGCTGGAGTCAGAGGCAGTTCAGGTTGCCAGTGCATGGGCCAGTCAGTTTCCTCCGGAAACCGGAGAAAAAAGAACTTTTTCTTCCAGTTAGCACTGGGAGGAGGAAGAGGAGAAAAGAAGGCGGTTTGGCTGCGGGCTTGGAAATCAAAGAGACCATCGGCACGCCGAACGAGAGTGAAGAAGCAATGAAAAAGGGGAGTTGACCAAGAAATCTCACAAACTTCACAGAGTACTACAAAGCCACATAAAATCTTTATGGAATTGGGGGTTAGCTGACCTAAGGGAATCTTAAAGTAGCGGCACACTCCGGACAAAAAAGGATGCGGGGGTAGACGAAGGCCAGATACGAATTGCTCAGTAAAGAAAGTACAAGAACCCGGCGGGGGATCGAAGTACAAGTTCACACCAGTAGGAATGATGGGGCGAAAGCTAGTAGGGATTTCGTAAGTGTACCGTAGGTCATCCCAATCTAACTCAGCGAAAGTTGAAGCGCCTGGGAAATGCTCCGCTAGCAAGTAAGCCCAAGAAGGAGAAGCCATTGCAAGGAAGATTATCTCAGAAGGCAGGAGGAACAGATGAAAGAGGGAAAAGCTTGGAGAAAAAAGAAGAAGCGCGGCGCAGTCTCAGAAACGATCAGTCGGCGGCGGCGACGTTTGAGTACTTCGTGGCGATGGCGAATCATAACAAAAGGGAGAGAGGAAGAAGATACTTATAGGTATGGTGGAGGAAGGATATTTTCGTAAGTCTGCAACGGACAGTGGATGCAGGGGCGGAGGCAGGCAGGGAGCGCTCTGTGATGAGCCCCGAAAATATAACCAGAGGGCATTATGGGAAAGGCGAGGGCTTGAAATACGAAGCGTCTCCTAAAGGAGTCGCTCCAACCAAGACAAAAGTGTACGGAAGAGCCAGTAGAAAGACAGGCAGTGCAGATCAGCAGGCTTCAGGGACATGCGAGGCAAGAGTTGGCCCAGGCCGGGCTAGGTACAAAGGCAGCTATCGGAGGAAGAGCTACGTGGCCGAACAAAGCAAGCAAAATAAGCAAGAGCGAGCAGGTTAGCATAGATCTACTAAAACCACGGACGACCTACTAAGGAAAGAAACAAGTTAAGGATGCATGAAGGGGAAGTGAGACAATTATTCGAAATTCAATACGACCATACGATCAAGTACAATCATGAAAGGTTCAGCATCAACACCCAAAAGGTGAACATTACAACACATCGCTCGTCATACAACATCCGGGAGAGAATGCGCAGAATCAACAGAAGCCAAAGGAAGGAGCCCGAGGTCGGCTGGCGCTATATCGGAAGACGCAGGATCAGCGGACGCATCAGATGCAGCAACAGGAGGGGCCTGGGCAGAAATTTCCCCGGGAACTGGATCGGCCGCAGGCGGCAGAGCCTCCAAAAGGAAAAGTCCCTCATCTGCTTCGAAGGACGGGAAGGTTTCCTGCGGCAATTCCCTGGTTAGGCGAGCTGTGTCCAGGAAGGTGGTAGGAGGTGCCGAACGAAGGAAGCCTTGCTCAAAGGCCTGTGTGACCCCACCAGCGGCCCCATGACAAAGCAATAGGACCATCCATCACCCCAGCTTATGGAGGAAAAAGGAAGAGCGGACGTAGGCTAGTCTGTACGTCTTCAGCCGCTCTAATTCGCTAGCCCGGTACACCTCCAAACTGTTTTGGTTCGCCACAGCCTCGGCGCGGCCCACGGATAAATCGCTCTGGCCCTGAGTAGCTGTTTCCTGGGCCTTCAAGAGATCCGCTTGCAAGGATTGGAGAGTGACTTGGCACGCATGGTTGTTTCTCGGGCAGCGGCAACACTAGCCAGGGCCTGGGCATCGGCCAGCCTCATTTGCAAGAGCTCTTGACCTTGCCGAAGTAGCGTCAACTCCTCTGATTGGGAGAGCAGCTCTGCCTCTTTGTCTTTCAGCTCAGAGACTGACGCTTGACGACGATCCACTTCAGAAGCCAGGGAAGACTCACTTGTCTTCAAAGCCGCCTCCAGCTGTTGAAGTTTATCAAAGGCAGCATGGGAAATGGCCCGAGCAGAGGTCGCCGACTCCCCGACGGCACGCAAATAGGCATCCAAGCTTCCCAGAGAAGGTTCAGGAGGAGCGGAGGAAGCCGCAGGGTGCTCAAGTTCCTGAAGACGTGCCTTGAGCGCCGCGTTCTCTCGCTGAAGCTCGGTCGCTCGTTGCACGGCGCTCAGACTCGCGGAGCAGGTCTGCCAGTAGCCGAAAGAAGAGGAAGGAGGTTACAGAAATACACGGATACAAGGAAAAAGAGGAGAAAGGGCTTACCGCGACCAGGGAACGAGCAATTTGATCGAATTCCCCCAAAGGAGAACCGCTCTCCCAGAACTGCTGGCTGGCTGATTGCCAGGAGATGGCCAGGTCCCCATAGAAGTTGACCCTACCGAAGATAGGCGATGAGTCGGCAGCAGGCGTACAGGCCAGATCGGTCTCCGAGGGGAGCCTCCATAACGCTTCGAAGGCTGGGTCTGTAGAGGGCAGGTTCGGGGTCGGCGTGGCGGAGCTCGGAGGCGCGAGAGGAGGAGACGCGGAGGGCAGCAGTAAGTCCGGGGGCTGATCGCCGGAGGACGAAGGCGGGGCAGGTAGTATATTCTGGGCTGTCACCAGGACGGCCAGGTCCAATGGTGGGTCTGTCACCTCCAGATCAGAGGCCTTCTCCTGGATCAAGCTTGCCTCTTGAACCGAGCTCGTATCCGAGGACCTGGGGGGGGGGGGGGGGAAGAAATGCTCACTACGCGTTGACGGCGGAGAGGTGGAGGAGAAGTTGCGGTGGCTGGGGCTGTTCTCTTGCCCTTGCGCATAAGGCGCAGCTTCATAGTTGGCGGGAGAGAGGACACTGGCTTTGCGGGCGATGGCTCGGCCGCAGGTTGATCAGCGATGCGGGGTAGGGCTGAGTCTGCAAGGCTGAGAGCTGGTGGCTCAATAAGCATCGGGGCGTCCTCTGCCTCAGAAGTCCGGGGTTCCGAAAGTTGTAAACCGGCGACGGCGGGAGCAGAAGGTAGACCTTGTGTTAGCTCCTCATTCAGAGTTTGTAGAACGGCCACCGCGGGTGTCTCTTGACTGGCGAAGGAACGGAGGATTGCGGGCACTGCAAAAATAAGAAGAAAAAGCACCTCAGTTAGCGAAGAGCAGTATACGAAAAGATGATGACTTACCAAAAGGAGCTCCAATTTCGGTAGGGACAGGACTAAGACCAAAAGCGTGCAGAATGCCTTCTAGCATCAACACAGACAGGCGAACAACAACACCACTTAGCTTAACCGCAGCTGCGGAGCAGGCAGGTTCGTGAACATGTGAAGGGAGGTCCGAAGCGGAGAAAGAACGCCATTGAGAAGGCCCTGTTAAGGGGGAAGGGGGTTTGAGGAAGAAAAAGCGAGATCTCCAGCCTTTATTGGAAGAGGGTAGGTCATCGAAGAGCTTCTGGCCCGGCTTGGCCTGGACGTTGAATACCCCCGCCTCGGCTCGCCGGAAAGAATAGAAGTGATGGAACAGTCTAGCGGTCAAGGGAATTTGATAGATGCGGCACAAGATGATGGTTCCGCAGACCGCTCGGAATACATTGGGGGCAAACTGAGAGATACCAATCCCGCAATACTGACTCAACTCAGAGAGAAAATGATGTAAAGGGAAGCGAAGACAGCCTACGACCTGATCCTTAAAGACTGTGATAAACCCTTCGGGAGGAGAAGAGGGATGCTCGTCTGTCATGGGAAGGCGAAGCTCATATGTGGCGTCTAGCCCCAAGTTGGATTGCAGTGAAGACAGGTCATGATGGTCCAAATCAGAGATGTAATGTGAATACCAGAGGGGGTCCTTACCATCCATGGCTGTGAGGAGCAAGCAGGCGAGGGGGATGAAGACAAGAAGGGGCACAGGTCAGGCGCAAGCAGGAAGACGAGGAGTTGCACTGCCAGAAACGGCCGCAGACGAGAGGAGGAGGATAGCGAAGCGTCGAAGTAAGAAGAGCGGACTGCCTTTAGGGTTTATAAAGCCCATTCATTCCTAGGGAACATCGAGAATCGAGCCGAGTATCTTTCTGGGGTAACGTGCCTCAACGCCGTCGGATGGGAAATAAGCGCCGAAGGGTGCAAAAGGGGGTCAGATGCTGGCGTCAGGGGGCGTGCGCAGTAAAGGCGTCGGACAGGTGTCATCGCGAGAAGGAACACATTAAAGGTCGACAAGGCAAGGTAATCATGAAGGGGCGTGGCCTCAAAAAAGAAGCATTCTTCGTGAAAGGCTCGAGGCTAGGCGGGAAGTTTCATGAAGCTGCAGAAGCCAAGCAATTCAAAAGGATCGTAGGTAAGACGGGGCAGCAGAAGCGATTGCCAGGCCAGAAAAGTAGCAAGCAGGTCTGCGGGGATGTTCCTCGACCGAGCAAGCAGCTCTGCGTAGGTAGCCCTGATCCGAGCAGCTGACCGGGCGCGTAGCGGGAATTGAGGGGTCACCATAAGATGCAAGGGCACTGTGGCCCAGGGGTTGAGTAAGGGTTTTTACGCTCCCTCTTCCATTCTTAATTCTATACTGTGCGTAATGCAATTGCAGGAAGAAACGCGACACAAATGAGTACGCCCAAAGCTAGCAATAGCGACCAGATTAACTAAAGCAATGAGGCCGGCGTAGGCGGCACGGATGGAAGTGAAGAAGAGTGATGCATCTAGGCCTTTGCCGTTTGGGGGTTATTACTGGTCTCGAACTAGCGCCATCGCCACCGGTCTCGGACCGGAGTATCATTACTGGTCTCGGACCAGCGCCATCGCCACCGGTCTCGGACCGGAGTATCCAGACTCTCGCCTCAGTGCGAGTTATAAGTGAGCTCTACTCTCACGCCCAACGACCTTTCAGGTCGGCTCCCATGCGAGAATTATAAGTGAGCCACCGTGCTCACTCGGTGGCCGACTCTCGCCTCGGTCACGAGTTATAAGTGAGTTACGCTCTCACGCCCAGCGACCTTCGGTCGGCTCCCATGCGAGAATTATAAGTGAGCCTTGTGCTCACGCCCAACGACCTTTTATCGCCTCAGTGCTAGTTATAAGTGAGCTCTGCTCTCACGACCTTCAGGTCGGCTCCCATGTGAGAATTATAAGTGAGCCTTGTGCTCACGCCCAACTACCTTTTAGGTCGGTAGTCCCGGACTCTCGCCTCGGTCTGAGTTATAAGTGAGCTTTGCTCTCACGCCCGACCTTTCGGTCGGCTCCCATCTGAGAATTATAAGTGAGCCACATGCTCACGGCCTCGCCTCGGTCACGAGTTATAAGTGAGTTCTGCTCTCACGCCCAACTTTCAGGTCGGCTCCCATCTGAGAATTATAAGTGAGCCTTGTGCTCACGCTCGACAGGTCCCAGACTCTCGCCTCGGTGCAGGTTATAAGTGAGCTCTGCTCTCACGCCCAACGACCTTTCGTCGGCTCCCATCTGAGAATTATAAGTGAGCCTTGTGCTCACGCCCAACCACCTTTTAGGTCGGTAGTCCAGACTCTCGCCTCGGTCACGAGGTTATAAGTGAGCTTTGCTCTCACGCCCGACCTTTGGGCTCCCATCGAGAATTATAAGTGAGCCACTGTGCTCACGTTTAGGTCGGTGGCCCAGAACTCTCGCCTCGGTCACGAGTTATAAGTGAGTTGCTCTCACGCCCAACGACCTTTCAGGTCGGCTCCCATGCGAGAATTATAAGTGAGCCTTGTGCTCACGCCCAACGACCTTTTTAGGTCGGTAGTCCCAGACTCTCGCCTCAGTGCGAGTTATAAGTGAGCTCTGCTCTCACGCCCAACGACCTTTCAGGTCGGCTCCCATGCGAGAATTATAAGTGAGCCTTGTGCTCACGCCCAACGACCTTTTAGGTCGGTAGTCCCAGACTCTCGCCTCAGTGCGAGTTATAAGTGAGCTTTGCTCTCACGCCCAACGACCTTTCAGGTCGGCTCCCATGCGAGAATTATAAGTGAGCCTTGTGCTCACGCCCAACGACCTTTTAGGTCGGTAGCCCCAGACTCTCGCCTCAGTGCGAGTTATAAGTGAGCTCCGCTCTCACGCCCAACGACCTTTCAGGTCGGCTCCCATGCGAGAATTAAAAGTGAGCCTTGTGCTCACGCCCAACGACCTTTTAGGTCGGTAGCCCCAGACTCTCGCCTCAGTGCGAGTTATAAGTGAGTTCTGCTCTCACGCCTTCAAACTCGGCTCCCATGCGAGAATTATAAGTGAGCCTTGTGCTCACGCCCAACGACCTTTTAGGTCGGTAGACTCTCGCCTCGGTGCAGGTTATAAGTGAGCTCTGCTCTCACGCCCAACGACCTTCAGGTCGGCTCCCATGTGAGAATTATAAGTGAGCCTTGTGCTCACGCCCAACGACCTTTTGGGTCGGTGGTCCCAGACTCTCGCCTCGGTCGAGGTTATAAGTGAGCTCTGCTCTCACGCCCAACGACCTTCGTCGGCTCCCATCGAGAATTATAAGTGAGCCTTGTGCTCACGCCCATCGACCTCGGTTGAGTCCCAGACTCTCGCCTCGGTCACGAGTTATAAGTGAGCTTTGCTCTCACGCCCAACCTTTCAGGTCGGCTCCCATGCGAGAATTATAAGTGAGCCACGTGCTCACGCCCAACGACCTTTAGGTCGGTGGCCCAGAACTCTCGCCTCGGTCGAGGTTATAAGTGAGTTCCGCTCACGCGACCTTCGTGTCGGCTCCCATCTGAGAATTATAAGTGAGCCTTGTGCTCACGTAGCGACCTTTAGGTCGGTAATCCCAGACTCTCGCCTCGGTCACGAGGTTATAAGTGAGCTCTGCTCTACGCCCAACGACCTTCGGTCGGCTCCCATCGAGAATTATAAGTGAGCCTGTGCTCACGCCTTTTAGGTCGGTGGTCCCAGACTCTCGCCTCGGTGCGGGTTATAAGTGAGCTCACTCTCACGCCCAGCGACCTTCGGGTCGGCTCCCATCTGAGAATTATAAGTGAGCCACTGTGCTCCATGCCTTTGGTCGGTAGTCCCAGACTCTCGCCTCAGTGCGAGTTATAAGTGAGCTCTGCTCTCACGCCCAACGACCTTTCAGGTCGGCTCCCATGCGAGAATTATAAGTGAGCCTTGTGCTCACGACCAACGACCTTTTTATGTCGGTAGTCCCAGACTCTCGCCTCAGTGCGAGTTATAAGTAAGCTCTGCTCTCACGCCCAACGACCTTTCAGGTCGGCTCCCATGCGAGAATTATAAGTGAGCCTTGTGCTCACGCCCAACGGCCAGACTCTCGCCCCAGCGCGAGTTATAAGTGAGCTCTGCTCTCACGCCCAACGACCTTTTAGGTCGGCTCCCATGTGAGAATCGAAAGTGAGCTCTGTCCTCACGCCCAACGACCTTTCAGGTCGGCCCCCACGCGGGGATCAAAAATCAACTCCTCTGCGAAAATCATAAGCGAGCTCGGTGCCTATACCTGATTACCTTTCTGAGGGATGTGCCTCACCTTGAGCGGAGCGTTTTCTATAATCAGGTTAGCTACATCTGACTTTATTTTACGCAAATTGCAAATATGCAGCAAATGCACAGGGCAAAGGATGCGAGAGGCCATCTGCCCTACTCCTACAGCGTCGATATTAACTACGAAGTCAGGTTTTCCATGTCTACTACAGTTTTTAAGCTTTATATCAGTTTTATTATCCAAAATTCATACATGAAAAGGAATCATGAAGTAATTCTGGGCTCTTATATACGGGCCAGCTTCTAAAAAAAATACTTGCTAGATGAAAATTGAGCAGGAGAAACTTGGCCAAAAGGGGACGGATCTACAAGCGTACCAGCGCAGGTCAGCAAGAAAGGGATACAGCCAAGGTCGCAGGCAGAAACGCCTCCTGACAAAGGAGTCACTACGACAACTATTCCCCAGGCCGACTTTGACTCGGGGAAGGAATTGGCCCTGGGGAATGAACACTTCCGCGTGAAGACCTGTCGGGAGATTCAGGGGCGTTCACAGCTCGAGCCAGCTCCGCGCGTAAAGATCTGATGGCCGCTTGCTGCTGAGTGATAGTGCGTTGCTTATCCTCGAGGCCCGCGTGGAGGAGGGAGAGCTCCTTTTCATGCTCTCGACGCAACTGTTCCTGGAGACCAAGTTGACGTTGCAGGCTAGCCTGACACTGCTCCTTCCTCGTCTTCTCCACATCCACGCAGTACTTTGCAAGGCGATACTGGTCTTCCATGGAACGCAGGGCAGCCTTCTGGCGATTCCGATCCTGGGACACGCGCTCCAATTCGTGTTCTCTCGCGACAAGTAGCGAGGTGAGCTGATTTACCAGCGTTTGGGAGGGCGGTTGATCAACTTCATCAGAGAAAGGAGAATGCATCTCGGGGGGAAGAAGTTGGCAGAACGCGGGTTAGCAAGAGAAAGTAGGGAAGCAGGAATGAAGAATGATAGAATAAAGAAGTGACTGTGAGGCTCTTTATAAAGAAGGCGGGTGGCCAAGTCAAAGCAAAGGCGTGAGAGCAGCGCCCCAAGCGACTGGCGACGCAATAAATGAGGCATGACATCCCAAGCGACGCGACACAAAAGTTGACGCCTGAGGCAGGAAGCAGGGTGCGCAGAGATATGCTGAGGTCATAGAGATACGCTGAGGTAGATAACCAGAGATACGCTGAGATCATAGGGATATGCCGAGGTCACAGAAATGTGCGGAGGTCTAGTCAGTCAGACTGTCGTCCTCCTTCGACTAGACTTGTGGGGAAGGCTTGTGATACGGTTGGTGATGGAGGCCCCCAGAAGGAAAGGGGAGAAGGGTCAAGGCCATATGGCGGTCAAAAGTCAAGAGGATGTGGCAGTCAAGGCGACTTGGCGGTCAAATAGTCAAGTTGACGGGGCAGTTAGAATTGAGCATAGGGGATAGTCGGGTAGCCGGAAACCCGACAGACTTGTTGATCAAAGGGGATAAGCAGTAGGAGAACGAAGGGAGACGACAGGCGAGGTACCAATCACAGGTCAGAATCAGCAGAGCTGAGCAGAGTCAGCTCAATCTACAGACCTGTGGTAGAGGGCCAGGAAATACAAAGCATAGAGGCAGGTCATAATCGGCAGAGCTGAGCAGAGGGCCAGGAAATACAAAGCATAGAGGCAGGTCAGAATCGACAGAGCTGAGCAGAGTCAGCTCGATCTACAGGCCTGCTGTAGAGGGCCAGGAAATACAAAGCATAGAGGCAGGTCAGAATCTGCAGAGCTGAGCAGAGTCAGCTCGATCTACAGGCCTGCGGTAGAGGGCCAGGAAATACAAAGCATAGAGGCAGGTCAGAATCGGCAGAGCTGAGCAGAGGGCCAGGAAATACAAAGCATAGAGGCAGGTCAGAATCGGCAGAGCTGAGCAGAGTCAGCTCGATCTACAGGCCTGCGGTAGAGGGCCAGGAAATACAAAGCATAGAGGCAGGTCAGAATCGGCAGAGCTGATCGGCCGAACTGAGCAGAGTCAGCCCATCCGGCATGTAATACTTAGAGGCTAGAGCCGGTTAGAAGAGGCGAGGCCGGTGCAGGTCACAATGGATCAGAGAAGCTAAGTAGTGCGGGTACCGGGGATCTCAACGGTCCGTCGAGGATAATCATTACACACCAACAATGCGTGCGAAAGCGGAAGTTCCTAAAACGAGAAGATGCCCCCATAACCAGTAGTAGCCTGCCAGTTGTCCCCCACTACAAGACAAAATCCATGTACGAAGGCGGAGGTTCCAAAACGGAAAGATGCTTGCACAACAAATGGCAGTACGACAGGTGTCCGGAACTAGGCGACAAAGCCCAGCGTCTAACGTTTTTTCTGACAGGATGACAGGTTCCAAAATTAGGAGGCATAAAAGGCGAGAAATCCCTCGTATGCAGGTACGTGCACACACTCCCTCGTCACTTTTTTCCACAACTGTTTTTCTTTCTTCTTCTTCTCTCTGCTTTTTTCTGGGGAAAAAGGACCTGACTTAAGCGTCGGAGGGCCTGATCCGGGGACTTTTTCCCTGGGTTTCGGTCTCTAACGTGAAGGGGGAGATCGTCTGAGTGTGCGCAAGGTCCTGCAGCAGCGTCAGCCACCCGTGGGAGCCGAATCACCTGCGACTTCCCGTCAACAACCAGGCCACCGCGACCAGCCTCCGGACGGGATCATCTAGGATGAGGAATTTCAAAGTCTAAAGCAGCGGACATGATGAACCCAATGAATCGACTACTCAAGCTTTACTTTAGTTAAAGTAGATTCTCGTGAGCTGTAAACATCTGCTTTATAAAAGTAAGTGGTTTGCTGGACGTCCTAAAAAAATAATGGACCGTCCTTTATAGGGTTTCCTCTTATCTTCTTATCACTAGACGTGTCGATGGAGCTCAATGATCATCCGACGTCGGCTATAAAAAAGGAGGTAGTTTCCTCTTGCAGAGCATTCAAGCATCAACTTGAGTCTTACTTGAGGATTTAGTTTCTCTTCCTCTGTAAAATTTTGGTGTGTTTCTTTCGATAAAAATCACGGATCACGCTTCTCCTCTTTGCACTACTCTCTCTTTGGTAGCTTTAAGGTAATGATTTCATTTTCGAATGGTTTAATATTTTTCCTTTTTCATATATTAAATATTACTAAACATGCTATAAATTAAATATGTAAGTGTGATCTCAAAGATATTATATTTAAGTATAATGATAAAAAAAAATAATGTTCTCTCATGATTACTCCCTTCGACTATTAAAGTATGATGAACATTTAGGATAATCTTGGATAGGATTGAGTTGGCTAGTGCAGGATTATCACTTTCTTATAGATGGTCGTGATTAATGGTATGGGACTATTGGGATGGTGAATTTAATCTTTTGCTATCATGATTATTTATTTATTTCCTTTGACGTGTATGAATCTCAAGTCTAAGGACTAGTTATATTTATTTATAAAAAAAATGACTAATTGTATTTATTTATAAAAAAATAATTAATCATGTATATATATATAAAAGATTTCACATACACTAGGTGAATTATCAATTAAACTATCATGGAACTCATATTGCTATCACATAACAAAAACTAGCCGTGTATTAGTTATAGTATGAAGTTGATATCCCATCTCAAAACTACAAAGATTAGAGAGGCTAGGGAGCTTCTAATACAAACTATTTGAATTTTTATTTTACTTTCTCTCTTAATCCATAATTAAAGCAACAATGTTGTGGAAAAAATTTATTGCAAGCTATGAGTGATACAATATTTTAAGATCATGAATAAAAATCTAATTTAATTTATGAACGTAATTACATTTATATAATAAAATTTTTATTATAATTTGATTGCTTTAAATCACTATCACTAATCATTTCTATTTGCACTATAGTCAATCATCTATACACCACATATCAGACAATCAAACATGACACTGATGCTGCAAGGGACAACATTTTAGTATGTAGGTCAATAACAATGACATTGTTAGTAGATACATTTTTCATTTCATTACGAGGCTAGCGATGAGAAATGTTTGGGATAAGCAAGTCACTTTTTGCCATTTGGATTGTCGATGAGTTCCTTCTTCCTTTTCATTCTTGATGACCTTGGTTCAAATAGTTGTAGCCCATACTAGATTTTAAAATTGATTATCTAATTATATTACTACAATCAACATTAAAAATTATTTATTATTATTTTTAGAAATTTATTATAACTCATTAATGGCAACTCAATTGATTCTTGTGAGCACAAACTCTAGCTTTCCTAAATTTCTTTAATTTTTTAATTTGCTTCTCTATGTATACATTTTACATTAGAATTAAAAGATAACTCCAACTTGAAATGATATTTCAAAATTAGCCTTGGAAACTTAATAATCTATCCATAGATGCCTATTATAGAAAACATCCTAAAACACAATTCTTAGATGAACTGCTATAGGGTGAAATATGGAATGACAATTCTTTAATGTTACTAATAAGTGCACAATTGTGCTATTCATTTAGGTTGGTACGACCAACAAACCCAGTCATGTCAATATCTAGGTTGACATCAGCATGTATGTTTTTTTTTAAAAAAAAATTAGGTAGGCAACTTTTAACTGCCTATCGGATAAATCCGAAATATAGTTTATAATTTATGTACACTTAGAATTCAACTTCTAAAATATTCATCTCCCGAGGGATTTGAATATTGATTCTCTTAACTACACCACACCAAGACTAATTAATCAAAGGAGATGGTATAATACATAGTTGTTACTTAAATAGGAGTCAAGAAATTAAGAGATTGCTGGAAGGATACAAACAATATTGCATCATTGATTCATTTATGTAAAATCAAAGGCATGCTTTACAACAACCATCGAGACCAAATGATCATTTCAAAGTCACAAACATTAGATCCCATAAGAAAACTGTGATTTAACAACCGAATTATAATTCCGTTGTTAAATAGTGACCGTATAAAACTTTTGGTTGCAAATTAGCGATCGAAAATAATTTCATCATTAAAGACCGAACATTATAATTGATAGTAAATTAATGATGAAATTTAATTTGATCTTAATTAGTATAAAATAATAATTATATTATCAAATTAGTGGTCGATTATGATTTAAATTGTAACTTAACTATATTAGCCCCCGATTAAATATGCCATTGTAAATTAACAATGAAATTTAGATTCTGTTGTTAAAATAGTGATCAATTGAAATTCTATTGTTAAATTAGCGATAGATTGTAAAATCGATCTTTAATTAGTGACTGACTTTAAAATTGATTGCTAATTTAACAATAAAAATTTTATTTGATCATTAATTAATGATCAAATAAATGCATATCAAATATTTAAAATGATACGGATATGTACTTAGACGATCAATAAATGTTCCAGTTAGACGATGTGAAAATATGATAAACATGCATATCAAACAATAAAACAAGATAAAATTTATTTAAATATAGATGATGATATAATAGGAGATAGGGCTCAATGGAGTAAAATAATTCATACAGCCGCCCCCACCTAGTGGGAAAAGGCTTGGTTGTTGTTGCATTAATTAATGATCAAAAGTTTATTCGATCGTTAATTAATGATTAAATTTAAAATCAATCTCTAATTAATTAATGATCAATTTTAAAATTAATTACTAATCGTGTGATCTAGAGTACTTGTTACTTTGCCCCCGGGGCTATGGTGTAGCGGCAGGATATCTAGGTTGTCATCTAGGTACTCGTGGTTCGAGTCCCAGCTATGACGAATTTTTAGGAATTTTTTCTTCAAATGAGGCACACAAACTAAAGGATGCTGGGCTCCTGGGCTACTCGTTGCGAGCACTTCCTGATTTATCCTGATAGCGGGTGGAAAATTTTTATAGGACCAGACCGATCACCTTAAGTTCAACGTTACCTATTTAATTAATTATTTTTTTAGAGTACTTGTTACTTTACAAAATGACAAATACAAGAAATCAAGGATTTATTAGAATGGAGTAAACAAGCCTTACAATGTATCCTATGTTCCAAACAATTCTTGGAAATAGATGAATAAAAGCAATATGCAACAACAAACTACACAATAGCAACAACAAAAAATCTTTTTGGAAATGATAAAACAACTAAAACCAACTACAACTTCGGAACTAGAGATCTTGACCTCCCAATTTGGAACCCTAGCAAAGATACAAGAAGCCTCCATGGTAGAAAAAGAAGCTTTTATTATAATTAAACAGGAAGATGAGAAGGTAAATTCATCCGAAAATGGCTATCATGCATGCATGAAGATAGTTACTTATAACGAAGCTGGAACACAAATGGAGTTTTAAGTTAAAATACTAAATCACTAGCTTTCTAATGAGACTCAATGTACATTAACTCAGAGTCACAAAATATGCCGAACTTGTTGACTATCGGACAGAAGGTCACAATAAATATAAATGGTCTTTTATGTCAACGTTGTACAAACTAAATAGATACAGGAGACTATACTCGCCCCTAATATCCTCATCAATTTATCTGGACTAACACATAAAAGGTAAATCATGGATAATTACTAATCTTAGAATAGTGACTGACGCATGAGGAAAATATTTATCTTAGTTATGTCAAAATTCGAACCCTATATCTTATGTATTAACTACTAGACCGTCCTGAGAGGATAATGTTGTACAAACTAAGTGTTAATGGAGAATGGAATGATAGTTTTTAGTTATGTAGATAGGCCCAAAGATGATCGATCAATTCATCAATGAACATTTGCAAGGTCAACTAAAAGGTAAAACTGGAGGAGGAGAAACAATAGAGAGGATAATAGAGAGAATATTGCGACCCTCATCCTTCTCCTAAGAGGAAATATTAGATAAATATTTTCTATGGGAATTAGGAAGATGGCTAAAAGATTCAGGATGGGTCAAGCAATATTTAGGGTTCATAGTGCTAGTGCTTGTGCCTCGAGACTAATGGCTGCACACGAGCCTATGGGTGCTTCTGTACTTGATGTTCCTCTAAAGGCACTAACTTTCACATCCTTGATCTGAACAATTTTTAGAGGAGCTCGCAAACAAAAGATGATAATCAATTACTTTATATATATATATATATATATATATATATATATATATATACACACTAGATAGAGTGGCAAAAGAGGACTACGCTCGCTCTGTGTCTTCGTCAATCCGTCCTAAGATCAACAAAGAGAAGGTAAATTACAAGTGATTACTAGTTTTTGAAATAGTACTAACTGACGCATGAGTGAGATATTTACTTCGGTTATGTCGAGATTTGAATTCCAAACTTTATGATGACAGTAACTCATACGTTAGCCATTAGATCATCCTGAGAGACATGTACCACGGTGTTACAGAGAGAGTACGGACAGTTCGTTTGGTTGATTATTATTGGACATATCTAAGCAGAGAGGGTATAGACATTTGCTTGATCCTGACTTCATTTACCAAAATCACGCACCTAGATATCTTAATTTACCAAAAGGCGTATGCTACTTTGGTATTTACCAAAGGACGCACTTTTTCAAGTGCACTTCCCTTTTTATCCTTCTGACCAATCAAACTTTTTTTTTTTTATCGTTTTTCTTTTCTCCCTCTTCTCTTTCCTATCTCCTTTTTCATCAACAACATTTAAAATTTAGTTAATTTTTTGATAACATTTTAATATATTTAGATAAGCTAAAATAAACTATGAATAGAAAATTTGAACTCCTTGCAACATCAGGAATCTACAGGAACTGAAATGGGTGTAATCGGAGGTCTCTAGGTCCATCAGTGGGTTTCGGTCAAAACCCACTGATGGACATAGAGAGCTCCGATTGCACCAATTTCAGTTTCAATGGATTCTTGGTGTTGCAAGGAGTTCAAATTTGCTATCCATTATTTATTTTGACTTTTAGAAGGTGTTAAAATATAAGAAGAAAGAATCAGCAAAAACAATTCATATCAGGCCTAACGTGGAGCATTTTTGCTGATTCTTTCTTCTTATATTTTAACACCTTCTAAAAGTCAAAATAAATAATAGATAGCAAATTTGAACTTCTTGCAACACCGGGAATCCATAGAAACTGAAATGGGTGCAATCGAAGCTTTCTAAGTCCATCAGTGGGTTTTGATCGAAACCCACTGATGGATATAGAGACCTCAGATTACACCCATTTCAGTTCCTGTAGATTCCTGATGTTGCAAGGAGTTCAAATTTGCTATTCATAGTTTATTTTGACTTTTAGAAGGTGTTAAAATATAAGAAAAAAGAATCAGCAAAAAGGCTTCACGTTATGCCTGATATGAATCATATCAGGCCCACGTTAGGCCTGATATGATTCCATATCAGGCCCAATGTGGATCCCACTCTATTAGGAATGCTCAACTGTTTTACGAACTCTTCATTTCATAATAGATGTGTTTATGATTGCTCTAAGTAGAAAAATAGATAAGGGCATCAATGCATATCCTCCTACATAAATGTTTCAGCTAGTGATGAAATCAAGTGGAAAAATGCAGTAGCAAAACGTTGAGAGTTCTCTGACAAATTAGAGAATGTATAATGTTTCATTACCTATAAGAAATACATATGCAAATGTTGGGTTCGTCGGGCTGCGAAAACCGCTTTTTCGCGTCGCGGAAACCCCGAGTCACCCAAAGCCGTAGATCCGTGCAAAGATTCGTAAACAAAAACTTTTCGAAAAAACTTTTCTTGTACGAGTTTGTAAAACCTTTTGATCTACTCTAGATAAGGGTTATACCTTCGAAGCGTGACTTTCGCTTATCCCGCTCGTCCAAGGAGTTGCCGGATCTCTACACCGTCAAGCGCCAGTCCTCTAGAAGTATCCACACGGATACGTAGGTGGAGAAAACCTCACACAAAGGTGTGCTAGCACCTTGGTGAGATTCGGCCAAGCAAGGAGGAGAGGGAGAGGGAGAGCTTGAGAGGAAGAAGGAAGAAGATGCACCACACTTGAATGAAAATGAATTCACCTCCATTCACAAAGTGGACGGCCACTTTCTTCACAAGAGTAACTCCCCATTAAATGCAATTAATGTGGAGTTAATAAGAAAATGGCTTTGTAACTTCCATGAGGTGGCACACCATGATGATGTGGAACATCATCATTGGTCCACCTAATGCCAACTCACCAATGAGGTGGCAAAAGGTCAAGTCAAAATTGACCTTTGGCCTTCCTTCTCTAGTCAAGTCCAACTTGACCCAATCTCTACCATGGTTGATCTAATCCAACCATTTGATTCGAGCCAACTTAATATAATGAATCTAATTTATTAAATTAAATTGATTTAATAAGTCATAATCTAAATTAGACTCATTAAATACATGAATCAACTTGAGTCGAACTCAAGTTAGCCCAATTAGGATTACTCTTAATCCAATTTGATTCATCAAATGAATCTAATCCTCTTGGTTCATCATACGAACCTAATCTCCATCTAATTGTCCTAAGTGTGTGACCCTATAGGTTCTTGTAACGTTGGCAATGCCCTAAACCCATTTAGGAGCATAAGTAATGAGCGGTATCTAGCAACACATCATTACTACCCAAGTTACAAGAATGTCGAGATCCGACATCACCTTGTGACTACTAATTGTGACTCCTCACAATATGTGACATTGTCCTTCTAGCCTAGACATCTAGATTGATCAATGTGAGGCATAGACCGTGTCATCCTCTAATCAATCTAAATCTTGAACTCCAAGTAGACTCACTCGATCAAACGAGCTCAACATCTAATGTTGACTCATTTGGGCATGGCCATGCACTTAGTGGTCTCACTCAATTAAGAATAGCGATGTCGCTCCCGTCATATGGGAGGGATAGATCCCATCTACATCACTCAAATCCCTCTGCATAATTCGTTACATACCCAGTAATCGCCTTTATAGTCCACCCAGTTACGGGTGACGTTTGACGAAACTAAAGTACATAACTCCTTATGTAGGGATCCATGGTGACTTCAGGTCTAAGGACTAATAGTCATACTAATAGCCACATGAGAAAGTATATGACACTCATATAACGATCCATGATACTTTCTCATGGCGGGTCATTCAGTATACATTCTCCAATGTATACCCATGTGTCAGCTTGATATCTCTATATCCATGACTTGTGAGATCAAGTCATCGAACTGACCTACATGCTAGTCTTATTGCATTAACATTGTCCCTGAATGTTAATACTCGACTAGGAATGATTTAGAATAGTGTTCCCTATATCATCTCACTATCGATTCAACTAATCGATTGATATAGGTATGAACCCTCTACTCAAGGACGCTATTATACTTAGTCTATTTGACACTAATACAAATAAGTATAATAACCAAACAAATGCCTTTATTAATATACAAGAATATGATATACATGAGTCCATACAATCATCAAATGATTGGCTATAGGGCTCTAACTAACAGCAAACACTTAGAACAAATAGTCATAGTATAGTTATTGAAAAAAGAGAAGATACGTATAATTCCAATAAATAGAATTGACACAATACCAGATAGACCTAATTCTTCTATTAGCATGTAACTGCAAATAAGTCATGACTCACTTATTTCTTCTTTCTTTGTAAAAGAAAATTAATCCAGAAAATGAGATCACTTACGAGAAATAAGGGAAAAGGACAAAGAGACACCACTCCAAATTCTGAAGGCTGAAAGAAAAGTGTGTCAATTATTTAAATAGGAAAAAGATACCGAGCAAAAGGTAGAGGAATTGCAAAAATCGTTACTTTTCAATATCCAATCCAGCATATTTAAAGAGGTATTCAGCAGTTAAGGTTTTTCTGCATAATTTTTCAAACCCCCAACAAAGACATACATCATGAACTGAGATTTAAGTCAAAATAAAATGCTACATTGGAAATGAAGAGTTCCTAAAACAATTGAGCATTCCTAATAGAGTGAGATCCACATTAGGCCTGATATGGAATCATATCAGGCCCAACGTGGGCCTGATATGATTCATATCAGGCCTAACGTGGAGCCTTTTTGCTGATTCTTTCTTCTAATATTTTAACACCTTCTAAAAGTTAAAATAAACAATGGATAGAAAATTTGAACTCCTTACAACATCAGGAATATACAGGAACTGAAATGGGTGTAATCTGAGGTCTCTAGGTCCATCAGTGGGTTTCGGTCAAAACCCACTGATGGACCTAGAGAGCTCCGATTGCACTCATTTCAGTTTCTATGGATTCCTGGTGTTGCAAGAAGTTCAAATTTGCTATCCAGTATTTAATTTGACTTTTAGAAGGTGTTAAAATACAAGAAGAGAGAATCAGCAAAAAAAATTCATACCAGACCCACGTTGGGCCTGATATGGAATCATATCAGGCCCAACGTGGGCCTGATATGATTCATATCAGGCCTAACGTGGAGCCTTTTTGCTGATTCTTTCTTCTTATATTTTAACACCTTCTAAAAGTCAAAATAAATAATGGATAGCAAATTTGAACTCCTTGTAACACCAGGAATCCATAGAAACTGAAATGGGTGCAATCGGAGCTCTCTAGGTCCATCAGTGAGTTTTGACCGAAACCCACTGATGGACCTAGAGACCTCAGATTACACCCATTTCAGTTCCTGTAGATTTCTGATGTTGCAAGAAGTTCAAATTTACTATCCATTGTTTATTTTAACTTTTAGAAGGTGTTAAAATATAAGAATAAAGAATCAGCAAAAAGGCTCCACGTTAGGCCTGATATGAATCATATCAGGCCCACGTTGGGCCTGATATGATTCCATATCAGGCCCAATGTGGATCTCACTCTATTAGGAATGCTAAATTATTTTAGGAACTCTTCATTTCCAATGTAGCATTTTATTTTGACTTAAATCTCAGTTCATGATGTATGTCTTTGTTGGGGGTTTGAAAAATTATCCACATTGGAACAAATATGCTGGATTGGATATTGAAAAGTAACGATTTTTGCAATTCCTCTACCTTTTGCTCGGTATCTTTTTCCCATTTAAATAATTGACACACTTTTCTTTCAGCCTTCCGAATTTGGAGTGGTGTCTCTTTGTCCTTTTCCCTTATTTCTCGTAAGTGATCTCATTTTCTGGATTAATTTTCTTTTACAAAGAAAGAAGAAATAAGTGAGTCATGACTTATTTGCAGTTACATGCTAATAGAAGAATTATGTCTATCTGGTATTGTGTCAATTCTATTTATTAGAATTATACGTATCTTCTCTTTTTTCAATAACTATACTATGACTATTTGTTCTAAGTGTTTGCATATGTATTTTCTTATAGGTAATGAAACATTATACATTCTCTAATTTGTCAGAGAACTCTCAACGTTTTGCTACTGTCTTTTTCCACTTGATTTCATCACTAGCTGAAACATTTATGTAGGAGGATATGTATTGATGCCCTTATCTATTTTTCTACTTAGAGCAATCATAAACACATCCATTATGAAATGAAGAGTACGTAAAATAGTTGAGCATTCCTAATAGAGTGAGATCCACATTGGGTCTGATATGATTCATATCAGGCCTAACGTGGAGCCTTTTTGCTGATTCTTTTTTCTTGTATTTTAACACCTTCTAAAAGTCAAAATAAACTATGAATAGCAAATTTGAACTCCTTGCAACATCAGGAATCTACAGGAACTGAAATGGGTGTAATCTGAGGTCTCTAGGTTCATCAGTGGGTTTCGGTCAAAACTCACTGATGGACCTAGAGAGCTCCGATTGCACTCATTTCAGTTTCTATGGATTCCTGGTGTTGCAAGGAGTTCAAATTTGCTATCCATTATTTAATTTGACTTTTAGAAGGTGTTAAAATATAAGAAGAAAGTATCAACAAAAAGGCTCCACGTTAGGTCTGATATGAATCATATCAGGCCCATGTTGGGCCTGATATGATTCATATCAGGCCCAACGTGGGCCTGATATGAATTTTTCTTACTGATTCTTTCTTATTATATTTTAACACATTCTAAAAGTCAAAATAAATAATGGATAGCAAATTTGAACTCCTTGCAACACCAATAATCCATAGAAACTGAAATGGGTGCAATCGGAGCTCTCTAGGTCCATAAGTGGGTTTTGACCGAAACTCACTAATGGACCTAGATACCTCAGATTACACCCATTTCAGTTCCTGTAGAATCCTGATGTTGCAAGGAGTTCAAATTTACTATTCATAGTTTATTTTAGCTTATCTAAATGTATTAAAATGTTATCAAAAAATTAACTAAATTTTAAATGTCGTTGATGAAAGAGGAGATAGGAAAGAGAAGAGGGAGAAAAGAAAAACGACAAAAAAAAAGTTTGATTGGTCAGAAGGATAAAAAGGGAAGTGCACTTGAAAAAATGCATCCTTTGGTAAATACCAAAGTAGCATACGCCTTTTGGTCAATTAAGATATCTAGGTGCGTGATTTGGTAAATTGCTGTATAAAGTTGATCACTAATTTTAGGATGAATTTTATAATCGGTCAAGTAATTTAATAACTATAATTAGTAAGTGATTGTTATTTTATATTAATTAACTATTGAAATAAATTTATTTATTAATTTATGATCAATTATAATTTTCGATGTCAAATTATTGATGGAATTAATTATCACTTCTAATTTACAACCAAAAACTATATACAGTTAGGGCATGTTTGATTCGGGGTTATCGCTGATAACCTTAGTTGATTATCAACGATAATCTTATTTGGTTTAAGTAATTGGTGATTCCTGGTAATGCAACATTCCCACCACATCAGCAATTAGGAAATAGGAATCAGAAAACCTTAGAAATCTTAGGGGGCGTTTGGTACGCGCGTTTTCCATTTTCATTTTCTGGAAAACGCGCGTTTTCTGAAAAACGGTGTTTGGTTTGCATTTTTCGCACGCGTTTTCTAAAAAATTGGTTATCGTTTTCTAGAAAAACAGAGAATGACAAAAAGTCGTTTTCTGTTTTCTAGAAAACGCGCGTTTTCCAGAAAATAAAAATGAAAACGGTGCAAACCAAACACACCCTTAGGTTTTCTACTATTCCTGGGTTATCAATATTTTTTTTTTCAAAACTACCCTTCGAAGAGGAGATGAGCAGGGATGTCATCCGAGCTCTGTACCCATTCGTTCTTCGTGGAGATGGTGCACCAGCGGGGAAGGGTCGGCCATAGGGAAGGATAGCGGCTGCTTGACGATGTTGTGGAGGGTTTGCAGGTTGGTGGGCCCGGCGAAGGGAGTGCGCCCGTAGAGGAGCTCGTAGAGGAGGATGCCGTAGGCCCCCCAGTTGACGGCGCTGCCGTGGGGCTGGCTAGCGGCGACCTCTGGCGCGACATACTCGTGGGTACCCACAAAGGAGCACGACCGAGCGTCGACAGGCTCCTCGACGAAGCGCCAAGGGTCGACCTTCGTGGCCATGTGGGGCGGCGACCGACGAGTGAGGAAGGGGAGGCAGGAGGGATCGGCAAGGAAGCGCTCGCCGTTTTCAGCGGCAGAGTGGCCCTTGTCCGCGGCGGTGGAGGTGGCGATGGGCTCGAGGGTGGGCGAGGAGGTGGACTCCATGGAGAGGTCGAAGTCAGAGAGCATGATGTGGCCGTCGGAGCGGATGAGGATGTTCTCCGGCTTCAGGTCGCGGTAGACGATACATAGCATGTGAAGATACTCTAGGGCGAGCAGCACCTCTGCCGCGTAGAACCTACGACCTTTCAATCAACAACGTCAAAGCCAGAACAGAGCCAAAGGGAAGCATCTTTCAGTTACAACTACAACAAGGTCAAATAGTTGGAAAGAAGGAATCTTTCAGTTATGATTGAGATCGCCAAGTAGTCTCCGATTGAAGAGAAAGTACAAAATTGTGTGAATTCCGTGAAGGTAATATGAAAAAGTTGGTGGAAGATGGGAAAAGGATTCAAATTTTTTAGTCGAAGAAAAGAGGTTCAGTGGAGCACCTGGTGGCGACGATGGAGAAGCGTTGGCGGGGCTGGCGGTGGCAGAGCGTGTGAAGGTCTCCGCCGCTGCAGTATTCCATCACGACGCAGGAGTAGTGCGGCGAAGCATCGAAGTCGGCGTAGAGAGTGGGGAAAAAGGTTTTCATTCAATTAAATTAATTCAAAAAGTTAAAGGGTAAATTAGTAAATGTAAAACTAAGTAATTGCTTAATCTTAATTGAACCAAACACCTAATAAATTATATTGTATTCCCTATAACCTTGGTTACGTGATTACCTGGTAATCACATAACCAAGGTTATAGATGATGACTTGAACCAAATGCATCCTTAGTATTTAATGATGGAATTTTATTTGATAGTTAAATCCGTCGTTAATTCACATTTTTTTAAGTAGTGAATATTAAAAATTACTTATCATTATTTTTAAAAATTGATTAGAACTTATTAATCACAACTCAATTGATTCTGGAGCACAAACTCTATTTTCCTAAATTTTTCTTCAATTTTCTCAAATGCTTATCTATGTATACATTTTATAGTAAAAATTGATCAGAATTAAAAGACACCTCTGATACGGATTATGACATAGGGATTCAGAAGGTGATGTGGTGGTCAAAATTAAGATAACGTAATAGTTCTATTTCAAAAGGAGTAATATCTCTTTGTTTGACCTGGAGGTTCCTAGTGTTAAAATCCTTGGATTAATCAGACTGGATTTTAATCCGACAAGGAGAAGATGGTCAATTGTTAAACCGAGCGAACCAGGAAGTATAATGTCTCAAGGGTGGCCGAATCTTAGGGAGATCTTACATAGCAGCCAAAATGACTAATTCAATTTACAACATATCAATCATAAATAATAGTGTGCATGTGTATTCGTTAGGTCTTAAAGTCAGGGCGAACATGTATGCTCTGATCGTACGAATATTCGGCCAGGTTAAAGGTCCTTAGCCTCATCAGTTCCCATATATGTGGTCGGCCGAATAAAGTCCGGTCTGGATAAAGGTGCTCAGCCTCATCACTTCCTATCTGTGTAACCGGTCGGATAAAGCCCGACCGAGATAAAGACACTCAGCCTCATCAATTCCTATATGTGTAACCGATCGGATAAAGCCCGACCGGGATAAAGGTGCTCAGTCTCATCAGTTTCCACATATATAATCGATCGGATAAAGATTGGTCGGGTTAAAGGCACTCAGCTTCATCAATTCCCATATATCCGACCGACTGCCCGGACTTAAGGCCCTCAGCCTCATAAATCTTTCCAGGTATGCCCGACTAAAGTGCACATACGCTTGGTCAAGCAAAGGATTGATCGGGCATACGACAGTTATATTTATGTTATTATCAATCGCCCGAACGGAATTCCAACACAGCATTGTTATTATCAAAGGGATTTCCCAAAATCCTAATACACTCTACCATTCTCCAGTAATTATATTAATGTTGCGTAGGACGTAATTGGGCAGCTTAATCTAGCATAGGGCAAAGGAATATATAGAATGCAACTGAATGGTTCAATAAAAGAGGTTGGCTTAAGGACCAGTCGAGATAGATTCAGCGCAGATTACATCAGCCAAACAAAGAGGCTGACTTAAGAACTGACCAAGAAATATTCAGCGCAGATTATATCAGCCAAACAAAGAGGCCAGCTTAAGGACCGACCGATATATACTCAACAAACAAGCAGCAGACAATATTTTAATAGCTTGTCAGGGTTGTTGGGGAATACTCCTTGGGCACTTTTTGCGGAAGTTAGTTATGATGGTATACTCGATAATTTCATCAAGGGGCTAAGCCATAAATGACAAAAGAGGTATATTTATGTGTAGAAAAAAGATTTTTTGGACTGTTACTGTATATCATCTAGACTGTACTTTTACCATCACCAAACAAACTCTGATGCACGATGCCATTTTATAATCTCGAAGGTTGTGAGAGGTGATATATAAAAAGAATCATCTCTGTTGGCAAGGTACACATCATCTGCATCTGAAACCTACGCTCGCGCGTATCCACTACTGTTCTTCATTTCACTCGCCGGAGATCGTACTGACTTGAGCGTCGGAGGGTCTTGCCAGGGATTCATTCTTTGATTTTTGGTTACTAATGCTTTGTTGGATTGTTTGAATGTGCGCAGGATCTGAAGGAAATCACCCTCTCAGAGGTCTTCTCTTCGTCAACGATCAAACTATTGTCACCAGTGCACTATCTCCTCATCCCTAAGACAGGATCAACCTCCAACTTGAAATGATATTTCAAAATTCAACCTTTAAGTGCACAATTGAGCTATTCATCTAGGTTGGTACGACCAACAAACTTAACCGTGTCAAAATCTAGGTCAACATGTATGTTTTTTTTTTTGGTGATATAAGAATGACAACTTTTCTCTACTTATACATATTTAGAAGTGGAATTTTAAAATATCCATCCGAGATTTGAACTCCGGTCCTTTTATTATTCCTATGTGCTTTAAACTACACCACACTCCAAAATTAATTTGATTCAATTCAAATTTACCGTATCTAAAATTAATATCCTAAATATTATGGGAGAGTTTTAAACATGAAACAAATTAGACAAGAGATATGGTATAATAGATAGTTGTTACTTTAATATGACTCAAGAAATTTAAGAGATTGTTAAAATCATACCAACAAAATTCCATCATTGATCCATTTTTGGAAGATCAAAGGCATGTTTTACGAACAACCATGTTTCAAAGTCACAAACAGCTACTTCACAAAATGACAAATGCAAGAAATTAAGAATCTTATTAAAATAGGGTAAACAAAGCCTTACAATGTGATCTTATTTCAAACAGTTCTTGGAAATGTAAGAATAAAAGCAATAGGCAACAACAAACCACACTATCTTTTCACTACAATAATATGCTCTTTAAAGACACACATAATGTTAGTACAATTTTACTAAGTTAAGATTGATCAGTTTGACTAAATTTGAATTGGCTCAAGCTTGAGTTGACTCAAGTTTGAATTTTAATTTTTAAATTTTGATATTTGACAATATATATAGATTGCAGATGTAATTATCCGTTTGAGCAGATTGGTCAAGGTTGACCGGTTTGATGTAAAGAAGAGTTAATTAGGTCAAAGTTGACTGAATACTTGACTAGGAAGTCCTAACTAGAAGTTAGGCAAGGGCAAGACCAACGAAAAGGTTGGCAGAAGAAGAAAACCCAAATGAGTCAATGTTGTCTGGATTCTTAGCGAGAAAAATTCTAGTGAATGAAGTTAGGCAGTTGAAAAATCTTGGTGAGTGAAGTCAGGTAAAAATCTTAGTGCGTGAAGCTAGGTGATGGAAAGTCCTGATGGGTGAAGCCAGATAGATAAAAGTCCTGGTAAGTGAAGTCAGGTGAAAAACACTAGTGAAGCTAGGTAGATGGAAATCCTAGTGAGTGAATCTAAGTGATGAAAATCCTTGGTGAGTGAAGCCAAGCATGAGGAAATCCAGGTGGGTCAAGGTTGATCGGACATCTGGTGTTTTGGAAGTCCAAGTGGGTCAAGGTTGATTGAACACTTGGCACGAGGAAAAAAGTCCAAGGGTTGATCGAACACTTGGTGAAGAAGTCCCAGCAGGTCAAGGTTGACCGGATGCTAGACAAGAAGGAATCCCAACAGGTTACGGTTGATCAGATGTTGGGTAAAGAAATCCTAGATTTAGGTTTAGAAGTTAGGGTTTGGTAATGATTAGGCTAATTGATTACCAGAACTTAAGCGAATACCCTAATCGCTTAAGCTTGGAATCACGAGAAATAGAAGGGAGCTAAATCACTTACCTTAAGCAATTCAGTAGAGCTTAATTGATTAGTCTAATCGATTAAGCTCTATTCTGTGAGAACATAATGTTTGATAAGCCATTAAGTAGGAAGGCTTAATCACTTACAGGTCACTCTCGCGGGAACAGAAAACTTTTTAATCAATTAGACTAATTGATTAAGAAGGCATAATTAGTTAGGATAATCGATTACGCTTGAAAACTAGCCATTATGAGCCTGATAAAAGGGTTTTACGCGCACTATTTCAGCATCTTTTCTCTCACACTCTCTTCACCAAGCTCAGATCATCACCGCCCGTTCTTGAAGCTTCTTGGAGACAAGTTCTGCTGCACTTCCAAAGTCAAGAGGCGTTCCTAAGTAAGAAGGAGAAGCTAGATAGGATTTCATTATTGTAAATTTTGTAAGATTTCATTTGTATTTGCTTCTTTTTTCTTCTTGTTGTACTGAGAGCTTGTACAAGGCTTCTCCGCCTCCGGAGTGTTTCTGAGAAGGAGTGTATTCATAGTAGATGTATGAAAGAGGACCGGATCCTTGAATCAGTCTCCTCATTTGAGGTGGATATCAAGTAAATCCTTATGTTAGCATTGGGGAGCTTTGCTTCAAGTTTATTCGTTGCAATAACATCTACAAAGCTAGTAAGCAAGCGAGACAAGCTATTCACCTCCCTCTAGCTCCGAAGTATCCCAACAAGTGGTATCAGAGCGAGATCGCTGTTCACCAGACTCATCGTCGAAAGGGCAATGAGCTAGAGGAAGAAGAAGTTGAAGCCCTAAACCCAATAAGTCAACAAGTCAAAGATTTCAAAAGCTCAACTTCAAGATGGATTTTCGAGATGGACTTAGATTCGATACAAGAATGCCTCCCCCATTCACAATGACAAGCTTCGATCTTTAGAAATCCAGGATTAAAAGTTGTTGATGATGGAGATAGAGCAATGGTTTTATCTAATGGAAGAGCACGGATCCTTTGGTCGACAAAACAGGGACTAGAGAATGGGCCACTCTCCGCCATTGGTGGAGAGTGATGGCCCCCACTTATTTTACACGTGGGACCATCACTCTCCACCAATGGTGGAGAGTGGCCCATCCTCTGGTCCACATTTTGCGGACCAAAGGATTTGAGTTGCTAATGGAAGGCTATGAAGCTCCAAAGGATTTAAAAGACAAAATCATTAAGAAGAGCAATTGGAGCAATGAACAAATTCAAAGGTGTTTGGCAAATGACAAGGTAACTGATGCGGTGAGTACTAGTCTGAACGCAAACTTTTCGAGATAGGTATAGCAGGACTCTGCATTTTTCAATATATGACTTAAAAAATACACCGCCTATTGTTCAGAGTCATTTTGGCCCACCAACCCCGAGCCAACCGCATGCTTTGTGGATGACAAATATATCTAGAGCGCCTTGCCGGCGATGGGTTTTGCCAGTAGATGTAGGGAAGTAAGGTATTTCTTAAGTTCTTCCAGTGCCTTGTCGCATTCTGTGTCCCATTGAAATTTCGTCACGTGGTGCAGTATCTTGAAGAATGGGTGACTTCGGTCGAATGATTTGAAGATGAATCTTGACAATGCGGTGATTCATCCAGTCAGCCGTTGGGCCTCCTTTAAGTTGTGAGGCGAGGGCATGTCCTGCAACGCCTTCACTTTGCTCGAATTTGTCTCGATTCCCCGCTCGATCATGATATAACCAAGGAAGCGACAACTCTTTGCCCCGAATAGGTACTTGCTCGAGTTCAGCTTGATCCCATACATCCTCAAGGTTCAATAGATTTCTTCAATATCTGCACAAAAGTTAGTGGCTTGGAGCGATTTTATTAATATTTCATTCACATATACCTCGATATTTCAGCCGATCTGTCGTCGGAACACCTTGTTAATCAGTCTTTGGTAAGTGATGCCGATGTTCTTTAGTCCGAATGACATGATGTTGTAGCAGTAGGTCCCACGGCGTAATGAAGAGGACCTTCTCCTGGTCTTTCTTGGCAAGCAACACTTGATGGTAGCCCTGGTACGTATCAAATATGCAGATCAGGTCGCTACCTGCCGTGGAGTCCACCATTTGATCAATACGTGGCAAGAGATTGAAATCCTTGGGACAAGCCTTGTTCAAGTCATGGAAGTCGATGTAGATTTGCCATTTGTTGCCCGGCTTGGAGACCTGCATGACGTTGGCTAGCTAGCTCGGAAATTGAACCTTGCAGATGTGATTGGCCTCCAGCAGCTTTTCTATCTCCGCTTGGATGATCTGATTCTGTTCTAAGCTGAAGTCCCTCTTCCTTTGTTTCACCGACCGAGCATCCGGTTGAACGTAAAGCTCATGCTGCACTACGCTAGGTGAGATGCCCAGGAGCTCGTGAGTTGACTAGGCAAACACATTGTGGTTTTACCTAAAGCAGGTGACCAGCTCTGCCTTCTTCTCATTTGTCAGGTCAGCGGCGACAAATGAGTGGCTTCCGATCGACTAGGACAGATCTGAACATCTTCTTTTTCATCATAGACCAACGCAGGCGATTCCTCCATGATTGTGTTCACCTCTAAATACTGAGCCTTCTAAGCAACCCTTGCCTTTGATTTGACGATCTCGACGTAGCACTGCCGAGCACCAATTGGTTGCCTTTGACTTTGCCTATCGTATTGTCCACCGGAAACTTGATCTTCTAGCAGAAGGTGGCTCGAAACTTGTTCAGGGTCGGTCATCTCAATATAACATTGTAGGTGGATGGCACATCTGCCACAATGAAGTTTGTGGTCCTTGTCCTCTGGAGCGGCTCCTCTCCGAGTGTTATGGTCAGTCGAGTCTGGCTGATCGGCAATACTTCATTGCCTATGAACCCATACAATGGGGTGGTTATGGGATGCAAGTCGCTCTGGTCGATTTGTAGCTGGTCGAACACTTTCTTGAAGATGATATTCATCGAGCTACCTATATCCATGAATGTTTGGTGAATATTGTATGATATTCACCCAGTGAGATGGCTAATCTTACCTGGTCGATCGATAAGACTTCGTTGCCCGTGAACCTGTAGAGCAGGGTCACCATGGGCAGTAGCTCGCAGCGATCAATCTACAGTTGATCAAACGCCTTTTTGAAAATGATATTTACCGAACTCCTCATGTCGACGAAGGTCCGATGGATGGTGTAGTTGACGATCACCGCTCGGATTATCAAAGCATCGGCGTGAGGGATCTCGACCCCTTCCAGATCGTATGGCCCGAAGCTGATCTGAGGCCCTTCGGCCTTCTCCTGACTGCACCCGACAGCGTGGATCTCTAACCGTCGAGCGTATGATTTCCGAGCCCGATTGGAATCTCCGCCGATCGACCCTCCGGCAATCATGCCTATCTCGCCCCGGGAGGCGTTATTTCGGTTCTCCTCTTCCCGAGCAGAGGGCCTATTCCGCTCGGGCGGGATTTTGGAGTGATCGGTTTCCTCCCTCCGCTGATAGTGATGGCGCTCGAGCTCCCTTCTTTCTTCTCGTCGCTCGGTTGAACGGCGACAGTCCCGTCGATCGAGAGATGGAGAGCGACGGCGATACCCCTAGGGGCCGGTTGGCTGACGATCGACGTCAGTCCTCGGCAGTCCCGTGTGTTGTACGTCGTCGATTGGTGGAATGAGCAAAACATAGGCGTCCATACCTTGCCCTTTGACACCTTGGGCCGACCGGATGCCACATGTTGTACGGCGTGTGCCCGTGCCTCTTGGTGTGGCCATGCTCCTTCAGCTCTCGGCCCCTTCGGCGGTAGATGGTTGCTAGCTGGTCGACGCTCGATTGGCGTCGAATGCTTGGTCGGCGCTTGATTGACACCGAATGCTTGGTCGACGCCTCCTTTCTTTTAGCAGCATGGGCTTCTTCCACATTGATGTACTCATTAGCATTTTTCAGCATGTGGTCTAAGTCCCGAGGTGGCTTCCTGATGAGTGACCGAAAGAAGTCCCCTTTGGCGAGCCCCTGGGTGAAGGGATTCATCATGGTCTCGGATGACACCGAGAGGATATCCATGGCCACCTGGTTGAAGCGCTGGATGTACGCTCAGAGCGCTTCCTTGGGCCCTTGTTTTAGGGCCAAGAGGTTGACGCTTGTCTTTTGGTAGCGTCGGCTGCTGGCGAAGTGGTGCTGGAAGGTGGCTCGGAAATCTTTGAAGCCTCGTATCGAGCCGTCCGGCAACTTTCTAAACCACCGCTGCACTGATCCGGAGAGAGTCGAGAGAAAAACCCTGCGCTTTACTCCGTCCGTGTACTGGTGCAACATTGCCTCATTGTCGAACTGATCCAGATGATCATCTGGATCGGTCGTCTCGTTGTATGTCCCGATCGCCACCGGGGTGTAGTGTCGAGGCAGGGGGTCTTGTAAGATCTCCTTTGAGAACTGCTTGTTGATCCATTCTGGGGATGCGGCGCTTCGAGGTGCTTTACCTTTTCACGCGTCCCGAACGGGCGCCTCGTCAGAAGATAATCCCTGCTCCTGATGCGCCTGGGCTATCTCCGAGGGGGTTTGGAACAGAGCCCAATGGAAAGGGATCGGTGCAGGCGGCGCAGGCGACACCTCCCCTTAGGTGCCGGTCGGCCTACGATTCTGTCCTCATACGGAGAGTTGCTCCGCTCTGTCTTCTTGCCCCGCTCGCCGATCAACCGTTGAAGTTGTTGGTTGTGGTGCTAGCCAATCGGCTATCGCTTGCTGTTGCTGTTGCTCCACCATTTTTGATGCTCGTGCTTGCATGAGCATCTCCAACTCTTATTGCGTAAGTGTCACGGTGGTTAGCCGTCCAACGTCTTCCATTTCCTCGGCTCGGATTCAGGTGACGTTTCCACAGACGACGCCAAATATAATCATGTCCGAAAGTTAGGGAAGTGGATGCTGGGGACGTGGCGCTCCTGCTGACCTCTGAGGGACTTTGCGCTTTCCTGCAACACAAGAAGTGTCAGTGTCGAGCCAGGGAAGGGTTCTCCGACGATGATCCTCCGACGCTTAAGTCAGTTTCCGGCAATGAGTGGAAGCAAGGAGACAGATGAATAGTAGCAACAATAGTAATGTGCGCATACCTCCGCTGAAGCTTGGACCCCCTTTATATAGAGATTTTGTAGCGTGTGTGCACGCTTCTCAAAGCAGGCACAATATCCCAATTTTTCTCTAAAAACATGTCAGTAAAGTGTCCCTGATACAGTACCTTAACAAGCCGAGCATATCTCTGAAGTGACAGTTGAGGCTTCCGCCATACGATCTTTTCCCTGAGCATGTCGCCCGTCGGCGGTACTAACTCCCAAAAGGAGGTCGAAGGATATCCCTTGGTGTCTGTTGCTCATCCGAATGGGATGGACGCTCCGCTGGAGTCTTCGTTGTTTGGTTGATGAATCAATTACTTGGCCGAGCGGGTTAGCCGCTAGGTCGATACTTCCACTGTCTGATTGTTACATGTGTCTGGACCAAGCGGGAGAGCCGTTCGGCTGTAGTAGCGTTGTCCGCGGGTGGTACGCTCGGCCATGACTCTGCTGATTTGATCATTGATATAGAGCCGAGTGGGGTGGCTGCTCGGCATGCTTCTACAAACACTTATGCTTATTCCTATCTTGAGCATCTCAGCTCAGCCGATGGTTGAGCTAGTGATGATGTCGAATTCGGCCTTTCACATCTTGGACCGGCAAATCACTCGCCCGCTCGGCCTGTGATAGGGGGCATTGATCACCTTGAATTTGACCTCCATCGTGGCGAAGACCTTTCCCAAGGTGGACACCTTATCACCGCATCAGTGTCTTTCACCAATAACTTTTTGATGTTTGCTAAATCACTACAAACATGTTCAGTGATTATTAGTTGATTGGACTATTGGAGGAAAGTATTACTGAAAAAATGGTCTAACATTTTAAACATATCATGAGTCCTGTCTTTGTACACAAATTCACAATAAACAAAACCTAGCTTGATCAGGATGGCATTGATGACAAAATTTGGGGAACCATGATCCAAAATCCAAAGTCTTGGTCCACCATTTATACCATTTTGCTCAGACCAAAATTGCACAATGGTAATTGAAAATTTATGGGTTTTCTACCGGGAGTGGTATCTGTGCTCTTAGCTGTTTTAAAAAAATAGATATATGATTGGTTGAATATCGCATGACTTTTTGCATATTGTGGTTTAACCTATCATGACTCAAATCCATGACTCTAACTTGATTTTTTTGCTGCATTTTGATCACAATTTAAACACTATGGAGAACCTCAATCATCTTCATTATTTCTAACAAGAATAATAGGAACGAGAACAGGAACAAGGAACAGAGAATGGAAATTTACTGATCCTCCCGACGGCAACCTGGCGAGGCAGTGAGCACCGGCCACTCGCGAGGCGGCCGCACACGAGGCGGCGAGCGGCATCACGCAAAACGGCCTCCGCCTCTCGAGGCAGCGACTGTTGGCGAGGCAAAACGGCCGCTGCGACTGCACAGACACGAGTCTAAGTTGATATTTTATTTTTAAAATCAACAATTTTTAATAAGTATAGTTATAAAAATCTTATAAGGATATTTTAAAATAAGTGTCATCAAAAAATTATTATTTATTTTTGTAATGATATGAAACAGAGTAGACACAAATTGGATAAGCGAGATGGTATAATAGATAGCATACAAACAAAATTGCATCTAAAACAAATAATCATTTCAAAATCACAAACAACAAGACCTAGCTACAAATGCAAGAAATTAAGAATCTTATTAAAATGGAGTAAAAAAGTCTTACAAGTAATCTTATTCCAAACAGATGTTTGAAATGGAAGAATAAAAGATAAAACATCTAAAACCAACTAGCAACTTCTGAACGAGAAAAATAAGTTTTATTAATTAAGCAGAAAAATGAAAAGGCAAACTCATGCCATATGGATGCATGCAGACGGTTACTTAGAGGATGGAACACAAATGGAGTTTTAAGATAAAACCCTAAACCACTAGCTTTCTAATGAGACTCTCAATGTACATAAACTCGGAACTATAAAATATGCCGAGCTTGTTGACTACCAAACAAAAGGACACAATAAATATAAATGACCTTTTATGTCAACTGTACCTAAGTGTCAATGGAGAATGCTGATGGTTTTTACTTATGTAGATAGGCCCAAAGAGAATCGAGCGATTCATCAATGAGTATTTACTAGGAGAAGGAGAAGGCTAAAAACAAATAGAGAGGATATTGCATCCCTCGTCGTTGTCCTAACTGAGGTGCTTTTCATCCTATGATCCTTAGAGGAAATATTAATAGATACATATTTTCTATGGGAATTAGGAAGATGGCTAGAGGATTGAGGAGGTGTCAAACAAGATTTAGGATTCATAGTGCCAAAGCTTGTGCCTTGAGCATTGACACAAATCGACGTTGCATTTTTAATATCTGGGTTGGGACCGTTATAATCCAACGCGATATTGGATAGCTCAATATCTTGGCAGGGATACCATTCACTGCACACGAGACTAATGGCTGCTTTGGAGCTTGATGTCCCTCTGAAGTCTCTAAATTTCACGTCTTTGATCTGAACTTTAGAAGGCTCCTAGTGCAAACAAAAGATGATAATCAATTGATTAATAGTGTGTGTGTATATATATATATATGTATATGATTGAGTCGTAGATATATGTACCGTGGCGTTACAATGAGAGTTCGGGCAGTATCTTTGGTCGATTATGATTGGATTTCGAACGTTTATCATGGTCATATCCTGAAAGAGGAAGTGAGCGGCAATGGGTGAGGATACAGACGTCTGCCATGTCTTGATCCTCACTCCATTGTCGGAGCGATTGAAGGTGCACTTGGTCACTGTCAAGCCCTCCACGTGCTTGTCGTTCAAGCCTTGGCCGAGGCTGCCCACGCTGATGCCGTGGCCCGGGCCGCAGGTCACGTTGGTGATGGTCACGTTCGTGACGTCTGGCCCGATGGAGATGCAGTCGTCTCCCGTGCCGATCGTCGAGCTCAGCACGCTGACGACGGTGGAGGCGCCGATGTGGATGCCGTCTGTGTTGGGGCTGTCATGGGGAGCTCTGATCGTCACGGAATCGATCGTCATCTCCTTGCACCCGTATACAACCATGTGGAAGAACTTGCTGTCGATCGAAGAAATGCCGGAAACGCTCCCGCTCGTCACGAAGCTCAACACCAACGTCTGCACAGTATTGTGATTTATTTGCTATTCATCATATATATATATATATATATATATAGAGAGAGAGAGAGAGAGAGAGAGAGAGAGAGAGAGATTACAATGGGGAGTCTTGTGCAGTGCTTTTCTACTGTGCAGTTGTTGTAAGGCCAGGCCGAAGCTCCTTGCCCGTCGAGGACGCCGCCGCCGGTGATGTTCAGTCCGTCGACGTACTTGAATTCGACCCAATTCTGCATAGTACCGTTCGATTTCTTTGGCGCGAAGTCATCCATGTTGGTGCTCGCTAGCAAATTCCCGTTCAGTTGGAACTTTACTTTTCCGGCGCACTGCCCTTTGAACGTCAACGGACCGACCAAGTATGACCCTTCCGGAATCAACATCGTACTCTCACCTTGTGAATACGAACACGCTGCGCTCCATGTGCTCAAAAACGCCTACGTACGTACCATCATGCATGTATATATATACACTTCAGTTCATCATATAATTAATTCTGCTTCGTCCTTACCTTGGAGTCATCCACTTTGGCATCTGCTTTTGCGTCATAATTCATCACGTTGAAAACTCCTTCTTCATTACTGGCAGCGACTCTCAAAGTGATGATCAACCACAGAAGCAGAAGCGGCATAGTGAAGGGGAGAATCCGGACGTTGTGATGTGAATCCATAATTCAGTTGTAAGATGGGTCGGGTGCGGCGGGGGCGGGCGAGCGTTTCGCCGTTTGCCACAATAATTCAGTTGTATGATTAAAACAAGGATGATTCACGTATTTAAAGGAGGAAAAGAAGGATTAATTCAGTTGTATGATTGATCTGGTCTTGGGTTTTAGGATAACTATTAAATTAACTTATCCAAACTATCCATTAAAATTTGCCTATATTTTTAAAAGAGAATTTTTTTTAGGATAAACTTTTAGGAGGATCTGGTCGTGTTAAAAAAAAAGGAGAATGTTTTTTTTATTTAGCATAAACTTTATTTTATATTTTTTAGTTATTTAAAAAAATCTTGACTATATAATTATATTATAATTGATTAAAATAAAATTTAAAAATTGCTTTTTAATAATCAAATTGATTTGGTCTAGAAACTAATTAAATTTACTATTTTTTTATTTATTTGACAAAAAATGAATATTGACGTGTTAAATCTAATATATATTTTTATTTTTAAAGATATTTAGTAAGATTAAAATGATCAGTCAATCTAACTTTTAATTTTTCATGACTAATTAAAAAAATAATGAATATTTAATCTTACTGAACGTTGGATTCTTATATATATAAATACATAGATATATATCAAATTGAAAGAAAAGGAATATTTGAGTTATCTATTAAAATAATATTTTATCTTTTCATTTGAAATTTTATAGGAGACTTTAACTATATTTCTAATAATTATCCTCCTAAATAAAGGAGGATTATTAATTTTATAGTTCAAGTATTCTCTTAAGCATCTAGTCATTCTTAACTTATTTAAGGTCTCCTTTTAAATATATGGTTACTTTTAACCTTTTTTAGATCTCCTTGTAAACATCTGGTCACTTTTGACCTGCTTTGAAACTCTCCACAAGCATCTGGTCACTTTTAACCTGCTTCAGTCCTCCCATAAATATCCGGTTACTCTTTACCTAATTCGGGTCTCCCTTCAAGCATTCGGTCACTCTTGACCTACCCCGGGCCTCTCGTCAACTTCGTTCAAAACTACCTCACATGACATTCGTTCTAGATCATGACTTTGATACTACTCGTTAGAACACATATGAGTTAGAGGGGGCGAAAAATAGCTCGCTTCGCTTCTTCAAACTTGATGTTGTAACGGAAAACTTGAAGCAAAGACTCTACAATACTAACACTTGGATTTACTTGGTATCTACCTCCTTGAGGTAACTAATCCAAGGATCCACCCTTTATACACAGCATCCATTATGAAAACCTCCTTCTCAGAAACTATTTGGAGGCAGAGAAGCCTTCTACAACCTTGTGTTCATGGAAATAACAAGAAAAGTAAAAAAAAATAAATACAAGGAAAATTAAAATTAATTTTATAATAATAAAATATTGCTCAGTTTGCTATCTTGTTGTTTAGAAATGTCTCTTGATCAGTTGAAAATGTAGCAACACTTCTCTTCAAACTTCTCAAGAACTGGCTCCTTGAAATGTCTACGGGAACCCATTTTCTAATGTTCCTTTCGAATTGAAAAATGTCTTCCAATCGATTAACCTTACCCCCAATAGATTTTCATATCAGATTGATCATTCAAAACCTATAGAATGATTTTTTTCACCTGACCAGTCATACCAATCGATTGAGTGAATCTATTTTGAAGCCTTCTATTTTCGTGAGAAAACACTCCCATAATCGATTGACCATGCTGAATCGATTCAACACTTTTTTGTTTCCTCACGAAAATTGTTCAATCGATCGCCCTAATCGATTGGCGATGTCGGAATCGATTGCCCTAATCGATTCTGACACCTTTTGTGCTTCATGAAAAATCTCACAATCGATTAGGCAATTAGTCTACTTGATTTGAATAGCTTTTATTCAAATCTCATCTCCTGCCAATCGATCACTCTAATCGATTGACACTGCTCAATCATTAGACTAATCAATTCAAGTAGTAAACCCGAAATTCTGGATTTAGGCTTTGTCAATCGATTCCACTTCCTAGCAATCGATTACTAATCCTAATTTTAGCCTTTTCGAGACTGAAAGCACGTCTTGTCTAGTATTCGATTGACCTCAATCTACCAGGATTTTCATTGCCCAACATCCAATCATCTGTGACCTGTTGAACTTTTCATTGCCTAGCATCCAATAGACCCTAACCTCTTTAGCCAGTGTCCAGTCAACTTTTGACCTACTTGGACTTTTCATTTCATATCTAGCGTCTGGTCTTCCATGACCCACTTGGACTTACTGTCTCGTGCCAAGTATCCAGTCTATTAGTGCAATCACCCTGAGGTCAAGGTTGATCAATTTGACTAACCTTGAGTTAACTTTAGCCTGAGTTTTGATGTTTGATAATATGAGAGACACTACAAGAAATTTTGGATTTAACCACACCAATAGACAACATTTTTTCAAGAAACTGTTGTCTTTTTACCATTTAACAACAGTTTTATTGAAAACCACTATTGTTCACCATAATTTTTTTAAAATGACAAGAGATAACCGGATACTTATTTGGGAAAGTCCTACTTGGAAGTTAGGCGACAATAAAGCCCTAGTTGGAAACTAGGTAGTGAAAGTCCTAGTGGGGCTGACAGTAAAGACCTAGTTAGGAACTAGGTAGTGGAAGTCCTAGCTGAGCTAGGCAGTGAAGAACTAGTTGAAAACTAGGCAATGGAAGTCTTATCGGGCCTAAGTAAAAAAAAGTCTAGGTGGATTAAGGAGGACCACATATTAGTAAAAGAAAGTCCTAACTATAGTTAGGCAAAGGAAAATTCTTTCTGAGGTTAGGCAGGGTGGAAGCCTACCGAGTACCTAGTCCTAATTAAGGTTAGGCAAAGGAAGGTTCAAGTGGGTCAAGAAGGATTGTATGTTAGCAAAGTAAAGCTCTAACTGTGATTAGGTAAGGAAAAGTCCTAACTAAGGTTAAACTAGGTGAAAGTCTACCTAATGACTAGTCCAAATTGGAGATTTGACAAGAGGGAAATTTAAGTAGGTCAAGGGGACCACACTTGGTAATCGGAAGTCCTAGTGGAGCTAAGCAATGAGAAAGTCCTGGTAGATCAAGTTGATTGGATGCTAGGTAATGAAAAGTCCCAATGAGTCACGACTAACTTTGGGGTTGGGCAAAGAAATCCTAAACTAGAGTTCAGAGTTTAGGGTTAGGCAATCAATTAACTCAATCGGTTAGCCCAAGGTAGTGCCTAATCAATTGGGGCATGCTCCAATCGATTAGGAAGAGTGCCTAATCAATTAGAAGTGTTTTGCGAAAACACAATAAGGGACAGAATCGATTGGGCAATCGATTGGGCTTAGTCCAATCGATTAAGTTAATCGATTGGATAGGATTTCTCGCAAATAGAAGTTTGGGCAATCGATTGGCCTGAGATTCGTGAGAGAATAGAGGCTTGGTGAATTGATTGAGACAATCGATTCATCCTTTGCCAATCAATTGTGCTAATTGATTAGGGCCTTTGTTACGAGAGATCATAGAGCTTGGGAATCAATTGGGCAATCGATTAGACTACTTTATCTTGTGAATAGAAAGCTTCTAAATCCATTGGAGCAATTGATTAGAAGCTATCGCGATTTGATTGGTATGACTCACTAATCAATTAGGGATTTTAAAAAGAACCGTTCTACAGGTTGTTGGACAATTGATTAGGGGAAAACCTAATCGATTAGGAGGCGAAAATCAGTTCAAACAACATCTATATAAAAGGGAGTTCGTCTAGGGTTTTCGCCACCGATTCTTGGGATGTTGAGGAAGAAGTGTTGCTGCATTTCTAACCGATCAAGATGCATTTCCACGTAACAAGATAGCAAGCTAACACTATAACAAAAATGTTAAAAGACAATGGATAAAATCTATTGTTGTAGCCATTTAAAAACCATTGTAATTAGTAGTGTTGCTAAAAGTGTGCTAAATGACAGTAGTTTTAAATCGTTGTCTTTGGACATGATAGACAATATTTCTGCATCGACTTTAAATTGTTGTCTTTTAATACCAAAGACAACAATTTTACAATGGTTAATGTGGCATCCCTAGTTTTTTTTCATAGATATATATATATATATATCCAAGCATGTGAATGTCTCGAATCATAATTATACTTACAACCATAACATACTTTTAATTTTACTAAATTACTTAAATAGTTCTTAAAACAAATAACTACTAGTAACATTTGGAGCTGGTCATATAGTTTCAGAACTTATTCTACAAAAGGAAACATTTAGCTAATGCAGAAACTAAACTGGAAGGTCTTCGGGTTGTACTGTGATTATCTTGAGCTGGCTCATTGGTCATTGCCTCCTGTCTCATTTATCTCATACCTCAAATAGTTAAAATATATGAGTTGAGAGACTCACATATTCAAAATCATGTTATGCAATAGTTAGTACCTATAATCTAGTGTATTAAGAGAAACACATGCTACGTAACTTAGAACTTGCCTACTAGCATATCATGAACATAAGCATAGCCATTGACATAAGCATAAGAGCATAAACATAAATATGTAAGTAAGCTAAGCATAAGAACAGGATTGATAATGAGCATATACATAAGCATAGACATAAGTATACTTGCATGACATCAACACACACATGAGAATATATACTTGATCATGAGCATGTACATAAGCATATGCATAAGCATACTTGCATGATATCAACACACACATAAGAATAGACTTGATCATGAATATGTACATAAGAATCGGCATAAGTGTACTTGCATGACATAAACATGCACATACTAGGGATGAGCATAAACATAACTGCGTACGGTTGGTAAGCTCCTAGGCTAGGGTCACCGGTCATATTTACCATGTAGAATTTGGTGAGCTCTTGGGCTAGGGTTATTGGTCACACTCAACCACATAGATTTGGTGAGCTTCTGGGCCAAGGCCACCGATCACACCCAACCACATAGATTTGGTGAGCTCCCGAGCTAGGGCTACCGGTCACACTCAATCACATAGATTTGGTGATCTCTTAGGCTAGGGCAACCGGTCACATTCTACCTCGTAAGGTTGGTGAGCTCCTCGTCTAGGGTCACCGGTTACACTCAACCACATAGATTTGGTGAGCTCCTGAGCTAGGGCTATCGGTCACACTCTATCTCATAAGATTGGTGAGCTCTCGGGCTAGGGTCACCGGTCACACTCAACCACATTCATTACATAAGCATGAGAGTAAACATAAACATAAAGACGTAGATAAACATGATTATGTACCTAAACATGTGATCACTACATAAGAATGAGCATAAACATGTACATAAATATAAACATGATCCCTACATACACTAGTAGAATTTTGGATTTTTACTTCGCCACTGGTTACTTCAACGATTATTAATTATGAAGTAATATATAACAATCAACTTCGTTAATAACACTAGTGAAGTAAAACATTATTTTTTTACTTCAGAATTTAAAAAACAAGGGCTTCACTATTAATTTTTAATAATATTTTACTTTGATATATTAGTTTTGATGAAGTAAAAAGTTAAAAAAAATTATAATTTTTTATATGTGAAGTAAAAAAGATGAACCAGATACGAATTAATTAAACTTCTAATTTTCCATCATCGCTTCTAATTTTTACGAGTCTTAAACATTAACCTCGCTAAGACATAAATGCTCAAAATCCCAATTGCTAGCCCTAGCAGCCGCATGCCTCCAACCTTCCACCGCCTCTATTTTTTTGTCTCTAGCTTGCATCTCCATCCTCCAGCCTCGCGTCTCTAGCATTGCGTCTCTAGCCTTGCGTCTCCGTCCTCTAGCCTTGCGTCTCTAGCCTTGCGTCTCTGTCCTCCAGCCTTGCGTCTCTATCCTTTGTTTTTGCATCTCCAACCTTGCATCTCCGTCTTCCATTTTTACATCTCCAACCTTGCATTATAGGGCCAGTCTTCTACTGCCCTCTCTCGGATCTAGTTCAATGTTTGTATAAATCTGCTTTTTAAGTTCTTACTTTGACTGATTTCTAGTTCATCATCTTCGATTCTCAAGGAATCAACGATCATCAAAATTTTGAGGCATTATTTAGGAATTTAATGTTTTTTTTCAAACCTACAATCACTAATTTTATTTTTTTTGTTCTAGTCCTAAATCTATTTCTATTGTTTTCTATTTTTCTCGTTACTCAAATAATGGAAGGATTGGTGGTATGTGCTGAAAGTAGTTTCGCTTACACGTCTATTTCAGTAAAACTGGATAATAATGCAGGTCATATACCTCTATATGTTGAAGTTGCATTGCCATATTTTTCACATTAGGATCTTCTTGTTGATATATGAACAATGAAGAAAAATCATCATCTCGAAACAAATCTGCAAGCTGAGAAATATTTTGTTTGTTGTTTCGTGTATGTTGTTTACAAGGAGTTTGTTGTCGCAGTCTATTAGCGCCCATATAGTTTTATTTTTATCTTTTAGATAAACTATAAATGAGTCTATATTGTTTATTTAATGGAATTTCAAATCCACCGAGGAGATAGTTCATTAAAATTCTGTGAATTTTTTTATTTTATCTTCTTTGAAAGAGTTAGTAATTTGTATAGTAAAGTAACATCATATGCATTCTTGTGAATAATATTTTTGATTTGATTGGTAAAAGGAAATTGGACTATCTTTTACCTTTATTTCTTTGCAAAAATAAACAATATTGTTCTACCATCATAGAAATACAGGATTTAAATAGATCATTGAAATGATTATGTTTTATGATCTCCTAAGTGTTAGATTATATAGCTTTATGCAGTCTTACTCTAAACCTTTTGCTTATTTACTATAATATTTTTTAGGTTTTGATTAAATTCATATTGAAGAAAGGTAAAGTCATTGAAGTAGTTTGAAGAAGACCTTCATCTAGCGGTAAATAATACAAAAATTTATCGTTACAATTTTTTGGGATTTTGCTGTATTGAAATGGATAAATCTTGGATTCAATCGGATAGAATGTCCAAACAATATGAAGAGGGTGTTGAACAGTTCATTAGTCATTGTTTACAGAATCCTCAAATTGACCCCAATTTAATTCATTGTCCTTCTTGCAAATGTATAAATCTTAAAAAAGGACCGGTTAAGTCCATTCAAGGGCATCTTTATTTCCATGGTTTTAGTCAAAATTATGTGAATTGGATTTGGCATAGTGAGTCTGTTGAAAATGACGGAGTAAATTTGAGTACCAACCAAGAGTCAATTGATAATTATCACGATGACTTTGAAATAGCTAATATGTGTGAGGTAGCGTATGATAACTATACAAAAAATCCAAAAGCATTTATGGAATTTTTTGAGGAATCAGAGAGAACATTGTACAATGGATGTAAACATTACACAAAGTTGAGTGCACTTGTGAAATTGTACAATACCAAAGCAAGGCATGAGATGAGTGATGCCCTATTTTCATATCTACTAATGGATTTCGAGGATATGCTGCCAGATAATCATAATCTACTATCAAAAATGTATGATGTAAAAAAAATATTGAGTTGTTTAGCTTTGAGCCATGAAAAGATTCACGCTTGTTCCAATGATTGCATCCTTTATATGAAGCAATATAAAGACTGCATAAATTACCCTAAATGTGGCTTGTCGCATTGGAAGCTAACCAAGAATAATGTTGAGAAGAAAGGTGTTCCTGCCAAGGTGATGTGGTATTTCCCTACCATACCAAGATTTAAGCTCATGTTTAAATCTTTAGAGACCTCAAAAAATTTAACATGGCATACAGACATTAGAGGAGTTGTTGGGTCAGTTACGTCATCTAGTTGATCCACCAAGCTGATTCACCATCTTGGAAGTTGGTGGATCATATGCGACCCGACTTCGAAAGTGAGCCAAGAAATTTCGCTTAGCACTTGTAGCTGATGGCATTAATCCTTATAGCAACCTTAGTAGTCGGTACAACTGTTGGCCAATCATGTTGATTACCTATAATCTGCCTTCAAACATGTGTATGAAGAGGAAATTCATTATGCTAACTATGCTCATTTCAGGGCCTAAATAACTAGGAAATGATATAGATGTCTATCTCGAGGTGCTAGTTGAAGATTTGCAATGATTGTGGGAAGGAGCTGATGGTGTCTATGATGCTTATCGAAGAGAGTTTTTCACTCTTAAAGTAGTCTTATTATGGACCATCAATGACTTTCTAGCCTATGATAACCTTAGTAGATATACTACACATGGTTATTATGCATGCCCACTATGCGAAGAAGATACTTATGCAAAGTATTTGGAAAATGGGAAGAAAATGTCATTTGTTGGTCATAGGCGATTCCTACCACGGTTTCATCCCTATTGAAGGCAAATGAAGGAGTTTAATGGCATGAAAGAACATGGAGAAGCTTCTACACCATTATATAGGGTTATCTTATTTAATAAGCTTTCAGACATAAGGTGTGAGTTTAGAAAGAAGATTAGTTTAACAGGTAAAAGAAAAAAAAAATGCAAAGGAGAATAATGTGAAAGACAATAAAGAAGAAAAAAGAATTCAGAAAATATTGGAAGAAGAAGTCAATTTTTTTCAATCTTTCTTATTGGAAACACCTGCATGTTAGGCATTGTCTCGATGTGATGCACATTGAGAAAAATATCTTCGAATCCCTTATTAATACTTTGATGAATGATAAAGGAAAAACAAAGGATAATGTGGCAGCTAGGTTGGACATGGTTCAAATAGGAGTTAAGCCTGAATTGACCCCTAAATTTAGTGAAAAAAGAATATATCTTCCTCCTGCTGCATGCTCATTCACAAAAAAGGAAAAGTTACAAGTGTGTTAGTCGTTAATAAATATAAAAGTTCTAAAAGGTTTCTCATCGAACATGAAGAATCTTGTATACATGTCTGAGCTAAAGTTAACTTGATTGAAATCTCATGATTGTCATGTTCTAATACAGCATTTCCTACCAATACTTATACATGATGCACTACCAAAACATAAACTAATATTTTTTTAAAAAATAATTTTCAAAAATATTCTATTTTTACTAATTAATCTTCTATTTTGACAAAAAAAAATTAGAAGTTAGTTATCTATTTTAAAAAATCTTAAAATTTTTTGATAGACTTAATCAGAATAATCTTTATTAGAAAAAAAAGTAAAAATAATTAGTTTAATGAACACAATTCCTTTATTTTATCAGAACAACTAATTTTATAAAGATAAATCTTAAAAATATTTTTCAACTCTGAAAATTCTTCTAAAATTTTCTAACTATGAAAAATAGATTGTCAAATACTAGAAAAATTAAAGTTCCCAAATTTCTATTTTCCTGAATGTTTAATATTAAAAATAAATTTTTTATAAAATAATTTATAATAATTCAGATAAAATTCAAAAATTGTTAAAAAATTTTCTTAAGATAAAAATAATACGTTTTATCACAAAAAAAATAAATTTTTCAAAAATATGTCTACAGAGTATTTTTTTTTAATTTCAAAATACTATTTTTAAAAAAATCATAGAAAATATTTTAACTTAAATGACAATTTTAAACATTTTTTTGTTTGTAAATTAAATCATCAGATAGCAAAGAAAAAAATTTCAACTCAAAATATGAATAGTAGTCATTTAAATAATTTGTTTAAATAATGTGAAAGAAAAAATATATTATAATTTAAAGCATTCATAAAATTAACTTTAAATTATACTAGCATGATTTGAGAATCCAATATAAATTATTTCCTACTGGATTAATCAAAAATTTTGGTGGAACATAATTTTTAAGAATTTTTCTAATTTGACCCCTATGGTTCCTAATATACCAGTTTAGCCATTTGTAATTTCTAAAATTTAAATTTCATACATTTTTCGGAGTTGAACCTGCATAGTCATTTTTCAATGATTTATTTATTTTTTTTAATTTATTGTTCTCATTTTTGAGTTTATCAAACAATTTTAATGGGCATGCATTAGCTAATTTTCTTTTTAAATCCACATTTTCTTTCTTTAAATTATTATTTTTAGATTTTAGTTTACATAAAAATCTGGTCATTAAGGTTATTCCAGAATATAGTTGATCAGGGGGTAAGAGGTATACCTCACTTACCATATCATGTTCGAAGTTGGATGCAACCCCTTCGCTTCTGCTTTCTTCAGATGTAGCTTCCCCTTCATTGATGCTCTTCTCTTTGTGACTCGTTATGAGTGTTAGTCCGGCATACTCCTCCAGTTCAAACTCCGATGATGACTCGTCCCATGTTACCTTCAGATTTTTGTGCTTTGGTTTGCTTGGCACTTTGTTCTTCTCCTTCTTCTTTAGTTTCGGACAGTCATCCTTAATGTGCCCTTCTTCTTAACCATTGTAGCACCTTACTTTCCATTTTTCGAGAATAAATTTCTCGGCCTGTGACTTTTAAAATTTATTAGATTTAAAAAACTTAGTGAATTTTCTTACCATGAAGGTTGCTTCATCTTCGTCAATCGATAAGTCTGAATCTGGTCTGCTCTTTTAGGCTTGTAGTGCTAGGTTCTGACTTGGTCCCTTAATTTGTCCTGCACACCGAGACTCATGTAATTTGAAAGAAGAAAAAAGGTCTTCTATGTTGGTGCCGAAAGCATCCGACGATCAAACCCGTGTTTTGATAATGGCAAAAGATTCAAAGTTAAGTTGGTTTGTAATCTAACAGTTTGAATGAGCTTGCAGGAAAATCCTAAGTGTGCTTAGGCAAAAGTCCTAATTGCAGTTAGGCAGGTGGAAAACCCTAGGGGGTGGTAACCCTAGGTCAAAGGGGGTGGTAACCCTATGCGGAAAGTCTTGGTGGGTCAAGGGCTTCAGGCAAAAGTCCTAGGGGGCGGTAACCCTAGGTGAAAAGTCCTGGTGTCGCGAACCAGGTGGAAGACTGGACGGGCCGAGGAGCGGGCGTCCAGCAGAAATTCCGGAAGCATCGAGCGCCGAGCAAAAGTCCAGTCGATCTGGAGGATCGTGCTGACAACAGGTAAATCTCCTGAGAGGAGTAGGTGAGGACGTGTTCCTCGCAAAGGGAACAGTAGGCGTCGAGTCGACAAAGGATTTCCGGTTGAAAATTCGAAGTCAGACCCGGACAGTCCAGAGACTGTCAAACACCTTTCTTATCATATCTATGTGTGCTAACCTTGTCTTGCAGGGTATATGTGTTTTTGTGGACTAACACGTTGTGCAGGGACAAAAGACCACACTTGGCCTCGGATGAACAGTGTCCGAAGCGCCTCCATGGAGCTTGGAGGCGCCTCGGGTGCAAGCCAAAAGAAGTCAGTGCAGCAGAGCTTGAGGCGCCTTGGATGAGTCTGAAAGCGCCTTGGACCAGAGCTTGGAGGCGCCTTAGAGTGGCTTGAAGGTGCCTTCAAGTGGATGAGGTGTGACCGGATTAGTGTTGATCCACGTGGCTGACTCGGCGGGTTGGAGGCGCCTCGAATGGGCTTTAAGGCGCCTTCAGCAGTGTATAAAAGGAGGTCGAGCAGCAGTCTAGAATATCACCTTCCAAGAAATCCTTATGCAACCAGCTGCTAATGAGAAGTTTTGACGAAGCTACAACTTGACGCCGACAACCCGGAGCTCAGAAACGACCATTTCTATTGTCGTTGGTATATTTAATTATTGTGAATTGTACTTGAAATTTGTAATCCTTTTCGAAATTATAGTTGTTACCCAACGTAAACGCTCAACGAGCGTGGGCCTTGGAGTAGGAGTCGCCACAGGCTCCAAACCAAGTAAATACCTTGTGTTTGCGTTGTGTTCTTTTTTATTTCCGTTGCTTTACTCGATTTGTGTTTTACGAATCGAACGAAATAGCCACGAGCGCTATTCACCCCCCCTCTAGCACTTCTCGATCCAACAATTGGTATCAGAGCGGGGTTGCTCTGAATTGGTACAACTACCGTTCGAACATTTTTTTCGTCGCCTTTCGTTTTTTTCCTCCAAAAATAATTTCGAAAAATTCACTGTCATCTTTTCACCACTGGTCCGTATTAGCGAAATATCGCATTTTCAAAAATTTGTGGTAATATTTTTTTATATTATTTTAATAATATTTTAATAATATTTTATTATTTTTTCTTGAAATTCCTGAATTACTATTTTTATTTTTTTCTCCCACACTACTAATCCAAGACCTAGTCTTGGAATAGATTTTTTGTTTTCTTTGTGTGCAAGATTTTCAATGGCTTTCCAAGAAGGTTTTAGCACGGTCCGCCCGCCACTCTTTTCGGGCAAGGATTTTGACTATTGGAAGAACCGGATGGAATATCATCTCAAGACGTAAGTTGAGATATGGATCATTATCTAGACTGGACTTGAGCTTCCACGTGATAGCACTGGAGAACTCATCTCATGCATCAACTGGGACGCTAGTATAATGAAACAAGTTGAAGTCGATGCCAAAGCAACTTGCATGCTACAGTACGGCCTAACCAATGAGGAACTGAACCGCGTCGGCCCCTTCTCAAGTGCAAAAGAATTGTGGCAAAAATTGATCGAGCTACATGAAGGTATTTCCGATTCGAACGTAAGTAAGTGCAATTTAATAGACGATTCATTAAAATTAAATGAGCAGACTGATACTACTTCGGCAGAGGAAGGTGTTACGTTATTTGCAGGAATAAGCAAGACGAAGAAAGCACCGAAGGCAACATGGTCTGAATCATCAAACGAGTCCGAGTCCGACGAAGAAGAACCGACGAGCTTTCTCGCTCTACCAGTACTAGCAACTGTGGCGGAAACCGAGTCTGAATATGAGTCGGATACCGAGAGTGAATCTGGAACCGAGACTGAGCGAAGCCACGGATCTGTATCCATTTCCGAAGGTTCTAAACCCACTGTAAGTTCTTTAATTTCTAGTATTAACTTAGATGATTCAGAAAATTTAGTTCCTTACTTACTAAAGAAGTTGGCTAAATCCAACGTCCGAGTCAAGTCACTTCAAAAGGAGGTATTAGCCCTTAAGGAAGTGACTAACTCGAGTCCTTTAACTGAGCCAGTTCAAATTGGAAATTCAACCCAAGTCCAACAACTTGAGGAAGAAAATTCTAATTTGAAAACTCAAGGACATGTTGGAACGGTTTACTTTGGGTTCCAAGAATCTTGATCTGATTCTCGAAAAACAAAAAGCCGTTTACAACCGATCCGGACTTGGATTCAAGACTAAAAGGAAACACCACTCATATTTATCACTCGTTAATAGATTAAATAGAAAGGTAGTCCAAGCATAGGTACCTAAGTCCAACTTGGTCAATTAAGTTGGACTTGGTCAATATTGGGTCCCCAAGGATCAAGTCTATTACCTTGATAGACCATATTGAGGCTATGATCCAGGGGGAGCAAAAAAAAACTGTATTAATAAAAAGATAAATCATTAAAAAATTAAAATTAAATTAAATTAAATTAAAAATCTAAGTTATAAATTAAATCATAAAAAGGTAAATCAACCACGTAGGGAGAGGCTCCGGAATAGCTAGCACCTCCAAAACTATCCTACCCGGCAGGGTAACCCAAACCAAGCTACCCGACAGGGTAATTAGAACTAATTAGAAAGGGAACAAATTTAACTTGACCTATGGTACTGGTGAAATTTTGGATGATAGGGAAATTTAGTCTATACATGTTTAGGAAGATATGACTTCGACCTGGTGCATTTGGCTAAGTGGAACTAACCGAAACTACCCTTTATGGATCCTAACTAGTTAGACTAAGGTTTTGTATTAAGTTCAGTGGATAGAACTATTTGGAAAACCTCGAAGGTATGGTTACTTTAATGATATCCAAGTGACTCACCATAGCCCAGAAGTTTATCTAAAGAATGTCTATTTGTTGAGCCCAAAATTAAACCTGAATCTAACACAAAGTTAACCCAAATCCTATAATTGAACTCAATTCATCTCATAAAATTATAAGATTCCCTGATTTGAAATTTAGATCGGGTGAGATGACTAACGATTAAATTAAAAATCAATTCAAATTAATCTAATGCAATCTTTTAAACTTAACTAAGCCAAATATATAATTTTCTTTTAAAATTTATTTTAAAAATTATTTGAAAAAATATTTAAAAATCATTTTAAAAATTATTTAAAAATCATTTTAAAAATTATTTAAAAATCAGTTTAAAAATTATTTAAAAATTGATTTTAAAAATTATTTTACAAATTATTTAAAAATTATTTTAAAAATTATTTAAAAATCATTTTAAAAATTCTTGAAAATTATTTAAAAATCAGTTTTAAAATTATTTAAAAATTCATTTTAAAAATTATTTAAAAATCATTTTAAAAATTATTTGAAAATTTATTTTAAAATTATTTGGAAAATTATTTTAAAATCATTTTAAAAATTAAATAAAAATTATTTAAAAATCATTTTAAAAATTATTGAAAAATTATTTTAAAATAATTTTAAAAATTATTGAAAAATTATTTTAAAATCATTTTAAAAAGTATTAAAAAAATTATTTAAAAATCATTTTAAAAATTATCGAAAAATTATTTAAAAATCATTTTAAAAATTAATGAAAATTATTTAAAAATCAGTTTAAAAATTATTGAAAATTATTTAAAAATCAGTTTAAAAATTATTTAAAAATTCATTTGAAAAATCATCTAAAATTCATCTGAAAAATTATTTAAAAATTCATTTGAAAAATTATTTAAAAATCATTTTAAAAAAAAAATTATTCGAAATCATGATCGCACTCAATATATTAATTTACTTTCAAAATCATGATCGCACTTAATGTATTAATTTACTTTCAAAATCATGATCACACTTAATATATTGATTTACTTTCAAAATCATGATCGCACTTAATATATTGATTTACTTATTTGGAATTATAACTTATATTTTCAATATTTTCAAATGAAGCTAATTCCATCTCACACTCACTCATAAGCTGAACATGCTTGGACTATAGGCATTAATTTAGGGGGAGTGAAAAAATTTTTTCCCCAAGAATATATTTTTAAAATATATATATATATATATATTGTTTTTGACTTATCTTTAAAATAAAAATTATTTTTTATTTGACTTTAAAGTTAAAAACTATTTTTGACTTGTCTTCAAAAATACAAATTATCTATGACCTGGCTTTAAAATTTAAACTTTTCTAAAAGGCTAAATGTTTTCAAAGCTAAGTACTTAAACTAAGCTATGATGTATATCCTTTTAAGTTAAGTACTTAAACTAAAACTTTTCAAATTTAGCTTAAATTTAGTTAAGTATTTTTTCAAAGCATTTTTGAAAATTTAGCTAAGTGTTTCTCAAAGTAATTATTTTCAAATGCTAAGTTTTTGTTGAAAACACTAAGTATTTTGTCAAAAAGCTTTTCAAATTAAGTTAAGTATTTCTCAAAAAGCTTTTTAAATTTAACTAAGTGCTTTGACATTACAAAATTAGCTAAGTTATTTTTCAAAGTTGAAATAATTTATGACAATTACTTTTTCACTTAGCTAAAAGTCTTACAAGAACATTTTTTATAAAAACCTAAATATATTTTAAGGTATGACTAAACATTTTTCAAAATATTTTCAAACACACCTAGTACTATGGTTTTTCTTTTTACTCTCCTTGTATTTTGATATATGACAAAGGGGGAGAGTAGCATAAAATTCAAAAGTAAGATTCAAAAGTAAGCTCTAATTAAGGGGGAGCCTTACATTTTAAAGTTTTAGTTTAAGCTTTGTTTGTGTCTAAAATTGTTTACTTATGCTTGCTTACACTAAAACTTTAAAAAATTGTTACTTATGCATATGTTTACTTATGCCTGTTTTTACTTAACTTTGAATTTGAGTTGTTATAATAAAAAAGGGAGAGATTATTGGTGTCGGAAGCATCCGACGATCAAACCCGTGTTTTGATAATGGCAAAGGATTCAAAGTTAAGTTGGTTTGTAATCTAACAGTTTGAATGAGCTTGCAGGAAAGTCCTAAGTGTGCTTAGGCAAAAGTCCTAACTGCAGTTAGGCAGGTGGAAAACCCTAGGGGGTGGTAACCCTAGGTCATAGGGGGTGGTAACCCTATGCGAAAAGTCTTGGCGGGTCGAGGGCTTCAGGCAAAAGTCCTAGGGGGTGGTAACCCTAGGTGAAAAGTTCTGGAGTCGCAAACCAGGTGAAAGACTGGACGGGCCGGGGAGCGGGCGTCCAGCAGAAAGTCCGGAAGCATCGAGCGCCGAGCAAAAGTCCAGTCGATCTAGAGGATCGTGCTGGCAACAGGTAAATCTCCTGAGAGGAGTAGGTGAGGACGTGTTCCCCACAGAGGGAACAGTAGGTGTCGGGTCGACCTAGGGTTTCCGGTTGGAAATCCGAAGTCAGACCCGGACAGTCCAAAGACTGTCAAACACCTTTCTTATCATATCTATGTGTGCTAACCTTGTCTTGCAGGGTATATCTGTATTTTGTGGACTAACACGTTGTGCAGCGACAAAAGAGCACACTTGGCCTTGGATGAACAATGTCCAAGCGCCTCCATGGAGCTTGGAGGCGCCTCGAGTTCAAGCCAGAAGAAGTCAGCGCAGCAGAGCTGGAGGCGCCTTGGATGAGTCTGAAGGCACCTTGGACTAGAGCTTGGAGGCGCCTTAGAGTGGCTTGAAAGCACCTTCAAGTGGATGAGGTGCGACCGGATCAGTGCTGATCCACGCGGCTGACTCGGCGGGTTGGAGGCGCCTCGGATGGGCTTTAAGGCGCCTTCAGCAGTGTATAAAAGGAGGTCTCGAGCAGCAGTCTAGAATATCACCTTCCAAGTAATCCTTACGCAACCAGCTGCTAACGAGAAGTTTCGACGAAGCTACAACTTGACGCCGACGACCCAGAGCTCAGAAACAGTCATTTCTATTGTCGTTGGTATATTTAATTATTGTGAATTGTACTCAAAATTTGTAATCCTTTTCGAAATTATAGTTGTTGCCCAACGTAAATGCTCAACGAGCGTGGGCCTTGGAGTAGGAGTCGCCACAGGCTCCGAACCAAGTAAATACCTTGTGTTTGCGTTGTGTTCTTTTTTATTTCCGCTGCTTTACTCGATTAGTGTTTTATGAATCGAACGAAATAGCCACGAGCGCTATTTACCCCCCCCCCCCCCCCCTCTAGTGCTTCTCGATCCAAGATTCTAGTGTACTTACTTTGAGGTCTTTAGAAATATAGTAGGAATCTACTATTGATGTTCATTCTAGTGTTCTCAGGAACATATTTAAAGCATACCTTTGCACGTCCCGATTGTCTGAAATCTATGAAGATGAGCACCGGTTCTAATGAATGACGATGACCTCCGATGAAGATGAACTCTAAAGATCCGAAGAAACTCCTCAACGCTCCTACTTACAGTAAGACAAGCCAACAAAACGTTAGTGACCTAAGACCGGGGTGGGGATCCCTGGTTAGACCCTCCAACGCTCAAGTCAGTTCCTTTCGCAGATGAAAGAAGAAGAAGAAGAACAGTAACTCAAGTGAAATAGAGTTTAGATGCTAGAATTTGCATATCTCGCCAATGGAGAGGATCCCCCTTTTTATACTACCTCACATGACCTCCGTAGTCGTGAAATCTCTGGCTCATTAGGGTTTGTTAGGAGATGAAGTCATCTTCTATACTTCATACAATAATTCTTTAAGGAATCTTTTCTATACCCCAGATGTATCCATTTTGTCGTTTATGACTTGTATTTATAATGGGGACACATCATTATAATTGAAGAAACTTCTAGAAGATATTTCCCGCCAAATATTCTGTTAGGCATGTCTCGGCCGATCGTTCAAGCCAGCCGTATATACTGTTAAGAATGCCTCTTGATGAATATGTCTCGGCCGGTCATTCAAGTCGGTCGTATATACTGTTAAGGATGCTTCCTATTGAATATATCTCGGTCGATCATTCAAGTTGACCGTATATACTGTTAAGAATGCTTCCTGTTGAATATATCTCGGTCGGTCGTTCAAGTCAGCCGTATATACTGTTAAGAATGCTTCCTGTTAATATATCTCGGCCGGTCATTCAAGTCGATCGTATATACTGTTAAGAGTGCTTCTTATTGAGTATATCTCGGTCGGTCATTCAAGTCGGTCGTATATACTATTGAGAATGCTTTCTGTTGAATATGTCTTGGTCAGTCATTCAAGCCGACCATATATTAAGACTACCTTCTGTTAAACATGTCTTTACGCCCAGGCGGGCTTTACCCGGCCAAGCATATATGAGCACGTGGATGCTTGCTCGGCTTGCAGTCGGCCGGTTATATATGAGAGTTATATATAAGGCTAAATGTCTTTATGCTCAAGCGAGCTTTGTCCGACCGAGCATATATGAGCACGTGGGTGCTCGCTCGGCCTACGGTAATCCGATAATATGTTGAGAATCTTATATAAGTCTAAATGTGTTTTGTTCGGGCGGGCTTTGCCCGGCCGAGCATATATGAGCACGTGGGTGCTCGCTCAGCCTGCGGTCGGCCGGTTATATGCTGAGAGTTATATATAAGGCTAAATGCATTTATGCTCGGGCGGACTTTGTCCGACCGAGTATATATGAGCACGTGGGTGCTCGCTCAGCCTACGGTCGATCGGTTATATGTTGAGAGTTATATATAAGGTTAAATGCTTTTATGCTCAGGCGGGCTTTGCCCGGTCGAGCATATATGAGTGAGGGAGTGCTCGCTCAGCCTATGGTCCGCCGGTAATATGCTGAAAATTATATATAAGGCTAAATGTCTTTATGCTCGGGCGGGTTTTGCCCGATTGAGCATATATGAGCGCGGGGGCTCTCGCTCGACCTGCGATCAGCCTTTAATATGCTAAAAATTATATATATGGATAAATGCCTTTATGATCAAGCGAGCTTTGCCCGACCGAGCATATATGAGCACGAGGGTGCTTGCTCGGCCTGCAGTCAACCGGTAATATGCTGAAAATATTATATAAGGCTAAATGCTTTTATGCTCGGCTAGGCTTTGCCCGGCCAAGCATATATGAGTGCGAGGGCGCCCGCTCGGCCTGCGGTCAGCCAGTAATATGCTAAAATTATATATAAGGCTAAATGCCTTTATACTCGGGCGGGCTTTGCACAGCCGAGCATATATGAGCACGTAGGCGCTCGCTTGGCCTGCGGTCGACCGGTCGTATGCTGAGAATCTTATATAAGGTTAAATGTCTTTATGCTCCGGCGGGCTTTACTCTGCCGAGCATATATGAGCGCGAGGGCGCTCGCTCGACCTGTGATCGGCGACCGTATGTTGAGAATCTTATATAAGGATAAATGCCTTTATGCTCCGGCGGGCTTTGCCTGGCCGGCCATATATGAGCGCGAGGGCACTCGCCCAACCTTTATTCGACCGGCTATATACCTTTCCTATCTCTCTGGACCTAAACCCCTCCTTCATTCACCAGGCCAATCTATCATAACCTATATCAGTTGTCGTTCTCTGAGGTTTGTCAATCCAGTGATTAGCTCCTTGATTCTTCCGTGTAGATGAGCAACTAATTCACGTTCTTCCATCTGGAGGTTGCTTATTTGATTCCGGAGCAGGTCCCATCTCACGAGCTTTGCTTCGAACATTCTTTCGTTTAGCTCTAGGAACTTCTTCCAAAGATCTTTTGCCAATTCATAGGTTCCGATTCAACTGACTTCATGGGGTGGAAGTATCTCAGTAGGTGGAACTTGGCTCGTTCATTTGGTACGAAGTCGGCTTATTCTTTCTTGGTCCACTGATATTCCTCCTTTTCAGCTCCCTGATGGTCTTTGGGGGCTACAAAATAATATATGATTATTAACAATAATTCAAAATCAGTTTTAAAGAATACCACTTATACTTCTATATCGTGAACTCTCCCTCAAACTTAGGTGGATAGATGTTAGGTCCGGTCGTTATCTTTGTACTTCAGACAACGGTAAGTTCTTCTAAAACAGTTGGGCTCTAATACCACTTGTTGGTGCAGCGGGCCGGTAAGAGGGGGTGAATTGCCTATACAAAATAAAACTAAACCCTTCTCGATCTTTCAACTCAGATTAGTAGCACACTTATAAAAAAAAATTGAACAATTAATAAAATAAAAGAGACTATGAAATTACTTAGTTATAACCTAGGTGGTTGTTAATCCAAGATAAAAGAAAGAACTAAAAAGATTTCCTTTGTGTAGGCGGAGAAGCCTGTTACACTCATTGAATGCTCAAAAATATGCTAGGAAATAAATACAAGAGTTGTTGAATATTTTATAGGTCCAGGGGTCTTTTTATAGCACCTGGAAAATGTTATCCGCAGCTTGAAGATGCCTTCAAAGATATCCAAGGCACTTTCTATCGGATAATTTTTATCTCCCGAAGATAAAACTTTATCCTTGGGTAACGACTATAGAAGGAGCCTTCCATGGGCTAGAAGGCGCATTTACACTGTTCATCGAAGGCATCTCCCAAGCAATGGAAGGCGCCTTCCATAAGGTAGAAGGCAAATCAGCTCCCATACAAGGACCTCTTCTTGTGTGAGTGATGCTCCAGCTACTCGGAGTTGAGCTTGTAGGATCGAAAAGAATTTAGATATCTCCACAATTGCATGATATTGTCCACTTTGGGCCCAAGCCCTCATGGTTTTACTCTTGGGCTCTCCCCAAAAGGCCTCATGCCAATGAAGATATCTTTTATCTTATAAACCCATGATCTTTCCCATGTGTTTCCAATATGGGACTATGTTTGCAACCTTGCAACCCCAACAATCCCCCCCTCAAACAAAGAACCATAGGCTTCCCACGTCCGATCCTCGACCCACCAGGTCTTCCTGCCCCTCGGTCCACCCGACCTACTAGGACTTCCTTGCCTAGTCGCAACTAGGACTTCCTGCCTGGTGTCTGGTCCTCTTGATCCGAACATAGGAGCCCCCACTTTCTTTGTTCGAAGTCAATATTGTACCCACATGGCTCAATCAGACCATAGCTCTTGTGCACAGTCGGCGGTTAAACCTTCTGGCAGTCCGGGCTCTGATACCAATTGTAGGACCGTTAGATTCGATAGAGGGGGGGGTGAATATCGATTCGAAAAATAAGAGTTTAAACGCAGCGGAAAAGTAAAATAGACACAATGGTTTTACTTTGTTCGGAGCCTGTGACGACTCCTACTCGAAGGCCCGTGGTCCTTGACCACTTTCGTTGGGCAATCACTAGCAATTCGAAATGATGATTACAAAAGAACCGTACAGGGAATGCTAATGAAAACTGAAAACAAATACCGACAAAAAGGGAAAAGAACGGAGCGTAGTGTCGAAGCTTTGTTGGCGTCGCACTGAACGTCGAGCAGCAAGACCAGCAGTAGAAGAGTTCTCAGCTTGATTGATTCTGAAGCTCCTGCCTGGTGCTTCTTTTATATGCTGTTCCGGGCGCCTGGATTCCTTCCGGGCGCCTGGAATGTGACGTAACTGCTCAAACCGAGATGCTCCACGTGGCGACGACTTGGCTGGATAGAATTCGCCTTCCGGGCGCCCGACCTCCGGGCGCCCGGACCACCTTGTTTCAGAAAACTCCCTTTTCCTGCAAAACAAAGTTAGTCCGAGGCAAATATACATCCTGTAAAATAGATTGTTAGCACAGTTAAAGTTCAACAGATGGAAAAAACGAGTATGACTTAGATTCTGTCTTTCCGAGACCGGAATCTAGTCACGATCTCGACTTAGACATCCGAAATGGATCTAAGCCGGATCGACGCCTAATGTCCCCTTCCCGGGAACGCGTCCTCACAGTCACTCCCCTCCAGTGACTTACCTCACTTACCTGCCAGACGTCCGGTCAGCCCGTCGACCCGTCTGGACTTCTCGCCAAGCGTCCGGTCAGCCCGTCGACCCGCTTGGACTTCTCGCCAGCTATCCGGTCAGCCCGTCGACCTAGCTGGACTTCGTGCCAGACATCCGGTCAGCCCGTCGACCTGTCTGGACTTCTCCTGCACACTCGATCAAAGTGTCAGACAACAACAAAACTAACTTAACCTATTTGTCATTTATCAAAACCTGGGTTAAATCGTTAGTGCTAACCGCACCAACAATCTCCCCCTTTTTGATGGAATGACAACCTGGTTAAGTCAGTGAAAACATATGCAAGAAACAACATGCATTTATGTGGTTTTAAAGTTAGTTTGTATTTTCAAATTGGTTTAGCTAACTTAACCACCTAACCCTCCCCCTTTGGCATTCATCAAAAATACGCAAGGATTAAGGAAGCATAGACTTCAGACAAAGAAAAAATGTTAAGATAATCTGGGGGAGTTTAAACTTTTGAAAACTTGTTTAAAACATTAGCTTTTAGATTTTAGAAAAATAGCTAAGTTTAGATAAACAAAATCTCAAACACAAGTGTATAAGTTCTAAATTTCAAGATCAAATTTTAAATTTTCAAAACAAGTTTCAATTATGAAATGCTTTTCAAATAAGTTTTCAAAAATTCCAAGACTGAGTTTGAAAAATTTATTTTTCAAAACTGATTGAAAAATACTAGAAAAGTTCAGTTTTCTAGAATACTAGAAAAGTACTAGTTTCAAAATCATGGTTTAAAATACTAGAAAAGTTTAGTTTTCAAGGACTAAGTAAAAAGGATAAAAAGTTTGTGATTTAAAACAAACAATTGTGAGTTGATTTAAGAAATATTTCACAATTTTAAACAGGTTGATTTTGAAAATTGATTTTTAAATTTTGATTTTCAAAATTAAGTTTAAAATTCGATTTGAAAAACTGAATTAGTTTTATTTCTCCCCCTGAACCTGACATAAAATTTTGAAAATATTTGCTAAATATATTCAAAGTAAAAAAAATTGAGGTAGAATTTTCTAGAGAAATTTTAAAGAGAAGATTAAAAAAATAACACTTAAGGAGATAATTAAAAACCTCCCCTGAATTTGATACTCCTTTAATTTATTAATCCTCCTTATTTATTACTCCCCCTTAATATAAAATTTTACAACCGTAACATATTTTCGTACCTAAGTGTTTTAGGTGATTGTTCATTTAAATTTGACTAAACGTAATTAACGTTAGATTCAGTTGAAATGAGTTAACCTTTAGTGTAATGTTAAGTAAGATAAGTTGTTATTAATTCAATAATTAATCAATATTAATAATTTATTGATTAAATTTTGCTTGATTCTAAATTTTGTATTAAATTGATTAATTTTTTGCATGAATCAATAATTTAATATAATCTAAATTTTGTATTAATTGATGAAGGTGTTAGTTATAATTTAACTTTTCATTTACTTCATTTTAAGTTGGATTAACTTAGTTTAAAGTTGGTAGTAATTTGAAGTTAAACTCGTTATTAAACAAGGTTAAGTAAGGTTCAATTTAAGTCAAACTTTAATTATGTTTTTAAAAAATAATTAATATTTTAAAGGTTGATAAAAAAAATGACTTAGAGTAATTTTAATATTTTTACTAAGGTTAAACCTAGGCTCTAATCAAATCAAGCTTAGTTCTCAAATAAAGTTAAACTTAAATAGTTAAGTTCTACTTATTAATTACATAATTAAGTTTAAAGTTAAAGTTAACGGAATTTAAGTTTTTAAGTTAGGTGTCTAAGTTTTAAATGAATTTAAAATAATTATAATTATTAATATTTTTAAGGGATTTCTAACCGGATTTTAAAATGATTTTTATAATTATTTAATGACAATTAATATACGTTCAATTCAGTTTTGATTTTAGATTAAAATTAATACCAGTGATTAATTTAGGTTTAAGTTTTAAGTTTAAGTTAAATTTTTAAGTTTTAATTTTCAGTTAGGTTAAATTAAGTTGAAAAGTAATGTTTAAATTAAGTTTTAAGTAAAAATAATTTTTAAGTTAAAATAATTTTTAAGTTAAAATAATTTTTAAAATAACAATAATTTTTAACAGGTTTTAAATGAATTTTTAAAGTTTTTAAAATGATTTTTAAAAGAATTTTTTTTTAAAAAAATAATTTTTAAAATGTTTTAAAAATAATTTTTAAAATGTTTTAAAAATAATTTTTAAAATGTTTTAAAAATAATTTTTAAAAGAATTTTTTAAAGTTTTTAAAATAATTTTTAAAAGAGTTTTTAAAATAATTTTTAAAAGAATTTTTTAAAGTTTTTAAAGAGTTTTTAAGAATTTTTAAAATAATTTTTTTAAAGAATTTTTAAAATAGTTTTTAAAGAAGTTTTTAAAATAATTTTTAAAGAGTTTTTAAAATAGTTTTTAAGGAGTTTTTAAAGAATTTATAAAGAGTTTTTTAAAATAGTTTTTAAAGAGTTTTTAAAGAATTTTTAAAATAGTTTTTTAAAATAGTTTTTAAAATAGTTTTTAAAGAATTTTTAAAATAATTTTTAAAGAAGTTTTTTTAAAATTATTTTTAAAGAATTTTTAAAATAATTTTTAAAGAATTTTTAAAATAATTTTTAACGAATTTTTAAAATAATTTTTAAAGAAGTTTTTAAAATAATTTTTAAAGAATTTTTAAATAAGTTTTTTAAAATTATATTTAAAGAATTTTTAAAATAGTTTTTAAAGAATTTTTTTAAAATTATTTTTAAAGAATTTTAAAAATAGTTTTTAAAGATTTTTTAAAATAATTTTTAAAGAATTTTTAAAATAATTTTTCAAGAAGTTTTTAAAATAATTTTAAAAATAGTTTTATTTTTTAAAATGATTTTGTAAAAGGCTTTTTTTTTTTAAATAATTTTTTTTTTGAAAAAAAAATTTAGGTTAAAATAAATTTTTAATTTAAAATAAATTTTAGGTTAAAATAATTTTTAAGTTAAAATAAATTTTTAAGTTAAAATTATAAATTTTTAAGTTAAAATAATTTTTAGGTTAAAATAAATTTTTAAAAAAAATAAATAAATTTTTAAGTTAAAAAAAATTAATTTTAATTTAATTTATTTTAATTAATTTTAATTTTAATTAATTTTAATTAATTTTAATTTAATTTTAAATTCAAAATTTAATTTGAAATTCGAAATTTAATTTTAATTAATTTTAATTTAGTTTGAAAATTAATTTAATCCTTATTCATCTCACCCGATCTAGATTATCAATCAGGGAATCCTATGATTTTGTGAGATGAAATTGGTTTGATTACAGAGTTTTGGTTTGACTTGTGTTAGATTCAGACTTAGCTTTGGTTTCCACAAATAGGCATTTTTCGGATAAACTTCTAAGCTTGGTGAGTCACATGGACATCATTAGAAGTAACCAACCTTTCGAGGTTTTCCGAATAGTCCTATCCACGGAACTTAGTACTAAATCTTGGTCTAACTGGTTAGGATTCGTTTAAGGGTAGCTTCGGTCAGTTCCACTTGGCCAAATGCACCAGATCGAAGCCATATCTTTCTAGACATGCGATGCCCAAGCTTCCCTAACGTACTATCATCCAAAAACTTCACCAGTACCATGAGTCAAGTTAAACTTGGTCTCTTTTTAACTAATCTTAATTACCCTGCCGGGTTAGTTTGTCTTGGGTTACCCTGTCGGGTAGGTTAGTTTTGGAGGTGCCAGCTATTCTGGAGCCTCCCCCTGAATTATTGGCCATTAATTTAGTTTTTGGTTTTAGGCTTGTGTCGATTCTTTTTATAGTTATAGTTAACTTGGTGATAATTTTGTTGATCTTTAAACTGTTTAGATTTTGAATTTGATTTAGGTTTGTATTTTGGATTTTGGTTTGGTTTATTCGATTTTATATAATGTATTTTTTCTTTAGGTATATAATATTGATTAAGTCCTACTTGCGTGGTCAGACACGCTTTCGGAACCCAAGCTAGATTGGTTGACTTGTATTGGGTTATTAATGATTTGAAGGTTTTATTTGAATTCGACTTATATCCTAGTCCGGTTTTATTATAACATGCTTTTTGATTATTTAGGATTAAGTCTAAATTTTTTGATCTTGTTGTAAATTTTTCTAGCATTTCTTTTAACTTGTTAATCTCATTTTTTAGTGATAAATTTTCTTCCTCAAGTGTTAGATCTTGAGTTGGATTTGAATTTATGATTTGTTCCTTGAGGTTTTGATTTTCCTCAAGAAGTGATTTGTTTTCATTTTCTAATTTAGTTAATTTACTATTTAAACAGGAAATAATTCTAAAATTTTTTTTGTTTAAATTAAAGTATACCTCATTCGGGCCTTCGGAAACGAGTACGGACTCGTGGCTTGATTCGGGTTCAGACCCGTCTTCATCTTCCGACTCGTTTTCTGTTTCGGCTTCGCGGGCCATCAGTGCGAGGTGGCTCTGATTCGTCCGAGGAGTCGTCCCACGTTGCTTTGAGTGCCTTCTTTTTGGTTGGCTTTGGTTTGTCGAACTTCAGTTTTGGGCATTCGTTCTTGTAGTGTCCCTTTTTGTTGCAGCCGTAGCAAGTCACGTTCTTTTGTTCTGAGGGAGAGCTGATCTTTTGAAGATCCTTTTTGCTGAAGCTCCTCTTTCTCCTGGTGAACATTTTTCTTACCAAGTTCACCAGGTGTTCTTCTTCTTCGGAGTCTTGGTCAGATTCTTCTTCAAATTCAGGCTTGCTTTTCTTTTCTTTGGAGGAACCTGCAAATAGAGCTATACCTTTCTCGGCTCCAGCATTAGTTTGTTCGTGTAATTCTAATTCACAGAAAAGCTCGTCTAATTTTAATTCAGAAGGATTCTTAGAAATTTTGTAGGCATCCACTATTGATGCCCACAAACTATTACGTGGAAAGGCGTTTAATGCGTACCTTATTAAGTCTCTGTTCTCCATCTGGTGGCCTATCGCATGAAGCCCGTTGAGGATGTCCTTGATCCTCGCGTGGAGTTGATTCGCTGTTTCTCCTTCCTGCATTTTTATATTAAAAATTTTATTTAAAAGCAGGTCTTGTTTTGTTACCTTAGCGTCGCACGTTCCCTCGTGCAGTTCGATCAACTTGTCCCATAGCTCTTTAGCGTTTTTGTGTGGACCGACTCTGTTCAGTTCTTCTCTTGTCAATCCGCACTGTAGAGTGTTGATCGCTTTATTTTCCGTTGATGCTTTTTTCTTCAGATCTGCTGTCCAGTCTTCAGGATCCACTAGATTCCCGGAGTTGTCCACTGGAACTTTGTAGGGTCTCGTAATGCTCATCCGCTGGTCGAAGTCTGTTTTGAGGTAGACCTCCATGCGCTTCTTCCAGTATGGAAAGTCGTCCCCGTTGAAGAGTGGAGGTCGTACTGTGCTGAATCCTTCTTGTTGGGACATTCTGTGCACAGGTAAATAACCAAAAAATATCCCAAGACTTGGTCTTGGATTAGTAGTGCGGGAAGAGAAAAATAGAAAAAAATAGATTCGTGTTGCACTAATTTAAATTGATTAGAGAGATATTAAGTTAACGAAACACCAGTTTTAAAATTAATTATCGAACAAAAAAAAAATTCACCCCCTGTCTGATTGGTGGTTGCACCAAATCAGAGCGGTACCTGCTCTGATACCAATTGTAGGATCGAAAAGAATTTAGATATCTCCACAATTGCATGATATTGTCCACTTTGGGCCCAAGCCCTCATGGTTTTGCTCTTGGGCTCTCCCCAAAAGGCCTCATGCCAATGGAGATATCTTTTATCTTATAAACCCATGATCTTTCCCATGTGTTTCCAATATGGGACTATGTTTGCAACCTTGCAACCCCAACAGAGCTCACCAGAACCTAACTCTAACCTTCTCCTCGAGCAGACTTCCTCTCCAGCTTCTCATCCCTCAGACGCTGCCCACATCCTTCTTGTTCACCAGTGTACTCTTCCATAGCATCTCGTCCCTCGGATGCACCAAGCCCATCGACTCTTTTTTCCATGCCATCCTTTTTACTAGCTATGTCTTCCGCTCAACTTCTTGTATTCCTAAGCTCCTGCACAGTTAGATACAAGGATCAAATACACAAGACTTAACTTAACTTGGTTGACCACATCAAAATTACCATGGGGTACTTACACAAGCAAATTGAAGTGGTCAACCAAGAGATAGTTCGATGGCTCAAGATCAAATTGGACCACATTAAAGGCAGCTGGGTGGATAAGCTACCAAGTATCTTTTGGGTTTACTAAACTACCTCTCGGGAGAGCACAAGGATGACTCCTTTTTATCTAATTTATGATAGAGAAGTAGTCATCCTAGTGGAAGTTGGCGAAGAATCTACTCAGAAAAGTACATATGATCAGGACAACTCTAATCAGAGACTTCTCGACTTCGACTTGATCACAAAATCAATGAAAAAGTAGCTACTCAACTCGTTTCCTATCATCATAGGATGTGTTGGACCTACAACGAGTAAGTCGTCCCTCACACTTTTTAGGTCGACAACTGAGTCTAGAATAAGGTCAAGTCAGTTGGTAACGTCAATAAGCTAGAGCCATAATGAGGATGATCATTTTGGGTTATCTACGAGAGGAGCTCAGGGGCATATTACTTGAAAGATGCAAGCGACAAAAAGTTGGATCACCCATGGAGCGACAATCATTTAAAGTCCTACCATTCCTAAGTTGTGCCAGTATCCTTCGTTTATCTTTCACGTATTATCAAAGTTTTGTATCTCCTTTTTTATCAATGGAAAAGTACTTCTGGTATACTCATGTCTCCTTTCCCAAACTCTCCCGACTTGAACATTGGCAGGGTCGAGATTTAGACTGCGATATCAACCTCCCCTTCGTACAAGAGTCGAGCGCATATCGTATCGTCAATATCCTTTTTAGGGTCGAAACTCTCCCGACTCAAACATAGTCGGGGTCGAGATCTAGGCTACAATATTAACTTTCTCTTTGCACAAGGGTTGAGCTTATATCATATCACCAATATTTTTTTCAAGGCCAAAAATTTCCTAACTTAAACATAGTTGGGGTCGAGATCCAGGTTGTGGTATCAACCTGTCCTTTATATAAGGGTCGAGCCCCTAGTGTATTGTAAAAGTTTTTTTCAGAACTCAAACTCTTCCGATTCGGACATAGTAAAAGTCAAGATCCAAGTTGCAATATCAACCTCCCTTTCGAACAAGGGTCGAGTGGATATCATATCACCAAAGTCCTTTTTAAAGCCTAAACTCCCTCCACTCAAACATAGCTAGGAGTCGAGATACAGATTGTGATATCAACATCCCTTTCACACAAGGGTCGAGTGCATATCATATCGACAAAGTCCTTTTCAGGACCCAAACTCCCCCAACTCGGATATAGCCAAGGTCAAGATTCAGACTGTGATATCGACCTCCCTTTCGTATAAGGGTCAAGAATATATCATATCACCAAAGTTCGTTTAGGGTCAAAACTCTTCCAACTAGGATTTAGTCAGGGTTGAAATCTAGGATGTGATATCAACCTCACCTTTACACATGGGTCTAATGCATATGATATCGCTAAAGTCCTTTTTAGGGTCTAAACTCCCTTGACTAGGACATAGTCAGGTCAAAATCTAGGTTACGATGTCAACCTCCCCTTACACAAGGGTCAAGCACATGTCATTTCACCAAGGTTCTTTTTAGGGTCAAACTACCCGAACTCCAACTTAATTATGGACAAGGTCTTCCGTAGAAACGAGACAACGAGACAACGAGACTCAAATACAACAGAACAATGAGACTTAAAAGATAACAGGACAATAGAGCTTAAAAGAAAGCAATCCGGCAAGATAATTTTTTCCATTAAATTATGGCATTCATTACAGTCAGATCATAGGTCAAAAGACAACAATAAGGGATGTCTAATACATGTCGGTCACGTCCTCATTTGGGATGTTGTTTGTGATCTTCTATTGGCTGATTGGAGGAGATGACGCATCGGAGGGAAGGCTCCATTCTCTTGTAGTTGCTTCACTGCTCCTTCCATACTGTACTGGACCATCTTGACCAGTCGAGTACCGAGCAAGTGATAGAACTTTTGTGAGCACAAGAAGGCCTTCTTCTTAATTTCCCAATGGTCACCTCCCTGACTTGATATTCCTGGAGCTTGGCAATTTTTCTCTCTAATTGGCCTTTTTAAATCACCAACAGCTTGGACTTGGAGGCCTCCAGAGCCTCAGCCTCGATTTTGGTTGCCTCAATCTTGGCGCAGGTAGATTCCAACTCACGTAGTCGAGCCTCCAACAAGGCTTTGGAGGATTCAACCTCCTTCCTGGTGTCTCCAAGCTCTACCTTCAGAAGGCTCGATTTAGTAAGACTAGCCTCTAATTTGGCCTTGGCTGCTTTGCTTCCACTTTAGTTGCCTCCAACTTAGTCTTTTGTGTTGGAACCCTAAGGTGTTTTGATGTGATTAAACAAGTTAAGTTAGGTCATATTTGGTTTAACCCTTATGTCTAAGTGCGCAGGAGCTTGGGAGCACAGGAAGTCGAGCGAAAGACGCGGCTAGTAAAAAGGATGGCACGGGAGAGAGCCGATAGGCTCGGTGCGTCTGAGGGACGAGGTGACCACGGAAGAGTACACCGGTGGATGAGAAGAACATACGCGACGTTCGAGGGACGAGAAACCGAGAAGGAAGACTGTTCGAGGAGAAGGCCAGAAGTTGGGTTCAGGTGAGCCCTTTTCCGGATGGCCAATATCACCCAAGCAAGCGGAGCAGGAGCGAAAGACCCGGATCGAGGCGAGCTGAACCGGAGCAGAGGTCCCGGACTGAAAAAGTCAATTCTGTTGACTTTCTTGGTCCGGGCACCCGGACCTGGATAATTATCCAGATCGCGGTCAACGCGATCTGTGTGGAAAGGGGATAAAATTTTATCCCCCCAGGGCGCTCGGAACCCTTCCAGGCACCCCAAACAGTGCTATAAATATAGCACTGATTTTCACAGTTCAAATAACTCACTTGTAATCCAGTTCTTCAAGTTCTACATTTTCTTTTGTGCTATCAACATTGTAAAGAGGCTACTCCGCCCGAAGGAGATCGTCAGATAGTGTGCCACACATTCCTTGGATTAGCAATCCTCTGATTGCAAACCAAGTAACTCTTTTGTGTCTGTTTTTTTTTAGTCTCTTTCTGTTTTAATTACAAGTGCTATTTATTTAGTTGAAAATCTGAGAAAGGTCGAATTTATTTTTTAAGAGTAATTCACCCCTCCCCTCTTGTCGGCCTCCAAAGGGACCAACAAGTGTTATCAGAGCGAGGACGCTTCAGAAGGACTAACCGTCGACCGAAGCAAGCAACCAATGGCCAGACCAAGCATCGTTCCACCAAAATTTGAGGGGGACTTTGCACACTGGAAGCGTCGTATTGAAGTATTTCTGAAAATTGATTTTGAAATTCGTCTAATTATAAAATATGATTTTGTAGCTCCTACGAATCAGAATGGAGAGGAAAAAGAAGAGAGCCTTTGGATAAAGAAGGAACAAAATGATTCCATTGCAAACAACCGGGCGGAATATCACTTGCTGAGCGTGTTGCCGCCTCAAGAAGTCAACCGCATCGGAAGCTACTCGTCGGCCAAAGAACTCTGGGAAAAATTCCTAGAACTCCATGAAGAGACATCCGAAGCCAAACTCGCAAGGAGAGATATAGATCGGAACAAACTGACGAACATCCATCTGGAAAGAGGTGAGAAAGTAGCCGATCTACATGCAAAGGTAAAAGAGTTAATTACCGAACTCGAGAATCTCGGTGAAATGGTAACCAACCGGGACACCATACGCTACACACTCAACGCTTTTCCCAGAACTCCAGAATGGACGTCAATCATCGACGCCTACTACATTTCAAAGGACCTGGAGGTAAGTACTATAGAGGAATTATTTTCTACTCTTGAATTACATGAAACCAGATGTGCAGGGACAACAAAGGAATCAAACCAGATTATGGCGCTAAATGCAACCAAGAAGGATGAACCCAAGTTAGACTCAGAAGAAGATCAAGAAGCGTATATGGTAAGGAATTTTAAAAAATTCTTTTGATCTAATAAATTTAAAGAAATGCAGAATAAGAAGAATCTAAGAAATAGAAGAAGGTTCGTTGCTACTAGTGTCAAAAGGAAGGACACTTAAAAGAGGATTGCCCAGAACTCAAGAAAGATAAAGTCAAGATACCCAAGAAGCACAAGAATCTAAAAGCTACTTGGGACGACACTTCATCATCTGAATCCGAAGTACAAGAATATGTCGGACTAGCACTGATGGCGAGCTATGAAGGGCAAAGTATATCGGAACCCAGCATCGATGAAGGGGGAGCAACTTCAGATGAATGCAGCGAAACAGGGGGAGGTATGTGAGGTATGTCTCTTACCTCCTAATCAGCTTTATTTCGGTATTAAGGCTATGGTAAAGTCTATGTATAAATTAAAAAATGAAAATACTAAATTAAAAAATAAAAACTTAGAAATAAAAAGAACTTTAGCAAAATCTTGTCTGATAGAGGATTTTGATAAAATTAAACTTGAAAATGTTAAATTAAAAGAAGAAATAGAAAACTTGAAAAATTTTGGATGTTCAAATATTTCTGTTTTTAGAAATTATAAAGGATTAAACTGGTACTATAGGTTTCATAAAAATTAGATTAGAAAAATATCAAAAGTTTATGTACCTAGAAAATACCTGATTAACCCTGTAGGATGTAATCTATATTGGGTTCCAAAGTCGTGTCTAACTTGAACTGTTAATTAAATTTAGTGCTTTCAGCGAGAAAATTAAACAGTGAATTTCTTTATAAGGCTTTGTCTAAGAAAGTGATTGTTGTTCCAATAACCAAAAAGGTCTAGTGCCTCGTCACTGCCTGGAAGCCAAGTATTGAAATAAACAGTTTAATTTACTAACTGAAAAAACATTAAAATTAAAATTACTTAATACTTTAAAGGGTTACTCAATTTGTTTTAGAAAATATTTTCAAAAATATTCATGTTTACGAAAACTTAGAAAAAAAATTTTAAGTTAAGAAATCTTTTCGTTACAAATTTTTTCTTATATATTTTGCCTTATATATTTTTGCCTTAGAAATTTTTTCCTTATATTTTTTTAAGTTAGGAAATTATTTTACCTTATATATTTTTGCCTTAGAAATTTTTTCTACTTGGAAATTTTTGCTTCAATACTTATGAAAAAAAATTTCTGTTGGGGATAAAAAATATGTTTCAAACCATGAAAAATATTTTTAAGTTGCCTATTCCATTGCACAAAATTTTTTTTTATGTGATCAAAGGGGGAGAAAAATGTTAAGTCTATGGGGAGGTGTATTTAAAATTTCTTTCATTAAAAAATCTTACTTACACATATTTGCAACATTATTTGTTTTTATATTATGTCTGTTTTACCCTTGCTTAACATGTGTTGCTCACATCAAAAAGGGGGAGATTGTTGGAACCCTAAGGTGTTTTGATGTGATCAAACAAGTTAAGTTAGGTCTTGTTTGGTTTAACCCTTGTGTCTAAGTGTGCAGGAGCTTAGGAGCACAGGAAGTCGAGCGGAAGACGCAGCTAGCAAGAAGGACGGCACGGGAGAGAGCCGACGGGCTCGGTGTGTCTGAGGGACAAGGTGGCCGTGGAAGAATACACCGGTGGATGAGAAGAACATACGCGACGTTTGAGGGACGAGAAACCGGGAAGGAAGGATGCTCAAGGAGAAGGCCAGAAGTTGGGTTCGGGTGAGCCCTTTTCTGGATGGCCGATATCACCCAAGCAAGCGGAGCCAGAGCGGAAGACCCAGACTGAGGTGAGCTGAACCGGAGCAAAGGTCCCGAACCGAAAAAGTCAATTCTGTTGACTTTCTTGGTCCGGGCACCCGGAACCATTCCGAGCGCCCGGACCAGTCCGGGGCGCCCGGAACCCTTCCAGGTGCCCGGACCTAGATAATTATCCAGATCGCGGTCAACGTGATCTGTGCGGAAAGGGGATAAAGATTTATCCCCCCAGGGCGCCCGGAACCCTTGGGGGTGCCCCAAACAGTGCTATAAATATAACACTGATTTTCACAGTTCAGATAACTCACTTGTAATCCAGTTCTTCAAGTTCTACATTTTCTTTTGTGCTATCAACGTTGTAAAGAGGCTACTCCACCCAAAGGAGATCGTCAGATAGTGCGCCACACTTTCCTTGGATTAGCAATTCTCTTATTGCAAACCAAGTAACTCTTTTGTGTCTATTTTTTTTAGTCTCTCTCTATTTTAATTACAAGTGCTATTTATTTAATTGAAAATCCGAGAAAGGTCGAAATTATTTTTTTAGGACAATTCACCCTCCTCTCTTGCCGGCCTCCAAAGGGACCAACATTTTGTACCTCCAATCCAACCTTCAGCTCTCCTACTTCTTCCACTACTTCTTCTTCCCCAATTTCAGTTTCTTATTCTCAGTTTCAAAGGATATGTCATCTTCTTCTTCACTAGGTCCAGGTCATGCTTTTCTTGGAACTTCTCTGTCGTCTACTCTACCAATGTCCCCCTCAATCGGTTGATCTCCACTTATGCAGAGGTCATATCATCTCTTAGCTTCTTCAATTGATTAATCTCCACCCGTGCCAAGCTTAAATCTGCTCAAAATGAGACAAGGGTTTGATTGGAGGGGGTATGGGCTAGTTGAGCCTCTAACTCAGCTACTCAGGCTCGTATTTTTTAACGCCCTTGCAAAGCTTTGTTGAATCGTTGGCCAAACACTAGCTCCATTCATCACAAGATCCTCTACCAAGGCCCTGAAGGACATGTCATTGGATCGTAGAGGGTGAAATCCATCTTGTTCTCTCTGGGAGCTTGTTCCTAGGCAATTCTATGGCAGTCGAATGATATCTTCACCTAGCTTGGGGCGAGAGGACTCGGCAAGGATGTCCTCTTGACCAACCGAGTAGCTAAGGCTTGGATATGAATGCAATGGCTAGCCCTAAAGTTTACGCCCCCGACCCGACAAGGGAAGCTGGGGTCCCAACCCTTAGAGGCACAGCTGAGCCTCCTAGCCAAGAGGAACTAGCCACAGCCTGTTGGTTCCCCAACTTGGCTGATGAAGTCGGGATTTAAACTTGTGTTAAGGATGATGGGTCTGAGGGGCCAGCGGGAGTTCTTGGTGAGTGTCGGCTCTTCCTCGTTAGCATCAGAGGCATTCCCGACTCTATAGGTGAAGTTGGCTCTGCAGCCTCCAAGAGAAGAGCTGAAAGTGTTCTTGATTCCCAAGGTGAAGTCGGTTCTCTAGTGGATACATGGAGGTAACTTCTATAGGAGCCACGGGCGGAGCCAGCGATGTCCCCACCTCAGGCACTACCTCATCCAAAGTCAAGTCGACAATTGCTGTGTCGCGCACCTCTAATTCAGCCTCAGTCATCTTGACCACTTTGTTTATCGAAGCCTTCAACATGGTAGTAGTTGCATAAGTCAATAAGCATTCAATTGGATATCAAAGTTGGTATGAGTGAAAAGCCTTACCGAATAAAACTATCAACGAAGTTGGAATGGGACTCAATCAAAACTATGAAGTAACCCTTCCTCGAGTAGAAGGTTATTGTTGAACTTCAGATCTTGCAGCTTCTTAGATGCACTAAAGTAGTCCCACTACAAATAATAATTTTTCAAGGTGGGAGCCACGAGTAATTTGAGTTTCCACTGAGTCGACCAAGACATAGGATTCGGGGATTTCACAAAGAAAAAATTGGACTTCCACCCCTTGTGCAAAGATGGGAAGTTCTTCAAGAAACTAAGCCCGGCTCTCGACAAAAAAAAAAGAATACCTTGTCCTCCATTTTCTTCAGGTAAATAAATAAAAGATTAGAGGATAGGGGAATCTGATATAGTCGAAAAATGATGACTACACCTGTTAAGATTCAGAAAGAATTTGGACTCAATTGAGACAAAGGAATGCGAAAATATCATAACACTTCAGTGAAGAAAGCTGAAATGGGAAAGTGTAGCATGCTCAACAAGTGACTACTAGAAAGGGTCACAAAACAAGGGGTGAATGGTCCAGGCGGCCGTTACCATTTAGAAGCATTACACGATGATCAGTCGGGATCCTATAAGTTGTCCTTATTCAATCTAGCTCACGGTTGGTGAAACTTGACTTGATGACCTATACTAGAGAGTAGACAAAGACTCTACAACCATCGAGAGTCACAATACCGAGTTGCAGAGACTATAACAATAGGACCGACACTCACTAGTTGATTAGAACAAAAGGTGACGACAATGAATAAGGTAACTTATGGCAAAATGGAAGCTGGAGCGCTTGGAGATGAAGGAAATGCAAGCGGCGGATGTAGAAAGAAGTGTTACACGATAAGGGCAATGACATCCTTCTTTAACCTAATATACTCGTGCTCGTTCAACCCTGATCATTGATCTCTGCAATCACAAGAGCGGGATAAGCCTTCAACCATTCGATCAAGCACATGGATCTAGCCAAATTTGAGTAAATCATTACGATTCAGATGATGCCTCGCTTTCTCTGTAGAAGGTCACATCACCTTAATGAGACGTATCCTTGGAGACATGTTGGCATACTCTAGGCCCGATGACTGATGTAGATTATGCATTGCTTGTGCTTATTAAGCGTGGCAGCATTTAATGCAACATGTCTTTTGGAACACGCTTGGAATTTGCCACATGGCTATTACAGTCAGGTTAGAGATAGTCAATATACTCGACTACGTAATAGTCCAATCAATCGAACTCCCATCCCTTCGACTAAACTTAAAGAGGAGACTAGTAATGCGGAAGGTAATCATAGAATGTCATATAGTTAAGGAGGTCAATAGTCCTGCTGATGTGGCGGTTAAAATCAACTATGACTCCATGTGGCTCCAACTCCAAGAAACCTAAGATCCACGATGATCTCAACTCTATGCAGCCTCGACTCCAAGCAACCCCGGCTCCACGATGATCTCGACACCATGCAACCTCGACTCCAATCAACCCTGACTCTATGCAAACTCTAAGCAACCTAGCTCCACAATGATCTTGATTCTAAATCACCCCACTAATTGAAGCAGTACACCCTACTGTTGGCAATTAAGGTCATGTCGCTCGCCAAAGATACAAACAACGTAGTCGTTGCTCCCTGAGAATGTGGGAAACGTTGATCGTTTAATCTAAGAAAGATGGATAATGTGGTCATTTATTTCAGGGAGCGTGGGTAACACCAACGTGGATCTTGGGATACCGAGAGCATAGCTACAAGCCTATAAAAGGTAGCTCACTCCGACTAGTATTCATCTTCCCCTTCTTTCCTGCTCCGCTGAAGACTTGAGTGTCGGAGTGACTGTGTTGGGATCCCTAAGCCATCATTCTAACCCTCTCTTTCTAGTGCTCTCTTCTCAGTTTCTGTCAAAGACCCCACCAATCCTCGCTATGCCAAAGTGGATGACGACAAAGTCAACATCGATGTCAATTCACTAGTGACTTGTTCATCGGTGATCTGAGATAGGAATAGATAGGTTGACCAAGCACGTATAGTTCTACCTACAACTCTCTCTAAGTCGATCTAAATTGGCAAATAAATTTTTTAAATTGAAGACAAGTTAAGCTAAACCTTTTTACATCTTACAGTTACCTAGGTTTTTTTTAGGTCAATCCAAATTTAAACGTTGGGCCTGCAACAAACACATTACTGAGATAGGTCTACCACGCTTGTTGTAACTGATGTTGAGCCTTGATATAAAAGCCTTTTGGGTTTTTTTTTTTTTTTTTGCAATCAAGCATTTAGAGTCTTGTTTTGTTTTTAATGAATCTAGAGTTCTCTAGATTTGGTGTACTTTTCTAGCTCACTAGTTCATGTCATCTCAAAGATGAACTTTCATTTAATGGATTTATATTGAGGAAGTTGCATTGGTAGTTACTTCACCGAACCCTTGTAAACCTTCGAGAGCTTGTCTACCTCTGCCAATCACATCCAATACTTCACATGTATCCCCTAAGTCATGGTCAAACCGAATCTCTATGATCAATTCCATTCATGTGCACATGTTTTGACCTTAAAAAGGCCCTTTGTTGAATTCGGACACATTGTTACCATAATCCTCATTCAATTCTTCCAAATCTCAGTAGAATTAGCCAACTTTTACATTTGTTTGCTGTCATCCACAGAGGGTCATTTTGATAAATAAATTGAAAATCTAGGGGGGGTTTTTTCCACAATTACAAAATTCAAGGGAAATTTTCGAAGAAAATAAATTTAACCGACATTTGCAAAAATTCTAGCTTAGCCTCAAGCCCAAAGATCAAAATCAGATTGGACTCCAGTTTTGTTTTTCTTTCCAGTTGACGGTTTTGTTCAAACTGTTTAATTTCACAAGGCATCACAACATCGAACCAATTTGAATATGAAGCTTCCGTCGTCAATTATGTCATCTAAATTTCAAATTGAAATGCCAAATCTACACAATAAATAATGGTCAACAGAAGAACATTCGAGTTGCTAATAAATTGTGACTGGCTTAGTAGATACCAAGGTGGGATCATAAAGATCAAAACTAAAGTAAAAGTGCATAATAGCATTCAGATTATTATTCAATTAACAGAGCGAAAACAGTGCAAATCTGAGTAGAAGATAAAGCCAACAGAGTCAGTCACAGGTTTATGGTCATGGTCACTAACTCTTCAGTGCTTGAAAGATGAAAAGGGAGAGAAAGGAAGAAAATATATTGAAAGATGCAATACACCCATTTTCTTCTACCAGATAAACGCAGAGTGGAGAGTTATGCATGCAAAGAGAGCACACAACGCAGGCAGCCACCTTCGTGCAAGAGATCAAAGCCCTCGTTGATCTCCTCCAGTGTCATATTGTGTGTAATATATTCATCCACCTTGATTTCCTGCAGTTGCGTAAGTGAAGGCTAAGGATGCTATTTTCGTTTGAGATATTATGTCAAAAATAGAAGGATAAATAAGTCACTAAATAGTCGCTTTTGGTTTACACAAATAATTAATTCATGGCCTGTCAATTCCCATGGACGCTAAAACAAAAACTTGAAATGCCAGTTCTCCACTTGCAATTTCCTAATCATCCTTTTTCAGTTATTCCTCTACCTATTTCTCATTTGTGCCATTGCTCCATTCTTGAAAGAACACATATTTGTTACCTAATGGTTATATATACATAGGTCATGCTTGGCACGGCCCAATAAGATATGGACTGTGTAGGACCAGGCATGACTTGGTCCTAGGTGGTGCTAAGCCCAACACAGCCCGAGTGTCACGCTTGGCCCAAATACTTAAACATATAAAAATGAAATAAAATAAATAAATATATATATATATATATACCTATATATATATAAAGAATATTTATGTGATTTTTTATTTTTCTTATTTTTAGATTTCTTTATGTTTTATTTTTATTATTTATTTTTTAAGAAAAATAAATAGATGTGCCCAATTAAGCTTGGGTTGACTCGGGCATGGCTCAACCAAGCATGGGCCCGTGCATGGCAATGCAACCCTTAAGTCATGAGTTGTGCCTAATGCAATTAGCCCAACTCGGGCCAAGCAAGAACAGTGTTGAACTATCAGATGCGTCAAGTTGAACAATCACATCATACAGCGTGAGTTGACCATATGGATCAACCAAATGAGTTGAATGAAATGAATGCAACACTCAAGCAAGGTAGGTTGGCTTCACCATGGGGACCAAACAAACCAAGTGGACTGGGAAAATTCGGTGGACAAGACAGATTGGACAATTCAACGAGTGGACCATACCAAAAGGGCCAACAAAGTATATCAATAATTTAGAATTAATCTTGATCAAACACCTATTTCTTTCCTACAAATCAAACATAAGAACAATTACCCATGTATATTCCATTTCACGATGGAGACTAAAAAATATCTATTTTCTACTTCATTTTTTATCTATTCCATCCCCTAATACTAACTTTCCTTTTAATTTTTGGTATTTCATTACATGAATAAAAGATATTAACTTGGAAGTATAAGAGAGATACCTTATTCATGTACTTCTCAACGAGCCAAGGAACTTGAGAACGACTTTTGAAGCCACCAAAAGCAGTTCCCTTCCAGACACGTCCAGTCACGAGCTGGAAAGGCCTAGTGCTTATCTCCTGACCAGAAGCTGCAACACCTACAATAACTGATGTGCCCCAACCCTGTAGTGTCAACACAACAGATTAAGGCCACTAGATTCCCTCAGGCAAGAAAAGCCGAAATGCATGAAGGAATGGAATTCGCAATAGTAGCTGAAACTGGATTATAAAACAATAAAATGCAGATAGCACTATTTTATTGCAACAGGTTTATTTGGTTACCCTTGGAGGATAAAATACCTCAGTGAACTGATCTCACCAGGAATAGAAAAGAATTCGTGGAGAATTGAATGAAGCATCAACTTACTTTGTGACAGCATTCAAGGGCAGCTCTCATGATAGAGACATTACCAATGCACTCAAAACTATAATCAACACCACCATCAGTAAGGTCAACGATGACTTGCTGTATTGGTTTATCGTGGTCTTTTGGGTTCACAAATTCTGTGACTCCAAAATTCTTTGCTGCAATTAGTTAAGACAGGATAAGTAAAACTAAAATACGATGAAACAACAATTTCTCTATTGCAATTTGTACATAGAAATTAATATGAAGTTGATCCAACAACAAACTTGAAATAAATTGCTTTCAGCAAAATTTATGGTGAAATTCATTCTGAAACTTGAAATGACTTTGAAGATTTTTATAGGAGTCAGGTAGTTAATTAGTTGATATATTAAAGGTCACATTTGGTGGGGTGAAATGGAATAAAAAGATTTTTCATTAATTTCACTCAATGTGTCGATACATAATTTGTTGTTATATTTCTCCTGATTAATGAGATTGGTCCAACATGATGGGTATGATTAGTCAGCTCGTTGACAAGTCAACAGCTCGAACTGGTGGAATGACAAATGGCAACATGAATCATATTCTCTTTAGATTCTCAGTACACCCCTTCAAGGTCATAGATGCACCCATTATGGTTGCATCATTATCAATTTACTATTGTTACTCGCCAACACAATAATGTCTGTAGTTGAATTATCTCTATGGAAGTCAACATAACTTTGTGAATTAAGTAATTTGAGAAGAATGAGAAGGGACAAATTTATAGGAATGAAGGGTTTCTTCCAAGGGATGAAAAGACACAAAATTAAAGGAAGCATCATTTTTTAAGATTTTACTTTAATTAAAATAATCTAATTACATTCTGTATAATTTTCCTTGTACACATAATTAAGCTTGATAATAAAATTAACATCTTAAAAAAATAAAAATAGATATTTGTAAGGTAAGGGAAAAAGAAATACCAATATCAAACTTTTTGTTGTCGATATCAACACCAATGATTCGTGAAGCACCTGCTGTCTTTGCACCTTCAGCAACCTATGAAAATTATTCATCACTTGTTTGGTATTTGATCATGCACTAATTAATTTAAAAGATAACTCACGGGAAGGCCAACAGTGACAAGGCTAAAAATTGTATTTGATCATATACTAATTAATTTAAAAGATAACTTACAGCAAGACCAACAGTGCCAAGGCCAAAAATTGCAACAATTGAACCTGATTCCACCTTTGCAGTATTCCATACAGCTCCAAGACCTGACAATACAAAAGAGGAAAAATGAGGGGAAAAGCGAAAAATAAATGGCAAATTGTAAGAGCAATGGAAACTACTAGTAGCAGGTAAGGTATCAAATCCTGCCTGTTGGGAACAAAAAAAGAGACAAGCAGTAACAGTGATTAGGATGGTGACTTTGCTTGCATAATTAATATTTTAAACTGTATCCAGAATTTAAGAAAAAAGAAAACAGAAAGGATTTTTCTGAAGGAACATCAAGACAGAAAACAACTCTACACAACTAAGCATACCAAGGGTTCCAGTTCTAAACAAGAGAATCATCTTTTATGAACACAAAACTAGATAATCATTCTCGATAGCAGCATGCGGTACATAAAACACAGAGAAAGATTACCAGTAGGAACACCACAACCAAGCAAGCAGACTTTTTCAAGAGGGGCCTGTGGATGAATTTTAGCAACACTAACATCGTGTACAACAGTATACTGACTGAAAGTTGATGTCCCCATGAAATGGTAAATTGGCTTTCCATCGATAGAGAAACGACTTCCCCGATCATTCAACATGACACCAACACCAGTTGCTGAACGAACTTTACCACATAGGTTGGTTTTTCCTGATTTGCAAAACTTGCACTCTCTGCATTCTGCTTGGTAACAAGGTATGACATGATCTCCAGGCTGAACTTCAGTTACCCCTTCTCCAACACTCTCAACAATACTAGAAATGCAATTGAAATAAGAAACACCAAAATGAACTAGCTAGTTTTAATAGTATGAGGATATCATACCCTGCAGCCTCGTGACCAAGAATACAAGGGAAAAGGCCTTCAGGATCCTACATCAGGAATAAGATATCAGGTCAAATCTCAGACAACCACATTTTAAGAAGATACAGCACATCATTGGGTCCAAAGAATAGGAATTATGAGTTATCTACAACCAGCACATAGTAAATTCCTTTTTTTTTAAGAAAACATATAATGAAAGCCCTCGAGTTCCTTTTTTTTGTGAAGGTGGATTTTGAACTCAAAAGCTCAATAATATCGCCTAAAGTCCTCATTAGATGAGCTAGCTAGCAACATGTTCTAAGGCATGTAAATCATAAAATGCTGAAACTGCTTTACTACAATTAATGGAGAGATATTTTCAGGCTTATGATGAATTGAATAATTTCAAAAGAATGCTTCCAAACTTTGAAGAACTCACCAATTCAGGCCCAACAAAGATGAGTTTAGCATACAACTGGCAGCATACTGACTGGACAAGTTGGCATTACAACAATGCCAACCTGATGGATGATTAAGCAAACCAATGGCATGACAACAAAGGCTCTAGTCGAGGAACATCAATTTTTCAACTGCCATTTTCCACAAGAACTCTCACTTGACCAAGATACTGACCATCTACTCAATCAGTGTCTTAGCATTACTCCACAATAGCACCTTGCCAGTTAGATATTGATCTGGATTCTTGACGAGTACTTGATTACTTGCTATACTAGTATCCCAAGAAATAAGAACTCAAATCAGAAAGGGAAAATGTAAGAAAAACACCCAAACAAGACTACCGTTTTCAAAACCCCTATCAGAGCCCCAACAAAAGGAATAGCCCTTGCCTGATTAGATATTGATCTGGATTTTTAATGAGTAGCTTGACTACTTGCTTTGCTAGAATCCAAAGAAATAAGAAATCATATCAGAAAGGGAAAATGTCCTGATAAGGCATTTCTTGTAAGCAAAACATCCAAACAAGACTACCATTTTCAAAACTCCTATCAGAGCACCAACGAAAGGAATAGCCCTTGCCTGATCAGATATTGATCTGGATTTTAAATAAGTAGCTTGACTACTTGCTATGCTAGCATCCGAAGAAAAAAAAAAAACTCAACTCAAAAAGGGAAAATGTCCTCACCACATGGGTCGATGCATTTCAAATAAGACCAACATTTCATTTCCACATTGAGTGTGAATTTGGAGTAGATTTTGCAATTGTTAAAAAAGCAACAGTGAGGATGCAGCCATGGGAAAGTTGATAGGATTTGGTAAAACTGAAGCAAATATTGACTTGATATTTAAGGTGATAGGTAGAGGTATAGTCAAATTACAATAGAAGTGAAAATGATTAAAAAGAACATGATCAGTAACATTGAAAGTCATTGTATACTATCAAATTATTAATTTATAGTTAAATGAAATTAACTAGAATGTTAATGTAAGTAACTAATAATAGACATTTGTTCTAGATTATTTATTGTATAAAATAATGCTTACTGTCCATAATAAAACAAAATAAATAAATAAATAAATTGTTATTAGTACCACCTATAGTATTAAAGTTAAACTATTTGGGCAGACTCCAAAAAGAAGTCATCTCAAAGTATGTATCTATAGTGTATATTGATTTAGTATATTAACCTGGAATATGAATATATTCAAATGATCCATAATAAACACGTCTCGAAAAATATCAAGTACTTGCAAAAAAGTTGAAGCTATTCCCAGACAACTTCATCATTCAACTTTCTTGTAACAATAAAATGCTTTTTAGAATAAAAAGAACAAATAAGCCTCCAGAGTGAAAACACTTTTCACTCAAAAGTGATTTTCCAAAGTCAAAAGTAGCCTAAAAGGTTAATTTCTTGGCTCCAATTTCTCTGCATTTAGACAGCGCAAACTAATTTCATCAGGCGACACTAGTTGAATCATGATTGAAGAATAACCATCACAGAAATGAAACTAATAATAATAATTGTGCTTTTTGTTCATGAGGTTAAACTTTGCAGGGGCTACTCATAGTAATATAAAATGCATCAGATTCAACACCAAAACGTGGGACATTTGCACTACCCAAGATTGATTGAATGGCATAACAGACACATGTAAAAGGTGTACTAATAGTTTCAGTCACTTCAAATGTTTACAAATTCTAAGCATCTAATCAGTCGCTAACATGGTTGAAATATGATACCACTGACACGGACACTGAAACCCTTTATTCGTTGGTTTGTCGTCCTAGATAACAGATTCTAATCAAGTTTGGGCATTTAGTGATACACGGAATAATTAACACAGAAGGGCTTGCGGAATCTCAAATCGTATAATGATTCTTATAACAGGCGAAAAAAGAGGTAGATCCAGTAAACCAGGCCGAGCATATCGAGCACAAACCTTGCCGCTCAAAGTATAAGCGTCCGTGTGGCAAAGAGCGGCGAAGAGAATCTTGACTCGGACTTCACCAGCTTGCGGTGGTGCTACCTGCACGTCTTCTATGACAAGAGGCTTGTTCGCCTCCCACGCTACCGCAGCTACATCCATTCCCGACATCAAAAACACGCAAATCGAATCAGACGAAGCCAAAAAGATAAAGAGAGAGATGGAGTTTTCGAGACCGACCTTTGCAGGTGATGACCTGACCCTGAGTCGTCATTGCGTCTGTCGATCGAGCGGTGGAATACGAAAGGAAAGAGAAGCGTCGTTCCGTCGGTGCTCGAAGAGTAGATCTCGCGCCGCCTCCGTCTCTTCGATGGAGTGGATAGAGTTGGGTTTGGGGGTGAGTTAGTTATTATTGATTAAAACAGTAAACTACGGATAGCCAGCTATATCTCATGCGACAATGGATTCAATTGTATGACGTAAAAAAATTGATAACCATATTCAATTATAATTTTAAAAAGATATAATATAAAATAAATATTAAAATATATGATAATTTGACATATAAAGAGAATTTTGTTAGAGCATCCAGATCAATTTCTCTATTATTATATCTAAAATTTAAAATAAATAATCTACTTTATTAAATTTAGATAATCATTTTTCACTATACACTACTTTAAATATCCTAAAATTTTCATCATCCTTAATTTTTTATTATTTTCTTCTCTTTCTTCTATTTTTTATTATTATATTTATGGAATGAGTGAAAGGAGAGAGGTTAAAAAGAAATATTATTTTATTTTTAAGGTAGAGATTTCATTCCCTAAATTTAGAGAATCACTATTCATCAAATCTAAATTTAGAGAATGGATAGGGTAAATGATGCATAGGATTTTTAGTTAACCTATCCAAAATTTAGGGTAAAATCTTTGAATATGATAACTGATGTGAATACTCTTAGTTGGTGTGTGTGGGTGCGTACATGGGTGCTCACATGAGAAGGGACCTCCGTGCATGAAAGATTCCTTGTGCGTCGCCCCGGTTAAAATTTTATATTAATTTAAATGATATTATCAATATCATAAAATTATATATATATATATATATATATATATATATATATATATATATATATATATATATATATATATATATATATATATATATATATATATATATATATATTTCATGAATGAATTTTATTAAATGCAATGGGCAAAAATTAAAAGAATCCCTTTTTATAATAAGATATTAAAATAATACTCTAATATATTATGTATTTCAAAAATAAGGAGTAACTTTGATCAAAATTAGGGTTTTTATTAGAGGTGTTATCTTAGGTTCTCTCTTCTAGGTCACCGCCCTAGAAGTAGGGTTTGTTATGGATTTGAATGAACTTGTAAGGCATGTTAATTTGGTGAATGTCTCATCCATCAAAAAGGAAGAACTAGTTGTTCTATAGGTGGATGTGACAAATCTGGGACACTTCTAGTTTGGTGGGGAAGGTGTTCTCCCTTAAAGTGGTGAATAGTGAAGCCTTTAGAGCTCAGATGCTCAGGATACTTTTGGCAAAAAAGTAGATTAATATTGAAGTTGGGGAGAATCTTGTCCTTCTAGAATTCTCCTCACTCACTAATCGATGACATGCTCTGCTTGATGGGTCTTGGTCTTTCTTCAAACATCTCCTCGTCTTCAAGGCATCCATGGATTTGCAACAACCATCAAATATGACTTTCAATGAAGTTCCTATTTGGGTTTAATGTCATAATCTTCCTCTTGCATTTATACACTCACTATCCTCCACCATGTACACTCGCAGATTGGGAAGGCGATTGCAATTAACTCAGGAGAAGATGGAAGTGTGTGGAGAAATATTCTAGAGTGACAATGGATATCTCTCAACTGATGAAGTAGGAGATATGGGTTACGTTAGAAGATTCATCGGAAGTAGTGTGCATCATTCTACTTTACGAACACCTTCTAAATTTTTTCCACTCGTGTGGCAAGCTAGGCCATGTACTCAGAGATTATGTAGACATAAAAGATTAGGGGTCTAAACCACCCTTTGGGAATTAAATTAGAGCTTCTCCAATCAGACCCCCCCCTTTGGGAATTGGATTAGAGCTTCTCTAATTGGTGGCGATAAAAAGAACTTGTTGGAGCAATCCCAATGGTCTATACGACCATGTATTTTGGTGTTTAGACAAAAGGTTTAAGTTAGGTTCACCGTTATATTTGATATGTGTATGTGACTGTGTAGGTTTGCATGATACACATATGACTCATCTTGATGGCTTCGGGTCCGGTGAAGGATGGAGCATCCGAGGGACCATGGACAAGGCAACAAGGACGAGGGCCGAGGGAAGCAACTTTGAGGCATACGCGAACGATGGCATTGGGGATTAGCCGCGGGCTTGAATGCATCCGAGGGACGAGAGCCAAAGGAAGTACGCTTGAAAGTAAGAGGTCAAGGCTGCAACGAAGAGTCAAGTGAGTCGTAGGGATGAGAGTCCGAGTACTGAGAGATTGTACTCGGGTACCAGTCGACCGGTGGTTTCATCAGTCGATTGGAAGCGATCAGAATGCTTCTGTTCGCTTGGCCAGTGTGGATTAGTCGACTGGTATCGAGTCATTGGGTTGTAATGGTCGAATATCCACAGAGAGCAATTGACTGATGGTTTTGATAGTCGACTAGTAGGCAGGATTTTCCAAACCATGGCATATATAACCAAAGTTTTGGAGTTTGGTTAAGGCTGACGAAATGAAGGTGGATAACCCCTATTAGTAGTTTACCTGTGCCCTAGAGTCTTAAGTGTTCTTGTGTGAGTTGTGATGAGGTTTCTCCACCCACAAGGAACTACGTGAGATAGCCAGAATTTGTTGGGGAGTCATCCACCGACAGATCAGGATCATCCACCTTACAGATAGCCGTTAAGTAGGAGTCTTATCTCCGAACAATGTTAAACAACGTGTAGTGGTTTGCTTGTTTCTTCTTTGTCTTTAGCTTTCATATTGTGTTTGTATTGTTTGTATTCAGCTATACTAACAAATACGTAGGAAGCGATCGACTTAGAAGCACCGACTATTCAACCCCCTTCTAGCCAGCCACACTAGATCCCCAACAGAACCCCTCCTTCAAAAGCAGTAGTAGCTCTCCTAAACATCAATCTCAAGAGGACACCATGGGAATACTTGAGTCGTTGGCTTTAATACTGCTTGTAGTTGATAGGATTAGGTTTGCATCTTCCCGAGAGAATAGTGTGAAGGATGAGAATTTTATATTAAATGTGGATAATCACAAGATGAACTCTTCAATCCAAGAATTATCGCGCGATGCTCAAATGGAGGAGCCTCCCAATGACAGTGTTTTACATAGTAATTTAATTCCAAGCAGTCAGAACATTACTCTGGCAAGCACGAAGAAATGGAAGAGGCGGGTAGGGGGCTCATCAATTGTCGATTCAATGGAACTCACAGACCTTCAGCCTTTACGCAGTATTAAGTGACTAATGCTAAAGCAGGATAATTTCTTAGAAAAAGTGAAAAATGTTTGTTTAGTGGCTATTTCTAATATTAATATATCATCGGTGGAGGCTGCAAAGCAACCCCATCGAGCTCAATGAGTTGCTTAATCTAGAATGCACGAGGGCTTGGGAACCTGTGCAATTCATGACCTGCAGCAGCTCATCGCTAAAAGAAACCCATCTTTACTTTTTCTACGTGAAACCAAAGTAATAGCTCTGCAATGTCAGATGTGGATTAGTAATTTGAACTTTAAGGGATCCTTTGTGGTGGATAGTGACAGGCATAGCGGGGGTCTCATTTTGTTATGGAGAGATTCATTTGATGTCATTATTCAATCCTACTCATCAGATCATATAGATTGTATTGTCAGCAATGACTCTTTTCAGTGGAGATTTTCTAGTTTTTATGGCAATCCTGTTGTAAAGCTTCAAACTCACTCATTGCAGCTTATTAGGCGACTTGTGGGCATTCATGAATTCAAAACTCTACCTTGGATAGTAAGGGTGATTTTAATGAGATATTGTTTGAATCTGCAAAAAAAAAAAAATAGGGGAGCTACGAGATCTATGATACAAATGAAGGGTTTTTCTGAAGCTCTAAATGACTGTGGACTTCAGGACTTAATGTATAAAGAGGATCCTTATACTTGGTGTAACAAACGAAAAGGGAATGATATTATCTTCGCTCGGCTTGACAGATTTGTCTGCAACTTTGATTGGAGTACTCTATTTCCGATAGCAAAGGTTGCAAATCTAGATTTCTGGGGGTCCGATCACTAGTTGATTTCAATAACTATCAAACCAAACTCGATCGCTAACTTGAGTAGAATGCAGAGGGGTTCACCTTCGAACATAAATGGTTGCTTGAAGATGATTTCATGATTTTATTTCAACAATTATGGGAAGATCTCAATGGGAATCAGGGTCTCCCAACCAAGCTCAAGTTGTGCAATGGTGTTCTTCGAAAGTGGTCCGGTTCTCGCTTTGATCAATTGGATCAAAAATTTCTCATGCAGTGAAAGGAGCTAAACTACATTATGAGCTCGCATGGAGCAAAGAAAAATTACTCACGCATTTCATAGGCAGAGAAGGAATTGGGGAAATTGTTGGCTCAGGAATAAATCAACTGGAATCAGAGATTTAGAGTTAATTGGTTGAAAAATGGGGATTGGAACACTAAATTCTTTCACTCTTCAGCTTCAACTTGTCACCACAATAATTCTATTAGAGGACTTCTAAATTTAAGGGTTGAATGGTGTATTGATCTCCTAGGTATGACAGAAATAACTAAAGATTACTTTACCTTATTATTTGTTTCCTCTAATCCATCTTAACAGGACATTGATTTAGTAGTTGACTTTATTGAACCAGTGGTTGAAAATAATATAAATAATATACTATGCGCCTCTTTTATAGCTGAGGAGATATATAGAGTGGTTTTCTATATGCATCCATCAAAGACCCTGGTGCCTGATAGATTTACAGCCTTATTTTATTAGAAATTATGGTCAACCATCGATTTGGATATTACCATTGCAGTCTCGATTCTTAATGATCATAGTGATATATGGATTGGAATTCTACTATAATCACACTTATTCATAAAGTTTGAGAGCCAACGTCTGTAAAGGATTTTCAACCTATTAGTTTGTGCAACACTTGTTACAAAATTATGTCTCATCATTAATAAAGTTATGGATTCTTTTCAAAGTGCCTTTATTCCTAGGAGATCAATTCTGGATAATGTAATTGTTGGGTTTAAATGTACGCACAAGATAAGAAATAATAGAAAGACTAAGATAGGTTGTGCTGCTCTCAAACTTGATATAAGTAAGGCTTATGACCGAGTCGAGTGGAGCTTTTTGCAGGCATTGTTGCTAAAATGAGTTTTGCTGAAAAATTGTTGGACTTAATTATGAGATATGTCAAATCTATTTCATACTCTTTTAGATTTAATAATTCTATTTCAAAGTTTTACATTTTCAAAGGGGGATGTGCCAAGGTGATCCTCTTTCTTCTTACTTGTTTGTCCTTTATACTCGAGAATTGTCTACTATTTTATCTAAGACAGTGGACCATCATCTATTTAAGGGAGTGAATGTTGCGACATCTAGCCCAATGATATCACATTTATTTTTTAAGACGATAGTTTGGTTTATTTTCGAGCAAAAAGGGAGAATTGTGTTCAAGTACGAAAATGCTTATATATTTATGAATGAGCCTTTGGATAGTTGATCAACTATGAAAAATCTACTCTTACATTCAGTCCGAGTACTTCAAATGAAATAATTATATAAAGCAAAGATATACTCTCAATGTCAATAGTGAAGGGTCGTAATAAGTATTTAAGTCTTCTGACTTTCTCATTGTGACACAAAAGGCTCTAGTTCACCTACTTACATAAGAGAATTTATAAAAAATTACAAGGATGAACTTCGAGGTTCTTTTCGATGGGGGGGGGGGGGGGGGAACGTGAAGTGTTGATTAAATATGTGTTACATATAATACCTTCCTATGCTATGTCATGTTTTAAGCTTTCAGTTTCTACCTGACAAGGAATCGAGCAAGCTTGCGCTAAATTCTAGTGGAATTATAGAGATGACAAGAAGGGAGTTCATTGGTCGTCTTGGATTGCCTTGTCCAAACCAAAGAGTCATGGAGATATGGGTTTTAGTAATATTGTATCCTTCAATAAAACTCTTTTGGCTAAACATGTTTGGTGTCATCTATTTAAGGGTGATCCTCTTTCTTCCTACTTGTTTGTCCTTTGTACTCAAGGATTGTCTACTATTTTATCTAAGATAGTGGGCCATCATCTATTTAAGGAAGTGAATGTTGCGACATCTAACCCAATAATATCACATTTATTTTTTACAAACTGATTTTTTTGAGAAAAAAGGGAGAACTGTGTTCAAGTACAAAAATGCTTATATTTTATGAATGAGCCTTCGAACAATTGATCAACTATGAAAAATCTACTCTTATGTTCAGTCCGAGTACTTCAAATGATATAATTACATAATCAAAGATATACTCTCAATGTCAATAGTGAAGAGTCACAATGAGTATTTAGGTCTTTTGACTTTGTTATTGTGACACAAAAGGCTCTAGTTGATTATGTAAGAGACTTTATAAAAAATTATAAGGATGAACTTTGAGGTTCTTTTTGATGGGGGGCATGAAGTGCTGATCAAATCTGTGTTGCGTACCTTCTTATGTTGTGTCATGCTTTAGGTTCCCAATTTCTACCTGCCAAGGAATCGAGCAAGCTTGTGCTAAATTCTAGTGGAATTATAAAGATGACAAGAAAGGAGTTCATTGTTCATCTTGGGATGCTTGGAGATATGGGTTTTCATAATATTGTATCCTTCAATAAAGCCTTTTGGCTAAATATGTTTGGCGGATCATTCAATCTCCCTCTTCGTTTATGGCATGTGTGATGAAAAGGAGGTACTTTAAGCACACTAATATTATGGTGACAGATATGGGGGCAAATCCATCTTATATCTAGAGATCCTTGATGTGGGGTAAAAATTTTATTCAAAAAGGTTTATGTCAGAAAGTAAGGAATGGACAAAGCTATTTGAAGTCTTTGCCATATCCATTGATTAGAGTAGCCAGCTTTATCACAAACATGGGGATGTGAGATGAGCTGACAGTGGGCACAAATTTTGCCATACATGAAGCTAAAACAATCCTTAATATACCGTTGAATCATAAAAGAGGTTAGGACATTCAATTTTGGTAGGAAAGCTCCAATGATCGATATACAATCAAATTTGGGTATCTCTTGGAGACGAATACCACGAATCCCCCTCCTTTTCAATCTTTTCATGTCAAACAATCATGGTGGAAATTTATTTGGTGACTTCAAATTCCCCCTAGCTAGGGGTTCGAATTTTTTTTTTTAGTAGATATCCAAAGATATTATTCCTATAGTAGAAAATCCTAAAACTAAGCATGTTCCAATTGAGGGTTTGTGCCCTTTATATAAGTTCCACTGTGGGTCCACCAGTCACTACATTTTGTTTTGTCCAGTGTTTCAAAGTGTATGGAAATGTACTAAGTCCTAGAGCTATCTTAGCAAGGCCAATATGACTTCTTTTGTAGATTGTCACATCTATCTAACCATGATGGTTTCAAAGGATGAGTTTGAAGTGTTTGCAATGATGTGTTGGGCAATGGTAAATAGAATCATAATCCGGATATCATATTGATGAAGATCAGGGTAGATTGGGTGCTTACGATGCTAGAGGTATTCTAGGAGAATGAGTTTGGATACCTTCTGATTCTAATCAGATTAAACTGGATGTGGATGCGGGCTATGATGAGGTCAAGAACCTTTTTAGTGTCGCAGTAATTATTCGAGATTCACATGGACAAGTTTTGGGTGCGGGGTCGGTGAAGGGTGCGGAGTTGACAACGATTTTCTATGAAATGTATTTATGTGCTCACTTGAGTATTCAAAATGTTTGTATATATTCAGACTCCCTACAGGCGGTTCAATGATGTGTGTTAACCACAAGTGGACGATTTTATCATCAAGTAATAAAAGATATCAATCCTACAAAGACCGGTGGCTAAGTACTAGTTTATTAAACAAATATGATTGTCTAAACTAATCACGAGAAGGAAGTTGTTCTAGAACTAGAGATCTTAAAAAGAAGAATAGAGAATATAGTGAGGGAAGATATTTGAACGAGAAGAGAGAGAAAGGAAGGAGTGTGATTCAAGAATATTTGATTTGGAAAAGCAATTCTAGGATTTTCTATTTCACCACAATGATTGTGAACACATAATTTATGTTTGATTTCCTATTGTTGGAAATACAATCAAAGTCTCATATTAAAAATACATAGAAAAAATCATGTGTTTATAAGATGAAGATATCTCCATTAGTATAAGACTTTTTGGGTAAAGCCCAAAAATAAATTTATAAAGACTTAGGCCCAAAGTAGACAATATCATACTATTATGGAAATATCTAAAATCTTTTGGTCCTAACAATTGGTATCAGAGCAAGGTCTCTCTTCACCGAACTAACCGTCAGAAGAAGCACGAGCCAGAGCCATGATCCAGATCGAACCATGTGGGTGGAACCTTGAACGAAGTAGGGGAGACCCTGAGTAGGTCGGTAACCTAATGCTTGAGGGGAGACTCTGCACAGGTTAAGAATGGCCTGATACTTGAAGAGAGACCCTTAGCTGGTCAAGAGTGACCTAATACTTGAGGGGAGGTCCAAACCATGAGAATAATGGTAGTCCTTTATTTGAGGGGAGGATTATTGGAAATATAATCAAAGTCTCATATTGAAAATATATGAAAAATGTCATGGGTTTATAAGATGAAAATATCTCCATTAGTATGAAGCCTTTTGGCCAAAGTCAAAAAATAAATCCATGAGAGTTTAGGCCTAAAGTGGACAATATCGTACTATTGTAGAGATACCTAAAATCTTTTGGTCCTAACACCTATCCCCAATGGTTGTTTATGTAGGTAACCTATCTTAGGGTATTCGATATGGACTTTTGGAACTACACTGGCGTATTCATTCCAATTTATCGTCTACTTTCAAAGCAAGAGCTAAGGAATTATTTTTCTAAGGAGACTCATGTCACATGATCCCATAACCCCCAAGTTGTCTTCTCTTATTATGTAGCAATGAATTGGAACCGATCTATTAAGATATATGACAACCTATTGCTCCTTACAGCATACCAATCTACTTTCGTAGTCGACTCTCCACGCCTTGGATTTCTATGGGTCAAAAGATTGAATTCTCCTTTAGTTCATCACTAAATTCTTATGGAATACAAATCTCGTGCTTTTGACATCGAGATCGTGTGTATATATATATATATATATATATATATATATATATATATATATATATATATATATATATATATATATATATATATATATATATTCTCCTCCATTATTAGCTCTAAGTATTGTTGATGTTCGCATTATATTCCCTAGAAGTGTAGTTAAAAAAGTGTTTGAATGCATCAAATACTTGTCCTTTAAATTTAAACGTGTATGCCCGAGTGTAACTAGATACATGATTAATAAAAAAAATGAAATATTTAAAATCTTTACAAGACACAATTGGAGAAGTCCATATATCAGAGTAAATAAGATAAAAAAAATTTATATGTGATAATACATGCGAGTCACCTTTCTAAAAATACAAGTCGTACAATATTTTTCCTCATGATTTTTCATGAGAACAATTTTTTAAGACATGTTTATATGGGTGACCTAATATGGTATGCCATAAGGAGTAACTATCTCTTTGGCACATTGTGAGCTCGTGATTATTGTGGTCTAAAAAAATAAAGATTATTTCTTTTAGATCCCCTACCAATCACCTTATTTGTTTTGAAATCTTGAAAAGTAACAAAGTTAGGATAAAAAATAACCTTACAATCCTGATCTTTAGTGATTTTGCTAATGGATAGTAGGTCGGAAGTGAATTGGGGGAACATACAAAGTATTAGTACTTTTTTCCCAAAAAATTCTACCTCTCCTGATTCCTTAATTTTTAAATTGTGTCTATTAGCTACTTTAACTTATATATGATTATTTAATGGTTTGAGATTACTAACCTAAATCAATAAGCCAATTTCAAGAACAAAAAAGTTTACAAGTGTTTGAACAATTACCCTAATCATTTATGGATGTTTTTACCTGCTCAAGTAACTTTAAGATGTCATTGATGGTAATTTCCAGAGTTATAATCATGATCGAGTTCTAGGATGATTGATCTTTTTTCTTGAAGTGAATGAGCCTTAGGTGCGGATGAAGTTGCCAACATTTTTTCTTTGTGTGATTTGGCTTCTTGCAGTATCCACACATAGTTTGGGTTTTTTTGTACTTTATTCGCCTTTTGTTCTTCTAGGTCCACAATGAAGTCATAACCCTTTGATTGTGAAGCTTCAAGTCTCATACTTGTTGTATTTCTCTTGATCATAGCCCTATACCATATCTCCCTCTCTTTGTTGTTGTAAAACTTTGAGGTTGATTGTAATCAATCTAAAGGTATTATACTCGTTCCATAGATCTTCATAGTCACCAAAAAGTTGGCACTACTAAAAAAACACTAATTTAGCAACGAATTTTAGCGATGAAAACAATTTGTTGCAAATTAGCAACGAAATTTGTGATAAAAAAAAAACATCACAAATTAGCAAAGAATTTTGCGGCAAAAATAAATTTATCCTTAAATTAGCAACATAAATATTTCATCACAAAACTAGTCGCTAAAATTATATTTATCGTCAAAATCATCACCCATTTGCGATGTATCCTTGATTCGTTGCCAATTTGGTGATATATCAACGATTCATTGCCAATTTGGAGACGAAATCAGGATTCATCGTCAATTTATAACGAATCCTTGTTTTATTGCCAAATTTAAATTTAAACCTTCACCAGGATCTCAAATTTGGTGACAACTTCAAAATTCATCGCGAAATTTAAAGATCTCACCAAATTTAAAACTTCGTCGGGATCTCAAATTTGGCAATTGATAAGGAATCCAGGATTTGTCGCCAAATTGACGATAAATATTCAATGCGTGCAAAATGTAACATTATTTGTCAGATCTCAAATTTGGCGACGAATCCATGATTCGTTTGCCAAATTGATGACGAATCGAGTATTCATTGCCAATTTGACAATGAATCATGGATCTATCGCCAATTTGGTGAATTAATATTCGTCGCCAAAAATTCTAATTTAATGAGTTAGAGTTTGGCCCCCACCCCCTAATCTGCCCGATCGATCCCCCAACTCCTCTAATCCCCTTCCTCCTGAGGCGACAATGATGGCGACAACGATGAATCCCGTTGGTGAGGTGTGATGGTAAGCTTCCTTCCCTCTTCTTTCCCCTCCTCTCTCCTCCTAACTTGCTACAATTATATAGTTAACCGCCCGTAAGGAGGCTAGCCGTCCAGATGAGTCTACTTGGCCATGAGGAGCTTGGCCGGTGGGTTGGCCGCTAATGCTCAGTTTACTTGGATGCGCGGATGAGTGAGAGAAAGGAATCAATTATGGAGAAATGTCTTCGCAGCAAGAGAAAGGAAAATAATGTAATCCCTAGGGAAGAGAAAGGGGAGAGAAAGGAAAGAATCCTCAGGCACTTCAAATGCCCAAGAGATCTAGCGGCGTTGAGCTCCGTGATTCTTCCTCCTTGATTGCAGGTCCAGCTATTAGTTTCGGCAGATCCATTAGCATTGAAGATTCGCATTCCAGAATCTTTGGTGGAATCTCCCTGAAAGCTCGTTGTTGGAGAGGTTAATCTGCCCTAGGTTTGGCGAGATGGCAGCGCCGCCGGTGTCCAGGAACCTGTCGGTAAGGATATTGTCCTGGAGTTCGATCTGTGAGAGCTTTGGAAATCAAATGCACACTTCACTTCATTTAATTGTGAAAGAAAGAAAAAGAAATCATAAAGCATCCCTAACAAATATTGACATAATAATGAATTTAGAAAGTAAAGAGATGTGGACAGCTTAGCGAGTCGAGAACCCACAAAAAGGGCACTCGCTTTCTGTGTGCAATTTTTTATCTGTGATCTTATTCTTTTAGCAAGATTTGGAGTGAATCAAACTCAACTTTTCTCGTCTCCATAAACCCCAAAGCGGCGGAAAAATGAAGGCGGAAGAAGCTGAAGAAATCTCCTGGAGCCACCTCGGAATCTACTGAGCTCGTGTTGCTCGTGCTCGCGAGGTTGAAAATGTTGGACGTTGCATCAGTTGCAACATCAGGAAGATAAAGGGGTGTCCATTCACCTTCATCTTCCTTCATTGATAACCATCAAAGCATCGATTAGTAATCGATGTTTTGCTTCCTATTTAAAATGGCGTCTAAGAGCAATCGGAGAAGTGGGAAAGAGCATAAGGAAAGTAAGAGGTGACGATGATCAGTGTGCGTTGAGCAAAGGAGAACATCTGAGAGACTAGAGATTTGGCTCGTGAACCTTGAAGCACTTTCCGATTACCCGTGATCATGCTTCCGGCAGCAGCGACGTCCGGCGGTTCTTCTTCGATTTCTTCGAGAGATTACTATGAGTGGTTACAGCTTTATCTTATGTTGGATTCATGCTGTCAAAAATAAACAACAATGGTATCAGAGCCTTTTTCTTTTAAAAAAAAAGCATGGAGAAATCGCGACGTTGCGATTTCAGCGATCTCTGCCAGAATCGCATCTCGAATCGTGATTTCCACCCGGCTACTGTTAGAGTGTATACTAAAAGCCTAGCTTTTGGTATAAACATTTATCTAGAAATAAGAATCACATTGGTCAAATGTCTACATTTATGATAAATGTAGTTATTCAATTAATTTATATTGTAGATGACATGGTGTGTGGTGTCACACACAGAAGATCATGTTATCAGTACCTTATAAATTATAAACAGTGGCTCACGACCATGATGGAAAGGAACGAACCATTGGAAGGTCATAGTGTAATTAGGTATTAGTTAATCTTGACTATATAATTACACTAGTACACTCAGAGTGTATTGAGTAGGACCATTTGAGGTCGTTTCTTTTATACTGGCTTTATAAAGAAACAAAGACCTCGGTTATTATGGAAGTGTGTGCTCTTAATCCTAATATAATAACAAGCACATATATTTGATATTTATTTCTTTAATTTATCAATGGGTGAGATTTAGTTCGATAAATCAATAAGCTCGATAAGTTGGGAAATGATATCACTTATAGTGTGTGTTGTTGATTATAGAAGGAAACTGTGTCCTAGAGATACTAGGTTGATAATGTCCTCAAGAGGAGCTCATAAGGATTGTCATGTTAAACCCTGCAGGTGGACTTAGTCCGACATGATAATAAGGTTGAGTGGTACTACTCTGGGACTTAGATATTAATTAAATGAGTTGTCAGTAACTCACTTAATTAGTGGACATTCGATATCTTAAACACAGGGAGACTAACACGCTCATAATAAGAAGGAGCCCAAAAATATAATTTGGGATTGGTGCGGTAGTTCAATAATAGTTCTCTAGTGGAATGAATTATTATTGATAAAATTAAGTTGTGTGTTCGGGGCGAACACGGGATGCTTAATTTTATTGGGAGACCAAAACCAATTCCTCCTCTCGGTCCCTATCGTAGCCTCTTATTTATAGAGTACTATACCCACCTATACCCACCTTCATACCCATGTTATAGGGGCCGGCCAAGCTAGCTTGAGGATCAAGCTAGGGCCGGCCAAACCATTGGTTCATGGGTGGCCGGCCCTATTTAATTTAAAAAGAATTTTAATTTTAAAATTTTCTTATGTGAAAGATATAATTTATTGAAGAGATTAAAAATTAAAATATCTATTTTATAAGTCTCTACAAAAGATTAAAGAAAGAGATTAAATCTCTTTCCTTATTTGTAGATTAGAAAGGATATTTTATTTCTCTTCTTTATAAATTATTCACATGTTGAAAAATTAAAATTATAGAAATTTCTTTTTATAAACCAATCATAAAAGGGATAAAAATTATTGGAGAAATTTTTTATAAAATTTCTGGAGACAAATTAGGAAGTTTTAATTAATTAAAACTCTCCTTGTTTTGTTTTTTTTTAAAAGTGGCCGGCCATTGTTTTTAAAAGAAGAAAATTGTTTTAATTAAAATAATTTTTCTTTACATGGCAAAAGAATTAAGGAAATTTTGTAATTAAATTTCCTAATTTGCCTATGCCAAGGAATATAAAAGAAGAGGTGAGGGTGTCTTCTTGGTGATAACCTCTATTATTTTTCCTCCCTCTTTTCCTTGCCCTTCCCTTTCTCTCTTCTCCTCTTGTTGGCCGAAACCTATCTTCTTGGTGGAGCTTTTGTTTGTGGCCGGATCAAGGAAGGAGAAGAAGGAGAGAAAGCAAGTCTCGTCTCTAGCATCCCTTGGAGCATTGGTGGTGGCCAAAATTCTTCATCCTTGAAGAAAATTATTGTGGCCGGCCATCCTCTTCCTTTCTTCCTCTTTTGTGGTGGCCGAAACTTATCTCTTGCTTGGAGTTCTTGTGGTGGCCGGATACTACTTGGAGAAGAAGAAGAAGAAGGAGAGAAAGCTTGTATCCCTTGGAGTTTGGTTGGTGTTTTGTTCTTCGTCCTTGGTGAAGCTTCTTTGTGATTGGCCGAACCTAGCTAGGAGAAGAAGAAGGTGCTTGGTGGTTTCTCATCTCGGAAGATCGTTGCCCACACAACGTCCGAGGTTAGAAGAGGAATACGGTAGAAGATCAAGAGGTTTTTCTACAAGGTATAACTAGTAATTTTTCTTTCCGCATCATACTAGTTATTTATGGAAATAATACCAAATACAAGAGGCTTACGTTCTAGAATTTCGAATATGTTTTTCGATGTTGTGTTTTTTTTTTTTTCTTTTCCTTGTGATTTGATTGTTCTTTTTGGTTAACCTAAAGTTATTTTAGGAAATTAAATATTAGATTTCTATAAAAGGTTTTGTCTAGTCGATGGTGGTTGCTCCCATATCCAAGAAGGCCGTGTGCCTCGCCACGTCAGTACTGGGAACCAATTATGGAAATTAATATTTAATGGAATTAATAACTTAAGGTGATTTGGGTCGAACGTGTTAAGTTCCGCAGGAGATCCAAGTCAAAACCTAAAAGAACAAATAGATTAAGTTTTGGATCAAACGTGTTAAGTTCCGCAGGCGATCCAAAATTTAATTTAAAAGAACACATGGTAGCTAGGAAAAGGTTCAGACCTTTGTACAAAATTTTTGTACAGTGGAACCTCTAGGTTTTCCGAGTAGCAACCAACAATTGGTATCAGAGCTAGGGTTTTGCCTCTGTGTATTTGGTATTAGTTTAATCATGCACATGTCATACATAATTTAGGCAGAATAATAGTAGGATGTGCTAACTTTGTGGATGCAGGATCCAACTATTATGGCTTATAGTTATTATGTGTGTGATTGAACCCTTGGACATGTCAAGGGCATTTTATTGTATGTGCATGATTGTATTAAAATACAGCAGGAGTCGTATTTAGTTTTATTAGGATTTTATTTTTGATCTAGATACATGTACATTCCTTTTATGGAATATAGGATCAAAATGTAAATTCTATTTATGTCATGGATCGAATCTTGCAAAGCGTGGAACCTTCTAAGGACCAGAGGCGCAGCGGAACTAGGAGCAAGATGGATGCGACAGATACGGTGGCGGTGGCCAAATATGGCAGAAACTTGGGATGACAACACACGGAGGACAACTAGAGATAAAAGTCATAATAGTTGAAAATTAGATTTTCTATTTATTGCTTTTATATTGTCTTTGTGTGCATGTTAGTATACATGACTAGTAGGTTAGCATAGTTAAAATTCCTCGCTTATAAATAACTAAGTGGGAGAGGATTTTAAATAAATCCCATGGTCTCCATTACTTGGTTTGTAAGTGATGCAAACAAGCTTGCTTGGCTCGAGTGCCTTCCTCCATAACGGATGAGCTTGTTTGTGGATCACTAGAATGCAGACTTCCATTTTGGATGACTATAGGAAGTTAATTAAGAGCGTGTGATCTTCCCCAACGGAAGGGGCATAATCTTATTAATGGACTTAGTGTCAAGTAATGGTATACACTTAGACACATCTAATAGTATCCTCCCCATCGGAGTCACTGCTATTATTTGTGTGACCAAATGAAATCAACTATTAATTTGTCATAAAACTAGGTTGACAAGATAATAAAATTAAAGGGTTAAAACCCCTCTTACAAATGATTGATTTTGTATATGTCCACACTAATGTGGCATACAAAATTAACGGTGTTTGAGATAATTTTATTTGTCATAAAGATACGTTGACAAGATAGTTAATGGGTAAAACCCTCCTTTTACAAATGTTGAATTTGTATACGTCCACACTAATGTGGCATGCAAAATTCACGGTGTTTGAGGTGTTGGTAAATTTAAATAATATTGTTTGAGGAATCAATGTTATTTTAAATTCAAAGAGTTTTGACCAAATATTTGATCAAAGACAGATCAACTATTAATTTTATTCGTCATAAAGTAAAGTTGACGAGATAATAAAATTAATGAATAAAATCTCCTTTTCGATTTTGTATACACAAAATTCATGGAGATTTTAAGGAGTTGATCTTGACCAAATGTTTTTGTGATTCTTAGGATGTTTGTCAATCCCTAGTAGTCATACTATAGAAAAGACTTAGTAGTCCCAATTGTAATGATTGGAAATAGGACTTGGACATTAAGACTGTCTTCTTAGAACTAAGAACAATTTAGGTGTATTTAATTCATTAATTGAAACATGTCTAGTGGTGTTATCTACCGTAACCTGGAGTGTAGATACAAGATGCCATTAATCATGTCTGCATTTCATGCAGGGTTCCAGAAACCCGACAACTAAATGAAAGGTAAATCACCGTCACATGGGCACTACTGTAAAAGTGGTAGTTGCAGTGGGAGATATTTATCCTTTGATAAGAATAAAATATGGATTTTAAGTAATTGTCTTTACGTACCAAGTTTAGAAAGAACCTAATTTCAGTTTCTAAACTATTATAGATATTATGTCTATTTTGATAACAAAGTTGTTATCAAGAAAAATAGGAAAGTTATCTATTTTGGTATGATGGTTGACAATTTATAATCCAATAACTCCCACGATGCAACAAATGGAAATTAGTAACACATCTTCTAATTTTAAGAGAAAGCAACCTTCGGAAATGAACCAATTATATCTTTGGCATCTAAAGCTAGGTTATACTTGAGTAGGATTCATTGGTAGCTGATGAACTTTTGGGTTCATTGGTAGTGGAAATCTTTCCAACCTGCGAGTCTTACTTGGAAGAAAAATAACCAAGAAGCTTTTAAGTCCAAGGGGTATGGAGTCAAAGATATGTTGAAATCGGTTCATTCTCATTTGTGTGATCCTATGACTATCCAGACAAGAGGTAGTATTGAATATATTGTCTAAATTATAGACAACTATTCAAGATACAAATAAATTTACTAAATGTATCGCAAGACTAAGTACTTTGATTAGTTCAAAGAGTACAAGGTTGATGCGGAGAAATAAAGTAAAAAGTCACTATGGAAGATCGTAGTGGCAAGTACCTCTTGAGAGATTTTAGGAGTCACTTATCAGAAGTTGGATTTCAATCCCAACTAACTACATCTGGTACACCCCAACAGAATGGTGTAGTAGAAAGAAGATAAAGAACTCTTATGGAATAATTAGATAGATGATGAGTTATTCAGAAAATTACCAAATTTGTTTTAAGGATAAACTCTGAAAATGAAAGTGAACATAGTTCCTTCCAAGTCATAACTCTCTACTCATATAGAATTGCTGAATAGGTGTAAGCCTATTTTGAAGCATATTCAGATTTGGGTAATCTAGCACATATGTTAAAGAGAGATAATGATAAGTTGGATAGGAGTTCACTTGTTTGTAAATTATCCTAGATAAACAAAAGTAGGTTTATAGTCTTAAAAATCAGAAGGTCATTGATAGCATCAATGACTGATTTTTAGAAAAGGACTATATAATAAACAACATGCTCATAAGTAAATTTGTTCTTAAGGAAATAATAAAAGACATGTCTAATCTAGTACCAACTGTACAAGATGAGATACCATAAGAAAACTGCAACACGTATCACAAATGATACACAATTACAGAAAATGCCTTGTCATAGTGGGAGGGTTGTTAAGCAACCTTAAAAGATTCATGTTTTGGGAGAGTTTTTGAACTCGATCCTTGAAGGACATGAACCTGATCTCCGGACATATAACGAAGCACTCCAAGATAAATATGAAGCATCTTGGCAAAGAGTAATGAATAATAGAATTAGAATATATGTATTCTAATTAAATCTGGAAGCTTGTAGAACCACTAAGTGGTGTAAAAGCCTTTGGGTGTAAAAGGTCTATAATAGAAAAAGAGGGATAGACAGGAAGGTAGTAACTTTCAAAGTAAGACTTGATGAAAAAGGAAACTTTTTCACTGGTAATCATGCTTAAGTCTATCCGGATTCTTTTATCTATTTGGTAAGAGGATGTCAAGACAGCATTCCTTAATGGAAGTCTTGAAGAAAGCATCCATATAAAGCAGCCAGAAGAGTTCATTGCAAAGGGCTAAGAGCATCTTATGTGCAAGCTCAATCAGTCTATGGACTGAGGCAAAGCTTCAAGGTCTTGGAACATCCGGTTTATCAAAGTAATCCAGATCTATGGATTTAGTAACCGGATAAGTCTTGTGTATACAAAAGGTGTGATGGAAGCGTGGTGGTATTTCTTGTACTATACGTAGATAACATTTTTGGTAGTTGGAAACAATATCAAAATGTTGTCAGAAGTAAGGGTATGGTTGTCCAAACAATTCGATATAAAGGACTTGGGAGAATGTATACATTCTTGAGATCAAAGTAATAAGGGATCGCAAGAAAAAATATATTTTACTTATCTCAAGCTTGATACATCGGAAAAATCCTTGCTCATTAAAAGCATGCAAAACTCCTAGAAAGGTTTCTTACCTTTTAAGCATGGAGTGTCTTTATCTAAAGAGATGTCTCCGATGACATCAAAGGAGATTGAGGACATGTAGGCAGTTCTTTATGCTTCGGCAGTTAGACAACCTAATGTATGCTATGCACGAGATCAGAAATCTGTTTTGCCAAGGGCATAGTTAGCAGATATCAAAGTAATCCTAGACAAGGACATTGGACTGCGATAGCATATATTAAAGTACCTTAGAGGAACTAGAGATTATATGCTAGCTTACAAGGCGATTAATTTGGTCCCGGTGGGTTGCATGGATTTTGACTTCCAATCAGATAGGGACAATAATAAGTCAACCTCGGGGTTTTGTGTTTACTTTAGGAGGTAAAGTCATAACTATGAAAGAGTGATAAGCATAGGTGTTTTTCTGGACTCCACCATAGAAGCTTAGTATATGGCAAGCCTCTGAGGTAGCCATTAAAAGTTGTATGACTCAATAACCTCAAGATAGACTTAGATATGGTTTCTGGTTTGTCCAAAGATTATTACAATTTATTGTAATAATGTTGGTGCAGTAGCAAACTCGAAGAAACCATAAGTCTATAAGGCAAGTAAACACAATAGAGCGCAAGTACCACCCAATACGAGAAATCGTATAAACGAGGAAAAGTTGTAGCCGCCTAGATTGCATCAGGTGATGACCTATTGATCCTTCCAATGAGGTCCTTAAGGCAAGAGCTTTTGATGGGCATGTTGAAGGATTAGGAATCAGATGTATGGCAGCAGATATAGCAGCTTAGTCTTTTAGTATAAGTGGGAGATTGTTAGAGTGTATACTAAAAGCCTAGCTTTTGGTATAAACATTTATCTAGAAATAAGAATCACATTGGTCAAATGTCTACATTTATGATAAATGTAGTTGTTCAATTAATTTATATTGTAGATGACATGGTGTGTGGTGTCATACACAGAAGATCATGTTATCAGTACCTTATAAATTATAAACAGTAGCTCACGACCATGATGGAAAGGAACGAACCATTGGAAGGTCGTAGTGTAATTAGGTATTAGTTAATCTTGACTATATAATTACACTAGTACACTCAGAGTGTATTGAGTAGGACCATTTGAGGTCGTTTCTTTTATACTGACTTTATAAAGGAACAAAGACCTCAGTTATTATGGAAGTGTGTGCTCTTAATCCTAATATAATAACAAGCACATATATTTGATATTTATTTCTTTAATTTATCAATGGGTGAGATTTAGTTCGATAAATCAATAAGCCCGATAAGTTGGGAAATGATATCACTTATAGTGTGTGTTGTTGATTATAGAAGGAAACTGTGTCCTAGAGATACTAGGTTGATAATGTCCTCAAGAGGAGCTCATAAGGATTGTCATGTTAAACCCTGCAGGTGGACTTAGTCCGACATGATAATAAGGTTGAGTGGTACTACTCTTGGACTTAGATATTAATTAAATGAGTTGTCAGTAACTCACTTAATTAGTGGACATTCGATATCTTAAACACAGGGAGACTAACACGCTCATAATAAGAAGGAGCCCAAAAATGTAATTTGGGATTGGTGCGGTAGTTCAATAATAGTTCTCTAGTGGAATGAATTATTATTGATAAAATTAAGTTGTGTGTTCGGGCGAACACGGGATGCTTAATTTTATCGGGAGACCAAAACCAATTCCTCCTCTCGGTCTCTATCGTAGCCTCTTATTTATAGAGTACTATACCCACGTATACCCACCTTCATACCCATGGTGTAGGGGCCGACCAAGCTAGCTTGTGGATCAAGCTAGGGCCGACCAAACCATTGGTTCATGGGTGGCCGGCCCTAGCTTGAACCCAAGCTTAGGTGGCCGGCCCTATTTAATTTAAAAAGAATTTTAATTTTAAAATTTTCTTATGTGAAAGATATAATTTATTGAAGAGATTAAAAATTAAAATATCTCTTTTATAAGTCTCTACAAAAGATTAAAGAAAGAGATTAAATCTCTTTCCTTATTTGTAGATTAGAAAGGATATTTTATTTCTCTTCTTTATAAATTATTCACATGTTGAAAAATTAAAATTATAGAAATTTCTTTTTATAAACCAATCATAAAAGGGATAAAAATTATTGGAGAAATTTTTTATAAAATTTCTGGAGACAAATTAGGAAGTTTTAATTAATTAAAACTCTCCTTGTTTTGTTTTTTTTTAAAAGTGGTCGGCCATTGTTTTTAAAAGAAGAAAATTGTTTTAATTAAAATAATTTTTCTTTACATGGCAAAAGAATTAAGGAAATTTTGTAATTAAATTTCCTAATTTGCCTATGCCAAGGAATATAAAAGAAGAGGTGAGGGTGCCTTCTTAGTGATAACCTCTATTATTTTTCCTCCCTCTTTTCCTTGCCCTTCCCTTTCTCTCTTCTCCTCTTGTTGGCCGAAACCTATCTTCTTGGTGGAGCTTTTGTTTGTGGCCGGATCAAGGAAGGAGAAGAAGGAGAGAAAGCAAGTCTCGTCTCTAGCATCCCTTGGAGCATTGGTGGTGGCCAAAATTCTTCATCCTTGAAGAAAATTATTGTGGCCGGCCATCCTCTTCCTTTCTTCCTCTTTTGTGGTGGCCGAAACTTATCTCTTGCTTGGAGTTCTTGTGGTGGCCGGATACTACTTGGAGAAGAAGAAGAAGAAGGAGAGAAAGCTTGTATCCCTTGGAGTTTGGTTGGTGTTTTGTTCTTCGTCCTTGGTGAAGCTTCTTTGTGATTGGCCGAACCTAGCTAGGAGAAGAAGAAGGTGCTTGGTGGTTTCTCATCTCGGAAGATCGCCCACACAACGTCCGAGGTTAGAAGAGGAATACGGTAGAAGATCAAGAGGTTTTTCTACAAGGTATAACTAGTAATTTTTCTTTCCGCATCATACTAGTTATTTATGGAAATAATACCAAATACAAGAGGCTTACGTTCTAGAATTTCGAATATGTTTTTCGATGTTGTGTTCTTTTGTTTTTTCTTTTCCTTATGATTTGATTGTTCTTTTTGGTTAACCTAAAGTTATTTTAGGAAATTAAATATTAGATTTCTATAAAAGGTTTTGTCTAGTCGGTGGTGGTTGCTCCCATATCCAAGAAGGTCGTGTGCCTCGCCACGTCAGTACTGGGAACCAATTATGGAAATTAATATTTAATGGAATTAATAACTTAAGGTGATTTGGGTCGAACGTGTTAAGTTCCGCAGGAGATCCAAGTCAAAACCTAAAAGAACAAATAGATTAAGTTTTGGATCAAACGTGTTAAGTTCCGCAGGCGATCCAAAATTTAATTTAAAAGAACACATGGCAGCTAGGAAAAGGTTCAGACCTTTGTACAAAATTTTTGTACAGTGGAACCTCTAGGTTTTCCGAGTAGCAACCAACAGCTACATGGGAATCGTATAGCCCTCGGCGGCATAGAGTTGCAGCAGAGGAGCGCCGGCGACTGCGTTTAAATACCGGTGAAAGTCGATCGCGGGATGTCTCGCGTTTGTCACGAGAAGAAGATGAACAATGCTATTTAACGACACAGTTTTTTTGTTTTTAATCGATTGTTCAATCAATTCATTCATTTGAATCAATTGATAAGGAAATTAAATCGATTAAATTCACGACACAGTAAATCCTGAACTTAATTGATTCATCAATCAATTGAATTCATTTTAATCGATTCATCAATCGATTGAATTCGTTTTAATCAATTGAAAAAAAAACACGGGATTAATAGTGTTGTTGACGAAGCACAGTTAAACAAAAAAAACGTGAGACCATGCATGAACAGTAGCATACATGGTAAAATTTAACTAAATATATTTATTAATTAATTAAATGTATATAGAAATGTGTTATTAATTAATAAATAGATATTTAATTAATTTATGGTTCAATTAACTGAAAATTGAACAAGATCAACTTGTCCAATCAAACTCAGGTCTGGTTTAAATTATTAGTTGATTTAAGCAGACCAGTTTGATTCAATGATACCTAGATCTAGTTCAATTATTTGTTGGTTTAACCAGTTCAGTTTATTATTGAATTAATTGGGATCGTTTTGATTACATAAGTTGGACTGATCAAATATGACCAGATTAGTTCTATTGTGTCAGATTTGATCAAAAAGAATAGATTGTTCTAATGGGTCAGACTTAATCCAATGGATGAATCAAACGAACCTAAGTTTGATCAATGAGTCTGAGATTGACTCAAATGGGCTTAAACAATAATAGAACATAGGTCAAAAATCTCTGTTCAATTAGATTAGTTCTAATGAGAACAATAGACTAAGCTTAAGATCCGGATTCTTGATCGACTGGTCCAATCGGTCAGTCAACTTAAATTCCTGAAAATCAAGAAGATTTGTTTTTCTTGATTTATAATGATGGTTCTATATATGTATAAATTGAATTAAACTGGTTTTGTACTAGTTGGTTAGTTTTGTATTGACTTATTTAAATTCAATTTTTCAGATGGCACGGACGATTACCACATTGACTCGTCGCGAAGTGCGGTGAAACCAGCTTCGGAAGGAGATTCAGGAGATAGAGTATAAGTCTGCTTATGAAGTCGACAGACATGTTAGAAGGCTTGATAGAATATTCTGGAAACTTGAGCAAGAAGAGTTTCCAGTCCTCGACAATTATAGGATCTGGGCATTGATGCATTCATTGTCAGAGTATCCTAGGGTAATAGCAGACTATGTATGAGGACGTCATGAAGGATGCGTCACATATTCAGAATTGTGTGAGGAACTACTTCACTATATGGGTGAAGAAGAGTAAGAGTCTGAAGAGGACCAGGAAATGTTCAAGGAAGATCCAGAAATGGATCTGATGAAGAATCCTGAAGTTGCCTCATCTGAGATTATCCCAAATGAGTCCAGGTTAATAGGGATAATGTTGGTCGTTGCACTAGTATTTGTCCTAGTGAGAGTGGTGTTAGCCTATCTAATTTATTAGTGTTCTGTTTACTGTCGTTATGTATGAACAGTATTAGGTCATTTAGTTTTTGAGTCATGTAATAATTTTTATCGTTATGTATAAACAGAATTATATAATGAAAAGTTATGTTATATGTTAACGAACTTGAAAATGATTAGTTCATTTCATGATATGATTAATTCATATATACATGATTCGTTCATGTTCAATAAAATGATTAGTTTATTTTAATTATGATTTGTTCATATTAAATGATTCGTTCATTAGATGGGATATGTGTAATATAATTTATCAATATTGATTAGATTAGAACATACAAATGATAAGTGAAAATAAAGTTATCACTTGATTTTGTAAACTAATTCTAATTTACACTGAGTCAATAATTAATTACACATATAATGTGTTTATTTATGTAGATCATGGCAACTAAAAACATCATAGCTGAACTCAATAAGGGAGAGAAATTATATAGGGATAACTACAAAATATGGCGCCTCAAGATACAATACGTTTTTTAGGAACAAGAAGTTCTAGAGGTTGTAAATCAATTCATGGAAGAACCAGCTGATGGTTCTACAGCACAGCACAGACGTGACCTGGATGCCTATAAGGCATGGAAAAGGAAGGACTCCATTGCTAAGGGAATATTGATTAGTTCAATGGTAGATGACTTGGTATTTAAGTATGAGCCATTACCATTAGCTCATGCTGTTTGGGTAGCCCTTAGAGAAAAGTACAGTGGAGTAAGTCTCAGTAAGCTCCGTCAGCTAACAATTAAGTTTGATAGCTATAAAAAATGCTCGAATGTTACCATGGCTCAACATCTCAGGGAGATGGGTAACATGATTCGAGAGCTTAATACTGCTGGTCATGCGTTGACCGATGAACAACAAGTTCAGGCAGTCATCCATTCCCTTCCTGATTCTTAGGAAACGATGAAACAAAATCTGACCCATAGTGAGATTATTAAGACTTTCAATGAAGTCTCACGCCATGTAGAACTTGAGGCAGAAATGATTGAATCCGCAAGGATTTCTGGTCAAGCTTTTGTAGCTGAAGGTTCTGGTTCCAAGAATAAGAAAAATTGGTTTAAGAAAGAAAAGAGAAAAGGAAAGGAAACTAGTGTTTTTGCTGTTAAAAACTAAATCAAGAAGAAAGGAAAGAAATATGGACAAAAACCTAGGAGCAAGTTGACCTGCTTCAACTATGGCAAGAAGGGTCATTTTGCTCGGGATTATTCTGAGCCTAAAAGGTAGATCTATCTCTATCTTCTTTCCATGAGCATCATGTTGCAAGTACAGTGTTGTTAGCTGATTCGTATCCTTTGTGGATTGTAGATTCAGGAGCAACGAACCACGTAGCACGTGATCGAGCTACATATGTGGAGTACTGTCGGGTACCAGCTGGCAACAAATGGATATATGTAGGAAACAATGCAAGAATTAAAGTCAAAAGAATTGGCACTTGCAAGCTCAACCTACGTGGTGGGTGTACCCTGTTCTACATGATGTCCTGTATGCTCCTGAGATTCGACAGAATCTGATTTCCGTCATTTGTCTTCTTGATTTAGGTTATTGTGTAAATTTTTATAGCTGTTGTGTGGAACTTCGAATTAACTCTGTGTTAATTGGGCATGGTTATGTAACAAATGATTTTATGGTTTTGGATATAGAATCAAATAATAATTGATCCTATTGAGAAGCTGAGAAGACAGACCTGCCGATGTGACGTGTCTGAAAGGTTGACCGCATCTCCATGACCCGGCTGATGAGCCGTCTCCTGTGTTGACCAAGTCGCCCGGAGTCCTCTGGTCAACAATACCTGTAGCCAGCGACCGGATCGCCCCGGTCTCTGGTACCCCCGATGCTCAAGGCGGGTCCCAATAATGTATAAGCAGTCGAATAATAGTAAAACAACTAAATAAATACAAGATAAGTGCAGTGACGTACCCCTGGCCCCGGGGGGCGCCCTCGGATGGATTGGTGAGCTGGTCGCGCTGATGATCGAGTCGTCATGATCCTGAAAGACAGATGAATGTGCCAGCTAAGGAACAGGATATGACTGCTGGGAGCCGAGCGTAACCTGGATCCGATAAACAACATGCCGACCGAGAGATAATAGCGGCATGCCGACCGAGAGATGACATCAGCGCATAGGCCGGGATATAATATCAGCGCGCAGACCGAACACACCACAACGACGCATAGGCCAAGGTACAACGGTGGATCGAAGGCCGGAATAGTGGCACAAAGGCCAAACACCGTATCGGCTCGCAAACCGAAGCAGATAAATACTGTGAAGGCTAAGAACTCGGGCGGCGGCTGGCCGGAGGATGAAGATCATGGATGGGGAGGCGACGACTGTCGCTGAAGGCGGCGAGAGCGGTCGCTATAGGTGGTTGTGGTAGTCGCTGGAGGCGACGACGACAGTGGTAGCCGGAGGCGGCAGCGACGACGGTGGCAGCAACCACTGGAGGCGGCAGCGGCGACGGAGAGCATCGGTGACCGCTGGATGAGACGGTGGCGGGCACTGGTAGTTAGCCCGCGGGTCATGGTGATGGAAGTTGTCGGCGTTGAGAAGGCGGCGGTGGCGACCTTGGCGCTAGAGGCGACGCTCGGGCTGGCTACCGATGACGAAGGAGAAGACAGCGAAGCCCATGGCATGAAGAGGTTGCAATGGCGCTGGCGTGAGAGGATGGCAGTGGCGGCGTCTGTTGGTGCAATATCCCTAGGTCAAGGTTGACCTGGTTGACTGAGCTTGAATTGATTCAAGCTCGAGTCTTGATGTTTGGCTTTCGATGCTTGACAATACATGTAGACAACACATGAAGATTGCAGGTGCAATTGTTCATGTGGTGAGATTGTGAAGGAGAATCAAGTAGGTCAATGTTGACTGGATACTTGACTGAAAATCCTAGTGAGTGAAGCTAGGTGAAAGTCCTGATGAGTGAAGTCAGGCAGATGGAAAGTCCTAACTGGGAAGTTAGGCAATGGGAAGTCCTGGTGAGTGAAGCCAGGCAGATGGAAATCCTGGTGAGTGAAGCCAAGTGAAAGACCCCTAGTGAGTGAAGCTAGGCAGTTGAAAGTCCTGGTGAGTGAAGTCGGGCAGAAGGAAAATCCTGATGAGTGAAGCCAGGTGAAAGACATAGTGAGTGAAGCTAGGCAGTTGAAAGTCCTGGTGAGCGAAGCCAGGCAGAAGGAAAATCCTGGTGAGTAAAGTCAGGTGAAAGACCTAGTGAGTGAAGCTAGGCAGTTGAAAATCCTGGTGAGTGAAGTCAGGTGAAAGACCTAGTGAGTGAAGCTAGGCAGTTGGAAGTCCTGGTGAGTGAAGCCAGGCACGAGAAAATCCAGATGGATCAAGGCTGATCGGACATATGGTGTTGGAAAGACCAAGTAGGTCAAAGGGATTGACCGGATACTTAGCATGAGGTGGAAAGTCCAAGTAGGTCAAAGGGATTGACCGGATACTTGGCACGAGGAGGAAAGTCCAAGTGGGTCAAAGGGATTGACCGGACACTTGGTGAGCGAGTCCTAGCAGGTCAAGGGTGACCGGATGCTAGGCATGATGAGCCAACAGGTCATGGTTGACTAGATGTTGGTTTAGGAGACTTTGGACTTATTTTTGGGCAAAAACAAGAAGCTGGATCGATAAGCCAATCGATTGGCACATGCCCAATCGATCGGCCGATCGATTGGCACATGCCCAATCGATCGCGACAAGCTTTCTCCCAATCAATCAGTGGATCGATTGGGGAGAAGTGTCGCGCGAACAAAAGAGCTCTGGATCGATCGACCGATTGATCCAGAGCCCCCCAATCGATCGGGCGATCGATTGGGAGGCGCGATTTCGCGCGATGGGACCTGAATCGATTGATCGATCGATCCAGGCAACTCCAGGAGCACAGAGGCGCTCTGGATCGATCAGTCGATCGATCCAAAGCCTCCCCAATTGATTGGGAGTAATCCGATCGATTGGGATCCGACCGTTGGTGTCGTATTTAGCTGCTGGCGAGCTGTTCTCTCGACAGAACTTCCACGGCTTCAATTCTTCTCTTCAGCGATCTTCACAACAACTCCACAAAGTTCTCACCGCCAGATCTTGAGGGTTCTTGGAGGTATTTCCAAGTCAAGAGGCGGATCTATAGCAAGAAGAAAAAATCTAGGGTTAGGGTCTTCTTGTGCTAACTTGTAAGCTTTTAGCTTGTATTTTGTTCCCTCTCCCTTTCTTCTTGTAGTGTGAACTTGTAGGGCTTCTCCGCCTTTGGTAGTTACCATAAAGGAGTGTTTTCATAGTGGAGGGTGCGTGAGTGTGTGGATCCTTGGATTAGTCACCTCATCTTGAGGTGGATACCAAGTAAATCCTTTTGTTAGCGTTGTATGTTTTGTTTCTTGTATTTCCGCTGCATATCTTTGAAGAAACAAGTAGCGTCAAGCACGAGGATCGCTCCTAGCTATTCACCCCTCCCCTCTAGCTACATAATCGGTTCCAACAAGTGGTATCAGAGCGAGGCCGCTCTTCACCGGAATCATCGTCGGAAGGGGCAAAAACTAGAGGGTGAAGAAGTTGGAGCAAAATTCTACAAGTCAAAGAATTCATCAAGCTCAACTTCAACAGGGAATTCCAAGATGGACTTGGATTCGATACGAGGGTGCCTCCACCATTTACAATGACAAGCTTCGATCTTTGGAAATCAAAGATCAAAAATTTCTTGATGATGGAGATAGAGCAATGGTTTGCTCTTATGGAAGGTTTTGAAGCTCCAACAAACTCCAAGGGCAAGCCTTTCAAGAAAAGCAAATGGAGTCAAGAACAAGTTCAAAGGAGCAAAGCAAATGATAAAGTGACCAAGCTTTTGGTCAATTTATTGCCAAGCAATATTTTGGCTAAAGTTGGAAAATTCAAGGATGCCAAAGAGCTATGGAGCAAGTTGGCAAAGATTCATGAGATCCCTTCCACTGTACAAAATCAAGAAGAATCCAAAGAGGGTGACTCATTCGATCAAGACCAAGAGGAAGAGGACTCCGAGGTTGAGAGATGCTCAACTTCCGAAGAAGAAGTCCAAGAAGATTCATCTTCAAAGGAATTCAATGAAAAGGGCAAAGAGGGCACACACTCTTCGTTTCACATACAAGATGAAGATGAAGAAGCATCCACCTCTAGGATTGAGGGGGAGCAACTCTTGGTGATGTCGGATCAAGAAGAAGGAGAAGCTTCTACATCCGGGTCAAATGGAGAAGAAGACGATGCATCCTCCACAAGTCAAGTAAAATCAATGGGAGGAAAATCATTTTCGGATCAAGAGGAAGTTTCTACCTCCAGATCCAAAGGAGAAAGTGACATCCCTACACACGAAGGTATAAACATTTCAATTAAAAATAAAAATCACATTATTTGCTTTGAGTGTAGGGAAAAAGGGCATTACAAGAGCAAGTGTCCCAAATTGGCCAAGGAGAAGAGCCAAGTGGCACTAAAGGGCAAGGTGAAGCTCAAGGAGACCGTCCCCGGAACAAAGAAGAGCAAGGAGCACATTGTGTGCTTCTCTTGCAATCAAAAGGGACATTACCGGAGCCAATGTCCCAAGGGGAAGAAAGCGGTCAAGGCTCTTGGAGGAAGCACAAGTTAAGGGAGAGCCTCCAAGGTAAAAAGAAAAATATCATTTATTGAGTCTACCCCTTTAAATAATGGTAAAAAGCATGATAGTTATAACTTTTATCATTTTAATGCTATTTACCATAAGAATAGAAAGCATGATAGCTTTAAGGAAAATCATGTAGCTTTTCATGCTAAGACTACCACACCTAGGGTTAAGAAGGTAGATGAAAATCTAGGCAAGAAAACTAAGAGTTTTAGTTACAAGCCTAAAAATAAAATTGCTCATGGATTCATTGAAAAACCAAAAACTAAGGATTTAATGATAGAAAATCAAGTCTTGAGGTCAAGGCTTGATAAAATGGAAAAGACCCTAAAAAGGATGGAAAATATCCTAAAAGGGCAAAATGAGAAAAACCTAGGTCTAGGAGTACAACAAGGGTCATTCAAGAGCCATAGAGGTTTGGGATACAAACCTAAGGCTAAGAAGGATGTAATTTCTTACCATAGAGTTTCATATAGCTATGGAACCGAGTCTAGGTCTAAGGGTCAAGTTAAAAATACTAAAGAGGTTATCCCTAAGAGTATTTTTGCAACAAACGTGACTAAGACTTCTAAGAAGTCTAGGAAAGTCACTAGAAAGGTCACAAGGGAAGCAATCCCTAGAGTTGACCTAGAAAAAGTGACCAAGGCTTCTAAGAAGCCTAACAAGATCACTAAGAATGTATCTAGGGAAGTTATCCCTAGTGAATACCTAGAGCATCCAAGGAGCACCAATAGGTGTTGGGTTCCTAGGAGCATTTTCTCTACCCCATAGATGGGTTAGAGAGTGTCAACTCCGATTAGAAGGGTAGTTAACCTAACTTTGATGAAGTTGACACTCGGAGAGCATTTTCAAGATTATTGTTAACCTTTGAAAATGAAAAGAATTTTTATTTACTCTTATAAGAGTAAAATGTGTCACAATTTGATAAATTGGATGATATTTTAAGTGACACAAATTGGGAAAATCATAAGAACTACCAAGTTGGGATTTTGGTATGTTCTTAGGAAATTAAAGGCAATGTATGCCTTAACTCAATTGGTTACTCTTTAAAAGAGAAAATTGTGTCAAAATTTGAGGAGTATGTTTAATTTAAATTGGCACAAATTAGGAAAAGCAAAAGAAATGTCAAAATTGAATTATTGGCATTTTCTTGGGAAATAGTGGGTAATCTAGGTTTTAAATCTTAATTTAGCTAAGGCTTAAGGATACTTAGGTAGACAACCTAGGTATTTTATTTATGCTAATTTGTCATGCTTTGTTTGCCCATAATATGCCATGACATCATATTTATTTTTGCATTCACATTTTATTATGAAAAATATAAAAATATCATGTCATGTCATACATACATCATGTAGTCATAGGAAATTTTCTTTTGAAAATTATTTCTTTTTGATGTATGCCATAACATATCATGCATTATGTTTAATCCTTTGTAATTAAGGACCAATGACATTCATTAACAAGTAACATCCTTGGTGGATGTTCATAACCTCAAAATGCCTAGATAGATATGCATGATCCCTAGATTAAGGCAAAACCAAAACTTTACTTCTCACACAAACTATAAGGTGACTTGTATGTGTTTTTAGTTCACATTAGATACAAGTGAGATGTTAGAATGAAAAAAAAACTCAAGATGTTGATTTAGTGCATTCTTTTGAGTTTTTGGTTCATCAAAACACATAGTTATGTGTTTTCCAATCATTGGGAAAGCTAATGTACAAGTCATGTGCATTGAGTCCAAGGAACATGGTTGGATATTGGTTTTGAAAATCATTTTAAAATACTTTTGGAAAACCTTGATGAAGACTATCTTTTGATAGTGATCATCATTGAAGAGTTAAACACAAACTTGAAGAAAACACTAAAGTTTTTACAAGTTTTCAAGTTTGTGTCCATCTTTGAAAATATGATGTATTTTCTTAGAAAACTATTTTTCCATGATAATATATGCCCTAAATAATGTCTACAACAATTTTCACGATTTTTGGGATTTTGTAGAATTTTCTAGGGGTTTCTGAAATTGACTGAAATGAAATTTCAACAATTTCAGAGCTTCAATCGATCACCCGATCGATTGGAGTGCCTCAATCGATCGGGCGATCGATTGAGAAGGCAGTTCTCACGAGCAGAAGGATCGATCAGCCGATCGATCCAAGCAGTCTGAATCAATTAGTGGATCGATTCAGCAGGGTTCAATCGATTGGGACCCAACTCCAATTGATTGGGGATGCTGATTTTAGCTGGGAAAGCTTATTTTCAGCATTCTAAACCATTATTAGTTTATGTAACCAACCCCTAACCCCTCAAAACACATATGTATATATTTAGGGGGAGTTTTCATGATGAAAACAAGGATGGCTTGGTAAAGGAAGACTAAGTAGAGGTTTAGGTTGAGGTTTGGTTTCAATATTGAATTTTTGAACCTCAAAACTTCTAAATTTGGGTTTCCTCAAAACTTCTGTCATTGTTGGTGCAATGACAGAAGTCACGACCATGTCTTTAGGGGGAGTTACTCTTTAAGGACATGAAAATTTAATTTTCATACACCTTGGAAGGTGGTTAACCTTCTTTCGTGAAAATACTCAAGGTTGGGTATTTGACTACAATGGAGAGTGGATATCTTCATTGTTCCAAGTGGTGCATGCTCATGAATGAGCATTTGATGATAATGAAGGGTATGAGACCTTCATTTGAATCGTGTGTGAAGACAACGAGTGAAGTTGTATACAACAAGTGAATATACCAAGTGGTATACGCTCAAGGATGGGCGTTAAGAATAATGAAGGGTATGAGACATTCGTTATTATGTTGTGAACAATGAGTGAAGTTGTGAACAACGTCGGGTAACTTTTCAGGGGGAGAGTTTCTCTTTGATGTGTGCCAATAGGGGGAGAATGTAGGGTTTAAGTTAGACCTTCATTCCCTAAATAGGGGGAGAATGTGCATACCCTATGGAAAAAAGGGAAGGATGAAGGGAATCCTCGTTCATATATTGGCATGAAAGAAGTTGAGGTTATGGATTTAGCCTAACTCAAAAGTGGTATTGTCAGTGGTATTGTCAAACATCAAAAAAGGGGAGATTGTTGGTGCAATATCCCTAGGTCAAGGTTGGCCTGGTTGACTGAGCTTGAATTAAGTCAAGCTCAAGTCTTGATGTTTGGCTTTCGATGTTTGACAATACATGTAGACAACACATGAAGATTGCAGGTGCAATTGTTCATGTGGTGCGATTGTGAAGGAGAGTCAAGTAGGTCAAGGTTGACTGGATACTTGACTGGAAATCCTAGTGAGTGAAGCTAGGTGAAAGTCCTGGTGAGTGAAGTCAGGCAGATGGAAAGTCCTAACTGGGAAGTTAGGCAATGAGAAGTCCTGGTGAGTGAAGCCAGACAGATGGAAATCCTGGTGAGTGAAGCCAGGTGAAAGACCCCTAGTGAGTGAAGCTAGGCAGTTGAAAGTCCTGGTGAGTGAAGCCAGGCAGAAGGAAAATCCTGGTGAGTGAAGCCAGGTGAAAGACCTAGTGAGTGAAGCTAGGCAGTTGAAAGTCCTGGTGAGTGAAGCCAGGCAGAAGGAAAATCCTGGTGAGTAAATCCAGGTGAAAGACCTAGTGAGTGAAGCTAGGCAGTTGAAAATCCTGGTGAGTGAAGTCAGGTGAAAGACCTAGTGAGTGAAGCTAGGCAGTTGGAAGTTCAGGTGAGTGAAGCTAGGCACGAGAAAATCCAGATGGATCAAGGCTGATCGGACATCTGGTGTTGGAAAGACCAAGTAGGTCAAAGGGATTGACCGGATACTTGGCATGAGGTGGAAAGTCCAAGTAGGTCGAAGGGATTGACCGAATACTTGGCATTAGGAGAAAAGTCCAAGTGGGTCAAAGGGATTGACCGGACACTTGGTGAGCGAGTCCTAGCAGGTCAAGGGTGACCGGATGCTAGGCATGATGAGCCAACAGGTCATGGTTGACCAGATGTTGGTTTAGGGGACTTTGGACTTGTTTTTGGGCAAAAACAAGAAGCTGGATCGATCAGCCGATCGATTGGCACATGCCCAATCGATCGGTCGATCGATTGGGTGAGTCCCCACGACAAGCTTTCTCCCAATCGATCAGTGGATCGATTGGGGAGAAGTGTTGCGCGAACAGAAGAGCTCTGGATTGATTGACCGATCGATCTAGAGCCCTCCAATCGATCGGGCAATCGATTGGGAGGCGCGATTTCATGCGATGGGACCTGGATCGATTGGTTGATCGATTCAGGCAACTCCAGGAGCACAGAGGTGCTCTGGATCGATCAGCCGATCTATCCAAAGCCTCTCCAATCGATTGGGAACAATCCGATCGATTGGGATCCGACCATTGGCGTCGTATTTAGCTACTGGCAAGCTGTTCTCTCGGCAGAACTTCCACTGCTTCAATTCTTCTCTTCATCGATCTTAACAGCAACTCCACAAAGTTCTCACCGCCAGATCTTGAGGGTTCTTGGAGGCATTTCCAAGTCAAGAGGCGGATCTATAGCAAGAAGAAAAAATCTAGGGTTAGGGTTTTCTTATGCTGACTTGTAAACTTTTAGCTTGTATTTTGTTCCCTTTCCCTTTCTTCTTGTAGTGTGAACTTGTAGGGCTTCTCCGCCTTTGGTAGTTACCATAAAGGAGTGTTTTCATAGTGGAGGGTGCGTGAGTGTGTGGATCCTTGGATTAGTCACCTCATCTTGAGGTGGATACCAAGTAAATCCTTTTGTTAGCGTTGTATGTTTTGTTTCTTGTATTTCCGCTGCATATCTTTAAAGAAACAAGCAACGTCAAGCACGAGGATCGCGCCTAGCTATTCACCCCCCCCTCTAGCTACATAATCGGTCCCAACAGCGTCGACCTCGAGCTACCCAAAGGGATGTGATATGCCGGTGGCCCTAGGCGGAGGCGGCGATGCCGGTTCCAGCAGGCGGCGAGAGCAGAACATGAAAGCCTCCCTCCTCAACTTGGCGGCGACCCTGGAAAGAAACCGAAGCAGAGAGAAAGAGAAGGAAGACAGAGGAGGGGGCGGCTAGCCGGTGCCGAAGGAGCAGGCGAGGTAGATCGGCTAGGTGGCGGTGGTGTAGAGCAAAGGGATGATGACGGCGGCGCATCAAGCCCCCAAAACGAAAACCCCTTCTTCCTCCAAGCTTGAGAGGTGATCTAGTTACGGAAGAAAGAAAGAAAGGGAGAAGAAAAGGGGGTGATCGGCGGCCTCGCCGGCTCCGGCGAGAAGCATGGAAGAGAGGAAGGAAGACCTCCCCCTTTGCTGTTGGCGGCGCCAGCAAAACCACCCCCCCCCCTCTTGCCACAGAACTCTTCCCTTACCTTTAAGCCCTAAACAGTGAAAGGATGAAATTGCCCCTTCTTCACCCACTAATTCCTCTTGAGTCCCTCTTGCTATATCCGTATCACAAGCATCCCCTTCAAATCTAGTTGAAGGAGGCGCAAGTCCGACTGACTAGACCAAGCCCAAAACAGAATCGCTACCGAACGCGAAATCACTGGGCTCGTCTTATCATGTTGAACGAGTAGCTGTGGCGATGTCGAGCAAGTGACTCAAGGAGCACCGAGCGAGGGACGAGAAATAATGCGGTCCAGGCAATGGAGATAACATTGATCAGGTAGAAAGACAGGCGATCAAGAAGATGTCGATCAAGCGATCGAAAAAATACGAACCGAGTAATCGAGAGAGCGTTGCGTGGGAGATGGTAGCGATGCTGAGCGAACTACGAGAAATAATGCCAAGTCATCAGCCGGAACGATGCCGAGAGAGCGGCAGAACGCAATGTCGAGCGGGTGACAGAACGTCAAGCGAGTGGCAAGTGAAATGATAGTCCATCGAGCGCCAAATGGGATGCCGAGCAGGCCGCACGACCAAGCGAGTGATTGAGAAAATGTCGACCAGTCGATCGTAAGATGCTGACCGGGCAATCGAAAGGATGTCTGGATAGACGTCTCGCGGCTGATGCCGAGCGCACAACCGCGAAGATGCCGACCTGACGACCGAGCGGGCGATGCTGAACGGGTGACTGAGAAAATGTCGGCCTGGTGACCATAAAATGCCGACCTGACGACCACCAAGATGTCGAGTGAAACAAGCATGTGGCTAAGTGGACGATCGGGCAAAGGATCAGGCGGCTACTAAAGTGTCGACCAAGCGACGAAAAATTAGGGTTGAACGGCTGCCAGGTAAGCTATCGGGCGAACGTCAAGTGAGCGCCTATACAAATGCCGAGCGAGAGACGAAGCAGCGCTGAGCAGGAGTGGGGTTCGAAAACTGAGCGAGAGCATAGCCCGTGAAATCAAATACGTACAACAACGAGGGTCCTATCCGAACGGGCGCATCGCCCACGAAATCGAATGTGCACAAAAATGAAAGTCGTGAGCCGAACGAGCGCATCGTACGTGAGCTGAACTGGAGTGTAGCCCGTGAGTCGAATGCGCATGGAAGCGAGAGTCGTAAGCCGAACGGGCACAGAGCCTATGAGCTATTCTGGTCTGAAACCAGTGGAGATACTCTCATCCGCGACCAATGAAGATTGCCCGACCCGAACAGGGGAGATAGATGCTCGTGAATGCTGCTCAATCCTGAACGAGAGAGATAGATGCTTGTGAATGTTGCTCGACCCCGAACGGGGGAGATAGATGCTCGTGAATATTGCTCGACCACCAACAGGGGAGATAGATGCACGTGAAGGCTGCTTGACCCCGAACGGGGGAGATATATGCACGTGAAGGTTGCTCGACCCTGAACGGGGGAGATAGATGCTTGTGAATACTGCTCGACCCCGAACGGGGGAGATAGATGCACGTGAAGGCTGCTCGACCCCGAACGGGGGAGATATAACATTTGATATGCTAGTCCGCGACCAGTGACAATAGATCGACCTCGAACGGGGGAGATAGAAGATATGACATGCTGGTCCTAGACCAGTGAAGACTACTCGACCTCGAACGGGGGAGATAAATGTTGTGATAAGCTGGTCGATGAAGACACGGGTTTAAGGTCGCCGCTCGACCGCCGATGGAGACCTGGTTTTAACGTCGCCGCTCGACGGTCTTTAAGGCGGAGTTTTTATAATCGCTGCTTTGACTCTGGGGTTTAATGTCGCCGCTCGACGGTCTTCAAGGCGGGGTTTTGATAGTCGTCACTTCGACTCTGGGGTTTAACGTCGCCGCCCGACGGTCTTCAAGGCGGGGTTTTTATAGTTGCCGCTTAGACTCTGCGGTTTAACGTTGCCACTCGACAGTCTTCAAGGCGGGGCTTTTATAGTCGCCGCTTCGACTCTGCGGTTTAACGTCGCTGCTCGACCGTCTTCAAGGTGGGGTTTTTATAGTCGCCGCTTTGACTCTGGGGTTTAACGTCGCCGCTCGACGGTCTTCAAGGCGGGGTTTTTATAGTCACCGCTTCGACTCTGGGGTTTAACGTCGCCGCTCGACGGTCTTCAAGGCGGGGTTTTTATAGTCGCCGCTTCGACTCTTGGGTTTAACGTCGCTGCTCGACGGTCTTCAGGATGAGTATTTATAGCTGCGGGTTCGGCTCTGGGGTTTAACGTCGCCACTCGACGGTCTTCAGGCCGGGTATTTATAGTCATCGGTTCAGGTCTGGTGTTTAACGTCGTCGCTCGACGATCTTCAGGCCGGGTATTTATAGCCGCCGGTTCGGCTCTAGCGTTTAACGTCGCCACTAAACGGTCTTCAGGCCGGGTATTTATAGGCGCCGGTTCGGCTCTGGCGTTTAACGTCGTCGCTCGACAGTCTTCAGGCCGGGTATTTATAGCCGCTGGTTCGGCTATGGTGTTTAACGTCGCCGCTCGACAGTCTTCAGGCCGGGTATTTATGGCCGTCGGTTCGGCTTTGGCGTTTAACATCGCCCCTCAACGGTCTTCTAGCATAACTCAAACCAGGTCGATCGGCACGGGGTCTTCAACATCGAGCCCGTGGCTCGGATAATATACGCCCGACCGATCGGCACGGGATCTTCGACATCGAGCCCGTGGCTTGAATAATATATGCCCGGCCGATCGGCACGGGGTCTTCGACATCGAGCCCGTGGCTCGGATAATATACGCCCGGCCATTGGCGCGGGGTCTTCGACATCGAGCCCATGGCTCGGATAATATACGCCCGGCCGATCGGCGCGGGGTCTTCGACATTAAGCCCGTGGCTCAGATAATATACGTCTGGCCGATCGACGCGGGGTCTTCGACATCGAGCCCATGGCTCGGATAATATACGCCCGGTCGATCGGCACGGGGTCTTCGACATCGAGCACGTGTCTCGGATAATATACGCTCGGTCGATCGACGTAGGGTCTTCGACATCGAGCCCGTGGCTCGGATAATACACGCCCGGTCGATCGGCACGGGGTTCCTTGATCGAGGAACTAAGGTAGATCATATAACTAAAAGAGAAAAGATAACGCAAAAACTGATCGAGGTCATGAGGATGGTAGAATTTTCCGACGTCGTCCATCTTCACGTTCCAAATCAGGTGCTTTCCCACAGACGGCGCCAAATATGATACTATCGGGAAGCTGAGAAGACGGATCTGCCGATGTGACGTGTCTGGAAGGTTGACCGCATCCCCATGACCCGGCTGATGAGCTGTCTCCTGTGTTAACCAAGTCGCCCGGAGTCCTCTGGTCAACAATACTTGTAGCCAGCGACCGGATCACCCTGGACACTGGTACCCCAATGCTCGAGGCGGGTCCCAATAATGTATAAGTAGTTGAATAATAGTAGAACAACTAAATAAATACAAGACAAGTGCAGTGACGTACCCCTGGCCCCGGGGGGGCGCCCTCGGATGGATCGGTGAGCTGGTCGCGCTGATGATCGAGTCGTCACGACCCTGAAAGACAGATGAATGCGCCAGCTAAGGAACCAGATCTGACTGTTGGGAGGCGAGCATGACCTGGATCCGGCAAACAACATGCCGACCGAGAGATAATAGCGGCACACCAACCGAGAGATGACATCGGCGCGTAGGTCGGGATATAATATCGGCGCGTAGACCGAACACACCACAACGACGCATAGGCCGAGGTACAACAGTGGATCGAAGGTCGGAATAGTGGCACGAAGGCTGAACACCGTATCGGCTCGTAGACCAAAGCAGATAAATACTGTGAAGGCTAAGAACTCGGGCGGCGACTGGCCGGAGGACGAAGATCGTGGATGGGGCGGCGGCGACTACCGCTGAAGGCGGCGAGAGCGGTTGCTATAGGTGGCTGTGGTAGTCGCTGGAGGCGACGACGGCGGTGGTAGCCGGAGGCGGCAGCGACGACAGTGGCAGCAACCACTAGAGGCGGCAGCGGCGACGGAGAGCGTCGATGACCACTGGATGAGAGGTGGCGGGCGCTAGTAGTTAGCCCGCGGGTCATGGTGATGGAAGTTGCCAGCGTTGGGAAGGTGGCGGTGGCGACCTCGGCGCTAGAGGCGACGCTCGGGCTAGCTGCTGATGACGAAGGAGAAGGCAGCGAAGCCCATGGCATGAAGAGGTTGCAGTGGCGCTGGCGTGAGAGGATGGCAGTGGAGGCGTCGACCTCGAGCTACCCAAAGGGATGTGATCTGCCGGTGGCCCTAGGCGGAGGCGGCGATGCCGGTTCCAGCAGGCGACAGCGAGAGCAGAACATGAAAGCCTCCCTCCTCAACTTGGCGGCAGCCCTGGAAAGAACTCGAAGCAGAGAGAAAGAGAAGGAAGACAGAGGAGGGGCGGCTCGCCGACGCCGAAGGAGCAGGCGAGGCAGATCGGCTAGGTGGCGATGGTGTTGAGCAAAGGGATGATGACGGCGGCGCATCGAGCCCCAAAAATGAAAACCCCTTCTTCCTCCAAGCTTGAGAGGTGATCTAGTTATGGAAGAAAGAAAAAAAGGGAGAAGAAAAGGGGGTGGCCGGTGGCCTCGCCGGCTCCGGCGAGAAGCATGGAAGAGAGGAAGGAAGATCTCCCCCTTTGCTGTTGGTTGCACCAGCAAAACCACCCCCACCCCTCTTGCCACAGAACCCTTCCCTTACCTTTAAGCCCTAAACAGTGAAAGGATGAAATTGCCCCTTCTTCTCCCACTAATTCCTCTTGAGTCCCTCCTGCTATATCTATATCAATAATAATGGTTGTTTTTCAAACATTGCTCTTACTAGTAACGTTGATGTTAATGATAAAATTTGGCATGCTAGGCTAGGACATATAGGACAAGAACAAATGAATAGATTAGCTAAGGAGGGTCTTTTAGGAACTCATACTAAGATTAACTTGTCTATATGTGAGCATTGTCTTACTGGAAAGATGGCTAGGAAACCATTTGGAAAGGCTATTAGGGCTAAATCACCATTGCAATTAATTCATTCGGATATTTATGGTCCAATGAATATGAAGGCTAGAAATGGGAGTTCTTATTTCATTACATTTATTGATGATTTCACACGTTTTGGTCATGTGTATTTGATTTCTCACAAATCTGAAGCATTAGATTGCTTTATTCGTTACTTGAACGAAGTTGAGAATCAATTGGAACGTAAGGTTAAAATCTTGCACACTGACTGTGGAGGTGAATATTTGTCTGATCAGTTCAAGACAATATTTAATGAGAAAGAGATTATTAGACAGCTAACTATCCTTGAAACTTCATAGCAAAATGGGATTGCTGAAAAAAGAAATAGGACTCTTCTTGAAATGGTTAGGTCTATGATGGCGCAGGATAGTTTGCTAATCTCCTATTAGGGAGATACATTATTAGTTGTCGCCTATATACTTAACAAAGTGTCTTCAAAGTCAGTTCTATCTACCCCATATGAACGTTGGACAAGTAGAAAGTCAGATTTGAGTAATCTGAGACATTGGGGGTTAGCTACCTACATTCATGATAAGATTCACGAATATGAAAAATTAGGACCCAGAGGTAAGAAGTGTATCTTTATAAGGTATTCTGAGACTTCTAAGGGTTATGTTTTTATTGGTGAGCCACAAGATGAAACTATCTTTGAAATAGAGTCAAGAGATACTACTTTTCTTGAAACAGACTTCCCAACACGAGGTGAAGTTGATAAAATAATTCCTTTATATGAGATAGAGGAGGAGGATAATGTTCCTTATTAACAAATCAGGAGATGCCTGAATCTAGTCAACCTAGTGGGAGTAATTTGCCACTGAATGAGTCAGTTTCTCAACAGTCTAACCAACGAAGAAGTAGTCGTCAGATTATTCCTCGGAGAAGGTTTGATATTTGGAATGAGGCATTGATGATTCTCCCAGTTGATGATGAGGAACATCGAACAGTTGAGGAAGCTTTGAGTAGCTCAGTAAGAGAAAAATGGAAAATTACAATGGATGAGGAAATGGAGTTAATGAGAAAGAATCAAGTTTGGGATTTAGACGATCTTCCTCTGGGCCGAAGGGCTATTTGGAATAAGTAATTCTCAAAATAAAGAGGAAAGAAGATGGATCGATTAATCGATACAAAGCTCGATTAGTTGCAAAAGGATACCCAAATGGAAGGTATTGACTTTGAAGATACATTCTCCCCAGTTGTGAAGTTTGTATCAATATATGTCATCCTAGCTATAGTAGCACAATTTGACATGGAATTACATCAGATGGATGTAAAAACGACTTTCCTTAATGGCAATCTTGACGAAGAAATCTATATGGTACAACGAGAAGGTTATATTGCTGAAAGCCAAGAGAATAGAGTATGTAGACTTAGGAAGTCTATATATGGGCTAAAACAAGCGTCAAGACAATGGAACATAAGATTTAATAAAGTCATTTTATCTTATGATTTCGAAATGATCAATGAGGATCATTGTGTTTACCTTAGAAAAGAAAAAAGAAAGTTTGTCATTTTATCATTATATGTTGATAACATGCTAATAGCTGGAAGCGACATAAAGTGTGTGATAGAAGTCAAAAGTTTGCTTTCATGACAATTTGACATAATAGATATGAGAGAAGCAGAGTACATCTTAGGAGTTAAGATCGTTAGAAACCGATCAAAAAGGCTTTTGGGTTTGTCTCAAGAAGTTTATATCACTAAGATGCTACAACACTTCAATATGTCAGATTGCAATATCAAACAGACGTATATAGCGAGAGGTACTATTTTGAGGAAAAGTATGTATCCCAAGACTCCTGTGAAAATAGACGAAATAAAGAAAAACTCATATGTCAGTGCTATTGGTAGTTTAATGTATACTATGTTGTGTACTCACCCTGATATAAGCTATGCTGTTAGCTTAGTTAGTCATTTCCAGTCAAACCCAAGATCGAGACACTAGAAAGCAGTGAAGAGGATATTCAGATATCTCAAAGGAACATCGGATTATTACCTATGTTTCCAAGGATCATATATGAGCCTAAGTGGCTACACAGATATAGATTGGGCAGGGACCTTGATGAATGAAAATTCACATCTGGCTATGTCTTCTTGCTGAATGGTGGCGCTATCTCATGGAACAACAAGAAGCAGGCTTGTGTAGCCTTGTCGACAATGGAAGATGAGTATGTGGCTTGTGCAGTGACTGTGCAAGAGGTTGTCTAGCTAAGAAGGTTCCTGAAGTATCTGAAGATTACTTAGGATAGTGGGAGTCCTGTTACAGTGTATTGTGACAGTCAAGCTGTAATAGCTTTTTCTAAGGATCCCAAATATCACAGCAAAGGCAAGCATATAGAAATTAATTATAATTTTGTAAGGGATATTGTTGACAAGAAAAAGGTAATTCTTGAGTACATCCCTACACGAAATATGCTTACTGATCCTTTTACTAAGTCATTGACTAAAGAGTCATTTCATGGACATGTGAAGTCTTTGGGATTTTGAAGAATGTAACTTATTATAAATACATTTTGATAAATGAAAAATGTCATGATCTATTCAGTGTGTATGTCTTTGTTACATTCGAATAAAAAGTCTCGATAAGTATGTTGGCAGATTGAGATTGGTCCACTCACATAGACAATCATCTCTATTTGTTAAGTACGAATAGAGGTAAGACCGTTGCTTATGAGATACCTTATATAGCTATGAATAGAGACATACCCATAAGTTAAGGTCGCCTTGATAATTATGTCAAGATGAGATCATTTATGTAATGATTAGAGTAAATGCACCCACCATTTACTAAATCTTCTTAAAGCCAGATTGGAATTCATATGTTGAATTCAGGATTAGACATTAGGTATGTCTAGATCGAAATCTGTATGATGTTAAATTTTGGGAAAAACATGCGTTCTTTTTAATAAAGAGAATAACATCGTAGCATGTGATTCATACCACATGTGCTATGGTGATAAGAAGGGTAGTAGGAGAATGGATCCCTGCTTCTCTATTATGTGAGACCCTTGAGATTATAAGTTAATCTCAATCTTACCCTAAGTGACTATTTAGTTGTCTGCTTGAAGTTCTGATCAGTGGCTGCTATTTTAGCATGTTTCCTATTGACTATGGATGATTCGGTCTATGGAGCATAACTAGGAAAGTGACTGATTAAAATGAATAAATTCTAGCTAAAAAAGAAAATTAAGATTGATTTACATCTGTGACATTTATTCACTGGTACCAGTTATATTTTTAGTTTAGTACATAAAATGTAATTATGAATAATTTGTTTAATTGGAGATGTTGAACATGCTCTTGACATATAGTCAATATGAGGGATTAGAGATGTTCATAATGGTGTAAATAATTTAATCTGGGGTAAAGGCAAGTCATTGATGTCTCTGATTCATTCTAAAGAGTAGCTATATAAGGTGTAGCAATCTTCTTAGTAATAAATGCTCAGTATGCTTACTATCGCACAAATCATTTTCCCTAATGTATGAAATGAATGTTCTTATTTGGTCTTTGTGACTAATTAATTTTGCTCTGGTCTTCGTGACTTAATCGTCAAATAATCTATGTGACTTATTTAGTTTATGCGACTAATTAATATTTGATTTTGGCATTATGATATGATCACCTTGTAGTCTATGTGACCGACATGGTCTATGTGACCATATAACCTTATGGATTAACTTGGACGAGTGGGAGATGTTGGACGTTGCATCAGTTGCAACGTCAGGAAGACGAAGGGGTACCCATTCACCTTTATCTTCCTCCATAGAAAGCCATCAAAGCATCGGTTAGTAACCAATGTTTTGCTTCCTATTTAAAATGGCGTCCAAGAGCAATCGAAGAAGTGGGAAAGAGCATAAGGAAAGTAAGAGGTGATGATGATCAGTGTACGTTGAGCAAAGTAGAATATCTGAGAGACTAGGGATTTGGCTCGTGAACCTTGAAGCACTTTCCGATTACCCGTGATCATGCTTCCGGCAGCAATGATGTCCGGCGGTTCTTCTTCGATTTCTTCAGGAGATCACTGTGAGTGGTTACAGTTTTATCTTATATTAGATTCATGTTATCGAAAGGAAACAACAGAAGAAAGGGAAGAAACTGGGATGGTGGTATGTTGGCAGACAGAGGTAGCTAATGGAGTTGAGGCAGAGTTGCAGCGAAGGACGAATGGCTATTTTCCGTCCAATTTTGAGGGGATGAAGAAATGCCTCAAAATAGATCCACGGATGGTTTCGTCAATCGTCCGTCCATTATTTTAGAAGAGGTAAACAAGAAAAAGGACAAATAATCCATCTTCTTCTATGAAGTAAATAGTAAAAAACTTTTCTTACATAAAACTTTCCATTCTCTCGCTCATCTGTCCATCTGAATAAACAAAGCATAACTGAAGCCGACTTCCTTTTTATAGTTGTGATCTTTGTCTGGGATCATATTTGATCCCATTATACTTTCCTTTTATTTCTGTTTTTGGTAGTGTTTGATGTGTGGTATTTCCTTTTTTAGGGTTTGAAGTCGAGCGGGATTGTTTGGCAAAGATTAATGGCTTGTAGGCATGAAGACCAAGACTTCTGGGCAATTTTGGCTTTGATTTATTTTTGAGAAAGTCTTTCTACACTTGTTTCTTTAAATCATGGTATTATATGGTTGTACATTTTTGCTTGGGTTGAAATTTGGTTGTGTTTCTGCTCTAATTCTCTATTTGATATGAGTGTTTTGTTTAGTTGCTTGTGGCTCTATATCGGTTAAACTTATTTGGTTGGTGTATAGATACATGAATTGTTAGTTTGTCTTTTCGAGAAGTTTGTTGTTGGTTGCAACGTAGCTAGGTTCTTATTCTTATGTATTTCAAATCATGAAATTTTTGTGTGTCGTAATCTATTGCCAACTTGCATGATAATGCTACTGTTGTTGATTTAATAAATTGAAAATAAGAAAAATATTGAAAGAAAGAAATTGGATGTATAAAAAAAGTTATCTAAACGTCGGGATTTAACTAATGAGTTTAAAGTTGGGTTGAAATAATTTTTGAAATTTGTTTGTAGTAATGTTGAGTTTATGGATGGGGATAAGATAAAGTATTTGTGCAAAAAGTGCCAAAATGGTAAAATTTTACAGTCTGATAAAGTTCAAGAACATCTTTGTAAACTTGATTTTACTCTGAGCTACTATAATGAGAATTATGGAATCATTCATATATGTTGAGGATTATGGACGAAACATATGTTGGAGCAATCCCAATGGTCCGCGGGACCATGTGTTTTGGTGTTTGGGCAAAGGGTTTAAGTTAGGTTCACCCTTGTATTTGATATGTGTATTTGAGTTGTGCAGGTTTGCAAGATACACATATGACTCAGGTTGATGGCTTCGGGTCCGGTGAAGGATGGAGCATCCGAGGGACCGTGGACAAGGCAGCGAGGACAAGGGCCGAGGGAAGCGACTTCGAGGCATACGCGAAGGATGGCATTGGGTACGAGCCGCGGGCTTGAATGCATCCGAGGGACGAGAGCCAAAGGAAGTAGGCTTGAAGGCAAAAGGTCAAAGCTGCAAAGGAAGAATCAAGTGAGTCATAAGGGTGAGAATGCGAGTGCACGAGAGATTGTACTCGGAGTAAAATCCTAGTTTTAGGGTTTCTTGTGGCGATCTTGTAAGCGTTCTTGTGGCGACCTGTGGCGCTCTTGTGCGATCTTATGTGATCATTGCATGTTTATCGGTCGTGAGTGCGATCGGCCGATCATTGGCGTGAGCAGAATGTGTGGAATCGAGCCGTTGGGATGTAACGGTCGAATTTCCCCAGGCGACTTGTCGCATGAGCAGTCGACTGTTGGCGGGGTTTTCAACCCGTGGCCTATAAAACCAAAGCTTGGGAGCTTGGTTTGAGTTGACGAAATAGAGGTGGTTAATCTCTATTAGTAGTCTACTTGTGCCCTAGCGTCAAAGAGTTCTTGTGAGGGTTGTGGTGAGGTTTCTCCACCCACAAGGAGCTACGTGAGCTAGCCGGAGTTTGCCGGGGAGTAATCCACCGAAGGATCGGGATCGTCCACCTCAAGGACAAGCCGTGGAGTAGGAGCCCTAATCTCCGAACCACGTTAAACGAACGTGTCATTGGTTTGCTTGTTCTTTCCTTGTCTTTAGATTAGCTTTAGTATTCGTATTTGTATTCTTTGTATTCCGCTGTGCTAACGAATACGTAGGAAGCAACGATTTGGGGGCGCCGTCTATCCAACCCCCCTTCAAGCCGGCCGTCCGATCCCCAACAAGTGGTATCAGAGCAAGGGTGCACTTCATCGGACTAACCACCGAGAAGAGCAACGCATAAGAAGATGGCCGGGTTGATTGTCCCTCCAAAGTTTGAAGGAGGAAGCCTTGTGGACATCACATTTTGGATGATGAAGATGGAAGTCTTCTTCAACACGGATTGGGACACCATGATGGTTGTAAAGGAGTCATTCAAAGTCCCAAAGGACAAGAAAGAAAAGAAGCTCCGAACACGACATTGGACGGAGGAGCAAACCTCACGATCGGAGGCAAACTCAAAGGTAATAGCAATTTTAATTGATTTATTGCCTCCTAATGTGATAAGTGGTGTAGGTAAATATGAGAATGCCCATGAATTGTGGAGCAAAGTGAAGAAATTACCATGGGAGGAATTTTTGCCTACACAAGAAGATGAAAAATCCGAAGAAAGTGATGAAGTGGTCCAAGAGGAGAAGAAGGACCAATCGGATGTGGAGAGCAATTCAACATCAAAAGAAGAAGAACCCAAGGAGATGGGTTTAATTGCTCAAGTTGAGGAGGAGGAAAATGAAGATGAGGCATTATCTACATCCTCAAGAATTGAAGAAAATTCCAAGGCAAGTGAAGAAGAAGAAGAGGTCTTGGAAGTGGTCAATCTAGCAAGCACCTCCACCGAAGTGAAGTCAAAGGACCACATAATTTGCTTCGGGTGTAATAAGAAGGGACACTACAAGAGTAGATGTCCTTTGGGTAAGAAAGAGGTAACTCCTAAACTCAATTCAATTCATTTTGAATCTAATTTGAGTTGTAGGAAGAAGAACGAGAAGAAGCACATTAGATGCTTCACTTGTGGTGAAATAGGGCACTACCACACCAAATGCCCAAGGAAGAGAGAGCTCAAAAGGTTGGGGCATTTAAGGATGTGGGAAAAGAAGTGGAGGAAGAATGGAGGCTCATGTCAAGGGGGAGCTCCAAAGGTAAAGGGTAAGGTAAACCCTAATTTAAATTTGAAGTCAAATTTAAATTCTTCCATGCATGTTAGGAAAAATAATGTTAATCATTATATACCCATGCAAAATTTTGGTTTTAAATATCATGATAGGAGTAGGGTAATTGTAGATCAAACCCTTAGGAGACCCTTTCATGATAAACCTAGAAATGGTAGACCTAAGGAGACCCAAGGCATTAATCCCAAGAAGGGGAGACACATGCCTAAAAAGGGTAGGTCTAGGAATGTCCAAGGTGGACATGTTGACTCTAGGGTTAGGAACTTAGAAAGGGAAAATCAAGCTTTGAAGTCAAAGCTTGATAATTTGGAGAAATTCCTTAAGAGATTCACTATTGGATCTAAGGGATTAAATATGGTGTTGGGTAGTCAAAGACCCAACAATGATAGATCGGGCTTAGGATACCGATCTAGTCCCTCCAAGGTTAAAAGAAGACCATGTGCTAGGGTGGCACATGATAAGTGCAAGGGAGAGTCATCCAAGGCCAATAAAAATAAATATGCTAGGGTTGCATATTATTATGGCAAGGATGATGTGTCCAAGGTCAAGAAGATAAGGAGATCTTCTAAGGGACATCATTGTGGTTTGGTCACAATAGATGAGTCACCTAGGGAGGTGACTAAGGTAAAGAGCTCTAGGGGGAGCTCCAAGAGTCAATTTGGGACTCATGGCCAATGGATCTCAGGTGGGTTCTACTTGGGGGTCTAGAGGAGCCATGGAGTGTGCCAATTGGTTTAGAGACGGACTTGAGTCTCAAACCTGGGGAATTGGCACACATGGTTTGTATTTCATGCAAGAAATATGACAATTGGGGTCATATAGCATGATAATTGGTTTTGGATGTATAGATGCCATATAAATCAATGCTAGGGATGCATTATGGGTTAGTATGGGCAAATACATCAAGAGGAAGCCAAAACTAGGACTTTAGGTCAAGGTTCAATTGAACTTTTTAGCTAGTTTTGTGTTTTGTGTCAATATTGGGATTGGTGATAGATACATTTTTGAATGTATTTTTCCCAAGTAGACATGGGTAAAACAGACCTCTCCACAAAATTTGGGGATTTTTGGAGGTCTGTGGAATTTCTGGCGCATTTCTGAAGTTGGCCAGAAAAGGCTGATTTTTTCATGAATAGTGTACCAGTCGACTGGTACAGTTACCAGTCGACTGGTAACAGTATTCCTGAGCACAGAATGTCTCTGTAAGCTCGTTTCATGAGGGCAGTCGACTGATACCAGTCTGAAAGTGTTTTCAGCACTAGATTTTGACCGGGTCAGCTCATATAGATGTATGGGATCCATGGGTGATACATACATGAGTTTAGGGTCATTTGGATGACAAGTTTTCAATAATTGGGATATTGTTGGAGAACTTTTTGGATGTTAGGCAAAGGGGGAGAAGTAAGGTTTAGTTAGGAAAACCTGAAAGTACCTTTGTGTAGGGGGAGCCTTGGGATAGGTTCTTAAAAAGCCCGTTGTAAAAATCCTAGCTCAATGGAGAGCTTAGGTAAAGGGGGAGCCTTGGGATAGGTCCTTCAAAAGCCTTATGTGGAAAATCCTAGCTCAATGGGAGCTTAGGTGTAGGGGGAGCCTTGGGATAGGTTCTTAAAAAGCCCTGTGCATTGTTTCGACGGTTGCCAAGTGTGTAGCCTTGGCATCGTAAGTCCATTCGGCGTTGTAAGTCCAAGTGTGTAGCCTTGGCATCGTAAGTCCATTCGGCGGTTGCCAAGTGTGTAGCCTTGGCAACGTAAGTCCATTCGGCGTTGTAAGTCCAAGTGTGTAGCCTTGGCATCGTAAGTCCATTCGGCGGTGTAAGTCCAAGTGTGTAGCCTTGGCAACGTAAGTCCATTTGTTTTAGCATGTTTATTTGCTATTTGTTTTCCCTAACTTAAACGTATTGCCAAACACCAAAAAGGGGGAGATTGTTGGAGCAATCCCAATGGTCCGTGCGACCATGTGTTTTGGTGTTTGGGCAAAGGGTTTAAGTTAGGTTCACCCTTGTATTTGATATGTGTATTTGAGTTGTGCAGGTTTGCAGGATACACATGTGACTCAGGTTGATGGCTTCGGGTCTGGTGAAGGATAGAGCATCTGAGGGACCATGGACAAGGCAGCGAGGACAAGGGCCGAGGGAAGCGACTTCGAGGCATACGCGAAGGATGGCATTGGGGACGAGCCGCGGGCTTGAATGCATCCGAGGGATGAGAGCCAAAGGAAGTAGTCTTGAAGGTAAAAGGTCAAAGCTGAAAAGGAAGCATCAAGTGAGTCATAAGGGTGAGGGTACGAGTGCACGAGAGATTGTACTCGGAGTAAAATCCTAGTTTTTAGGATTTTACTGTAGCAGTACTGTGGCGTTACTGTAGCAGTAATGTAGCGCTACTGTAGTAGTACTGTAGCAGTCGACTGCATGTTTTAGCAGTCGACTGGTGCAGTCGACTGGGGCAGTCGACTGGCAGCGAACAGAATGTGTGGAATCGAGCCGTTGGGATGTAACGGTCGAATTTCCACAGAGGGCAGTCGACTGCATGTTTTAGCAGTCGACTGGTAGGCGGGGTTTTCTAACCCGTGGCCTATAAAACCAAAGCTTGGGAGCTTGGTTTGAGTTGACGAAATAGAGGTGGTTAATCTCTATTAGTAGTCTACTTGTGCCCTAGCGTCAAAAGAGTTCTTGTGAGGGTTGTGGTGAGGTTTCTCCACCCACAAGGAGCTACGTGAGCTAGCCGGAGTTTGCCGGGGAGTAATCCACCGAAGGATCGGGATCGTCCACCTCAAGGACAAGCCGTGGAGTAGGAGCCCTAATCTCCGAACCACGTTAAACGAACGTGTCATTGGTTTGCTTGTTCTTTCCTTGTCTTTAGATTAGCTTTAGTATTCGTATTTGTATTCTTTGTATTCCGCTGTGCTAACGAATACGTAGGAAGCAACGATTTGGGGGCGCCGTCTATCCAACCCCCCTTCAAGCCGGCCGTCCGATCCCCAACAACATACACGTCTTAATTAGTGGGGACCGGAGTTATTATAATCAATTAAATTTATATCAAAGGATGGTAATTGATGCAACTGATCAAAATTTTATTCCCGGATCGAGTGGTACAAGTTCTATTTGTCCTCCAACAATTGAATAAATGTTTACTACTTATACATCACCGTTGGAGGAGGTAGATGTACCAGGTTAATGAAGTATATCTTTAATTTCAGGAAGTATTGAGTGTTGCAGATGAACCACTGTGGGATGGTTGTGATAGTCACACCAAATTTCTCATCGCAAGACTATTGAATGTCAAAGCAGAGCATAATATGTCTAAAGATTGTTTTTATGGATTTGTTCATGTTATTGGATAGGTATTGCCATGTGATCACATAATGTCCAATGATTTTACAGTATAAAAAAATTATGAAAGAATTAGATCTTTCGGTGAAAAGAATTGATGTTTGCATAAATGATTATATGTTATATTAATGGGGAGATGATGCAAATGTAGATGTTTATAAATTTTGTAATCTAGCTAGGTACAAGAGCACTAGAAGAGTCAACAATGATGTAAATTATATAGTCAATTATTTTTTTGCCTTCTACTCATAGGTTACAAAGGCTTTATGCATTAAAAATCTCTGTTGAACACATGACTTGACATGCAAATCATCAAACATAATAGGGGCTAATGTGTCATCCATCAGATGCAGAAGCGTGGAAAACTTTTGATAGAACATATCCTGAATTTACAAAGGAAACTCAAAATATTAGGTTAGGTCTCTGTGCTGATAGATTTTCTCTATTTGATAAATCAGGGAGAAATTATTCTTGTTGGCCAGTTATTTTAACTCTGTATAATTTTCCACCTAGAATGTGCATGAAAATACCGTATATGTTTTTAACATTGGTTGTTCCTGGCTCGTAAAATTCGAAAAAGTTAATAGATGTTTATATGCAATCGTTAATTATAGAGCTGAAACAACTATGAGATGAAGGTTTTCCTATATATGATATTCATTCTAATTAGATGTTTGTAATGAAGGTTGCTCTTCTTTGGACCATAAATGACTTTTCGATTTATGGTGTGCTATCTGGATGGAGTGCCGGTGAAATCTTAGGATGTCCAATATGTATGGAGAGATTAAAGTTAAACAAATTGAAACATGGGAAGAAGTCGAGTTATTTTGATTGTCATAGAGAATTTTTGCCACCAAATCATAATTTTTGAAGAAATAAAGATGAATTTACTAACAATATAATTGAAAGAACGCCTTTGTCATTAAGATTAACAGGTGACCAAATTTGGTACAAAGTGTTTAACTTTTCATCTGTTATTAAAGAGCCACATACTATAACATATGAATATGGAAGTACATATAAATGTATTAAACATGGTATATTTTGGGATTTGCCATATTGCAAGAGTCATTTGATTCATCATGATTTCAATGAAATGCATATTAAGAAGAATATTTTTGATAATATGATAATATAGTGATGGATATCTCTAAAAAAAATAAAAGATAATCTGAATACAAGAAAAGATATATGACCCCTTTATAAAAGACTCACTCTTAATGTCAATAAAAATAATAGGGGATCAAAGTCAAAGATAGTTTATACACTGAATAAGGATCAGAAACGTGTTGTTTGTGAATGGTTGAAATCATTGAGATTTTCAAATGGTTATGTCTCTAATATTGGGAGATGTGTCGATTTGAAGTAATGCAAATTGATTAGTTTAAAAAGTCATGAGTATCATATATTCATGAAAAGACTCATTCATATTACTTTTAAGGAACTCTTACCAAATTTTATACGGGGTGGCATTATAGAGTTAAAGATTTTCCTTCATAATATTTGTTCAACAACTTTGAGACATTCACACATTGATATGTTAGAAAGAGACACTCCCGTCATTGTGTGTAATTTAGAAAAGATCTTTTCACCCTAATTTTTTAATTTCATGGAACATCTTTTGATTCACTTGTCATATGAGGCCAAAGTTGAAGGTCTTATCCATGTTTCATAAATGTATCCATTTGAAAGGTAAAATTTTCCTCTTCTATACTTCATTATAAATGCATAAAACTTGATAAATTTTATTATATATCAATATCTAATACCATTTGTTTTATTACAATCAAATTCCTATATCATTTCAAGGAAAAAGTGAAAAATAAAGTATAGGTTGAAGTCTCTATTATTAATGCATATATTGTGGAGGAAGTAACAACTTTTACATCATATTATTTTGAGCTTCACGTTTAGAGCAAAAGAAGTAAAGTGAGAAGAAATGATGAGGGTCCTATTTATCCCAATTTTAACTCATTCTTAATTTTTAACTACCTTAGTCGGCCAAATGGATCATGTAAACAGAGATACTTAACTAGTCAAGAATGATAGACATCCCAGACGTATATTTTACTGAATTATCCAAAAGTATCGTCATATTACGAGTTAGTATATATTTTCTATTTTTTGTATTTCTTATGTCTTAAATTGTTTGAGTTATATTTTTTTATGGTAGGATTTTCCAAAACTTACATTATGAAATGTGGACATAAGAGTTTGATCACTTTTGTGGAGAAGAATTTGTACCATAGTTCAAATCATATGTAAGTAGACAAATTTAAATTTGGTTTATACATATGCAAACTTTTAAACATATTTATTTGACTTTTTATACGAATGGGGAGCAAGAAAAGAATTGTAGTTTAGGTTCATGATAATCAAGAAAAGAACTGTAGTTTAGGTTCATGATAATCAAACTCACCTTGTATAAAATTTGTTATTCCATCTGTCATAGGGTCCAAAAACATTGTATGCACTTGGCCAATATATTCATAAATGAATATAATTTTCATATCCAAGAATATGGAATGGGAAGAATATAATGAATAATGGGGTTTGTGTTCAGTCATCCAATAATGGAGGTACAAACAATGATTTTAATAGTTTGCTAGATGAAATTATAAAGGTAGAATACTCTACCACAGAAATGTGAATTATCTTATTTATACATAGCTAGTTTGACCATGTCAAAGGAATGAAGGTACATCTGTAGTATAATTTAGTTGAAATAAATCATAAAAGATAGTATAAGAGATATAAACCATCTCTGTTGGCACAACAAGCAATTCAAGTATTTTATTCTTCATATCCTAGTTTGAAATGTGACAAGATTGATTGGTGGGTTGTTTGTAAAACAAAAGCGCAAAAAAAAAAATTTGAGGAACGTTAAAAAGACATTGCATACCAACAAAAGGAAGTTGTGAACATATTTTAGATCAGGGAATATATTATTCCAATGTTATGAGATCTCAGCGGAGTAGTGATAAACGTAAATGCAAGTGAAATTGATGATGATGATGGCAATGACAACTTTGATTTATGATGATGGGTAAGTTTTGTTATCTTAATATTATTAAAATGTAATATTTTATTATCTTATATGATAATATTTTATTTATCAGTAAATTTAGTTTCAATCTGTAAATTTACAAAACTTGAAGCTCAATTAGTTTTTTATATACTGTCTCATTCTTAAATTTATATATTTTATCTATTAATGCACTGTATTTTTTCCTATAGGTTATTACAAGTGACATTTTGGTGTTTTATTTCGCGCACTTTCTGATCTACTAGCAAATATGGTAAGTTTTTTTTATGTTCTTCATTATGCATCAAATTTTTATTTACTTTATCCTAACAATTTTGGTTGACAATCTCAACATGGCGGCCATAGACGGGTACTCTTGGCCAGTTTACTTCATCACCGACCATTAGACCTATGACCCCCCCCCCCCCTTCGGTGTAGGACATTCCCATACACCTTCGTCAGCACCTTTCCATTCACCATTCACTAGTATATTCGTCAATACTCACTCATATTCTTTCGGCTAGAAACTCAATTACTGAGAGTATAGACACTCGAGAGCATAAAGTCCCGCTCGGAGATTCGTAAGTACTATGTTAATATTTTATTTTTTTCAACCATATTAATTATGTAATATTATTTGTTTTTAACTTTATGGTAGATGTGTGAATTTTGTACGGATCATTCACGATATTAATAGAATAGTGAATAATCATTAGGGAGGGACTTCAATGACATATACTAGCAATGCTCTGATAGAACGAGTTTAAGGTATATCCCCTTTAGTTTATATATGAAATTAAAATCAATATATAATCAATTATTTTTTCCATTCCAGCATACATTCAATTGGGAACTAAATGAAGAGGTGGAAATAAAAAGAATTTTTAAGAAAAAATATGGGGATCACATCCGACATGTACTTAATCATACAAAGAATAGGAGAAAAAAGTCATCTTGCATTAATGATAAAAATTGGACGAGGACATCTAATTTTTGGGCAACCAAGGAGATCAAACAAAAGAGTCAACAGAATAGGTTAAATCAAACTTAAATTCTGAAGACTCATCTGTGACATATGTGGGAAGCTCTATCAATATCGATGAACATACACATAGATTGATACTTTTTTAACTCTCACATTAATTTTTAATCTATCTTAGACTATTTTATAATTTCTAATAGTGGTTTTTTAGACCAACGAAATGAGGAATGAGCTATTATTCATAGACACTTTTTCCTATACATTTCAAAAACAAAAATAAGACTTGGAGCAGGATAGAACTAAAGTAATTAAGATTTGGATTAATCTTTGGTCTTAATTTATAACTTAAATTCTATTAATTATGTATATGCATTTAAAATATTGTTATTATAATCTTATTTTAATTTTTCTCATGACAATATAAGAGAAATATAATGAGTTAGAGCTAATACATAGAATTTTGAGTGCTAGTGATGATACTGATGGATCTGAGCCCTTTGTTAGCAATAAAATGAGTTTATGGCTAAAGGCAAGTGGGGGGCCGAAAGGGGGAAGGATATTGGGAATGAGTTCTTTGAGTAAAACCCAGAGAGTTATTGGTATATCTACTTCCATCACGCTGGAAGTAATGACATAAATAAATAACTTGACTGAAGATGTTAGGAATTTGAAGGAGATAATATTGCAAAGGGATGAAAACATGAGAGAAATGTGTCGACAACAGAACCTCATAATGCTACAGTTCTAGTGATAATGGTGATGATGATAATGATTGTGGTGGTGATGATGATTCTTCATTAGTTTGTTATATATGAATGTTATTTGTCTCAAAATTAGTGTTTTTGATCATGTGTTAATTGATTAAGTTTGTGAATCCTTCACTTTTGTATTTTTGATTAATACTATTAATTTGTTTCGAACGGGTTTGATGAGGTCAAGGAAGGTTGTGGAAATTGAAAATTCATGTCGAAGGAGGTAAGTCTTTACATATTAAATTTTGTGTTAGTTTGTAGGATTTTATTTCTTATTAAATATTATTCTTTTTATTTGTTTATTTTTTGATAGAGGAAAAGAAGAAGAATGGAAGGAGAAGGAAGTGTTGCTGAGGAAGACAATGATTTTTTTGTATCTTTCCGTTGTTTTGAGATGGTTTGGTATGAGATATTTGCATTTGGATATGATGACTTGTTGAACTTTGAGAAAGTTAGATTGGAATGTTGAATGTTTTTGGATATGATTACTTGTATGAATATTGATATGTTTGTTTTGACTGATTTAGGTATGGTTTCATTTTAGATATGGTGTTTTGACTTGTATGGATTATAGATTTGGTTTGGAATGTTGAATATGATGTGTTGGAATGTTGTGTTTGTTAAAAAACATGTTTGGATACTTGTATACATGATAAAATGCATAAATGAGCAGTTTTTTATCAAAAAAATTATCTTTTGTGACGAATTTGCCAACAAAACACTTTCGTCGTCAAATAATCGTAATCACTATGTATTGTAAATTTGTGACAAAAATGGTATTCGTCGCAAATTATTTTTGCGACGAAATTTGTCACAAATTGTCATTTTTTTTAGTGTGGGAAATAATCTCTTCTTTGTTTTTGATATTTGCAATTTGTCTTTTGTTCTCGAAGATTTTTCCTAGATTTGATTCTTGTCCATAAGATTACTCATATGCTCCTAAAGGGCCTTCGACATTGGGGCACAAGTGACCATTGTTCTAGGAGTTTTATCCATAGAATTTGACATGAGAATAAATACTTTATCATTCTTCTCTTTCCAAGTTTCAAAAGAAAGATTCAACTCAATAGGAGGATCGTTTGTAATATACTTCAAGAGCTTACTTGAGTTTAAGGATCTTTTAATATGAGTGGCCCAAGAGAAATAATTAGATGAATTGAGAATGATAGATGAAAAGAAAAGATGTTGTGCTGAACTTGCTTGCAAATCTCCCATGTTATCAAAACGTATAAGGGTTTGTCAAGGTTATTTGAACTAGTGTACAAATAAGCTTGAAAACTTCCTATCATAACCAACCTTCTCGCTCTAATACCATCTTAAAAATTCATAGGAATCCGGATTCACAAATGCACAAGATAAAAACATCACTCTTAAAGAACTCATTCTTGTATTCATGAGATATGATACAAAGATCGTATTATAGAAAGAAATGAAACTTCTCTTGTAAGAGGGGAAGGTTGCCCCTCTTATTTGAGAGTAAGAAAAGTATAGTAGAAATGGCAATGAGATGGGGCGGTGGTCGGTTTGTCATCTTCATCCCTATCTTCGAATTATATCTCCACCCTTATTCATGGTTCTGTTTAATCGAGGAATCTCCATCCCCAACCCCACAGAGATTAAATCCCCATCTCCATTTCCGCCTTTCATTCCCGAGAACAAATATAAAAAGATAGACATCTCCACTTCCCATCTAACATTTACTGAATTAATTGGGGAATCCTAATCCCCGTTCCCATCCCCATCTCCTATTGTATCGTATCGGGGTGGATTCGATGATACCCGCTCATGTTCAAATATGGAGAATTGAAAAAATCCTTGAATCCAAACTCACGCCTAAAAATATTCCCTAAACTCGCTCCCATTTCGAGTTTTCCCCATGGGGCCCCAAACTAATGGGGAAATTGCCATCCCTAAAGTAGAGAAAATAGCTTTGCAAGGTTTCTATAGGGAATGGAAAAGAGAGTTTCTTGATCTTCTTCCAGTGGGATAAGACTCTCATTTTATAAGAGGTTGGATGATTAATTAGTCATTGTCAAATAGTTGTATCAACCAAATAATGGCAAGTAAATCAACCAAATAATGCATGATTTGACACTGAATTAATGGGTGTTAAACTAGCCAAATAGAAGCTCATTTACAACAATGCAATGGTTGGTTGACTAACCAAATGACGACAAATTTCTAACTGGATAAAGATTGATTTCCAACTGGAGTATCTCTCTTATTAACAGTTAACTCCTCTTCTAATGAGTCAACCAAACCTAATTTATAGATTCAATCATGGAGATCCTAATTGGCAAGCTAACCAATAAGAAAGCTTAAGTTGTGATTTATCCTCAAATTGGATTGTGACTGATCCCGTCCGGAAGCTGAGTCGAACGGAGGCCGGTCGCGGTGGACTAGGCGTTGACGGAAAGTCGCGGGCGGTGCAGGCTCCCCACGGGTGGCTGATGCGGCTGCAGGACCCTGCGCACACTCAGACGATCCCCCCTCTCACGTTAGAGACCAAAACACAGGGAAAAAGTCCCCGGATCAGGCCCTCCGACGCTCAAGTCAGGTCCTTTTTCCCCAGAAAAAAGTAGACAGAAGGAGAAAAGAAAACAGTTGTGGAAAAAAGTGACGAGGGAGTGTGTGCGCGTACCTGCGTACGAGGGATTTCTCCCCTTTTATGCGTCCTCCTGCTAGAACCTGCCCCTCTGTCAGAAAACGTTAGACGCCCGGCTTTGTCCTCTAGTCCTGGACACCTGTCGCGCTGCTATTTGTTGTGAAAGCATCTTTCTGTTAGGAACCTCCGCCTTCGCACTTGGGTTTTGTCCTGTAATGAGGGACAGCTGGCAGGCTACTACTGGCTATGAGGGCATCTTTTCGTTTCAGGAACCTTCGCCTTCGCCCGCATCGTTGGTATGTAATGATTACCCCTGACGGACCGTTGAGATTCTCCGCTCCCGTATTACTTAGCTCCTCCGATCCATTGTGTCCCCGCATCAGCCTGCACTTGGTTCACATTTCCGGGCCTCAACTCGCGAGCTTGCGGCCTTAGCTTCTAGACATAGCTACGCGATCTTCACCCGCATCCCATGCTTTGTACTTCCGGCCCTCAACGCAGTGCAGAGCTCGGGCTGCCGATCGCTCTGCGCTTGACCCATTGGCCTATACTTCGATTCGGACCTCTTAGCTCTGCCGTCTGACTTGCATCCTGCGCTTTGTACTTCCTGGCCCTCAACCGTAGCTCGGGCTGACTCCGATCAACTCTGCCGCTTGACCCATTGGCCTATACTTCCGGTTCTTGGCCTCTGCTTAGCTTTGCCCCGACTTGCATCTGCGCTTTGTACTTCCTGGCCCTCAACGGTCTGTAGCTCGGGCTGCCTCGATCAGCTCTGCCGCTTTTGACCCATTGGCCTATACTTCCAGTTCTGACCTCTGCTTAGCCGATACTGACTTGCATCCTGCGCTTTGTACTTCTGGCCCTCAGCAGTCTGCTCGGTGACTCGCTTCGCTCTGCCGATCTGACCGACCTCATGCTCTGTTTCGGGCCCTCTCTGCAGTGCAGCTCGGGTGACTCATCAGCTCTGCCGATCTGACCGGCCTCAGTGCTCTGTGTTTCGGGCCCTCTGCAGGCTGTGGATCGGTGACTCCGCTCAGCTCTGATCTGACCGGCCTATGTGCTCTGTTTCCGGGCCCTCTCTGCAGGCACTGGATCGGGCGACTCCACTCAGCTCTGCCGTCCCAACCCGCCTATCTTGAGCCCCAGGCGCCTGTCAGCCTGCCTTTTTGACCGCCAAGTCGCCATGACTATTGACCGCCACCTCCTCGTGACTTTTGACCGCCACATAGCCTGGACTTTTCTAATCCTTTCCTCTTGGGCCCCTCCATCACTAACTGTATCACAAGCCTCCCCCACAAGTCTAGTCGAAGGAGGACGACAGTCTGACTGACTAGACCTCCGCACCTTTCTGTGACTTCGGCATATCTTTGTGATCTCAGCAGATCTCTGTGTATCTGCCTTAGCGTATCTCTATGATCTCAGCATATCTCTGCGCACCCTGCTTCCTGCGTCACGCATCAGCTTTTGTGTCGCGTTGCTTGGGATACCATGCCTTCTTCCTTACGTCACCAGTCGCTTGGGGTGTCGCGCCCATGCCTTTGCTTTGACTTGGCCACCTGCCTTCTTTATAAAGAGCCTCACGGTCACTTCTTCGCTCTATCCTTCTTCATTCCTGCTCCCCTACTATCTTTTGTTCACCCGCGCTTTAACTGCTTCTTTCCCCCGAAATGCATTCTCCTTCCTTTGACGAAGTTGATCAACTACCTTGCCAAATGCGGATAGATCAGCTCACCTCGCAACTTGCCGAGAAAGAACGCGAACTGGAGCGCCTGTCCAGGGACCAAGCTCGTCTGCTGGCTGCCAGTTTGATCTGCAGCACCAAATTAGCCGCCAAGACTGTTTGCAACGAGAGCATGAGACAGAGTTATCTCTCCTCCGTGCGGTTCTTGAGGACAAACAAGACACGCTCGCCCCGCAACAAACAGTCATCGACTCCCTTCACGCGGAGCTGGCCCGGGCCGTGAGCGCGCCTGAATCTCCCGACAGGTCTTCACGCGGGAGTGCTCGTTCCCCAGGGCCAATTCCTTCCACGAGTCAAAGCTGGCCTGGGGAATAGTTATCGCGGTGGCTCCTTTGTCAGGAGGCGTTTCTGTCTGTAGCCTTGGCTGTATCCCTCCCTTGCTGAACTGCGCTGCTACGCTTGTAGATCCGTCCCCTTTTGGCCCAGTTTCTCCTGCTCAATTTTCATCTAGCAAACACGTTTTTAGAAATAGGCCCTTGTGTAAGAGCCTAGAGTCGCTTCATGATTTCTTTTCATGCATGTATTTTGGATAATAAAGTCAATGTAGTGCTTAAAAATTGCAACTGTGATGAACGTGTAAAACCTGATTTCGTAGTTAATATTGGCGCTGTAGGAATAGGGCAGATGGTGCTCCGCATCCCTTGCCCTGCGTATTTGCTGCATATTTGAAATTCGCGCAAAGTAAAGTTAGATGTAGCTGACCTGATTATGGAAAACGCCCTGCTCAAGGTGAGGCACATCTCTCAGCAAGGTAGTTAGGCATAGGCACCGAGCTCGCTTATGATTTTCAAAGAGGGGCTGATTTTTTATTCCCGCATGGGGCCGACCTGAAAGGTCTTTGGTCGTGAGGACAGAGATCACTTTTGATTCTCGCATGGGAGCCGACCTAAGAAGGTCGTTGGGCGTGAGAGCAGATCTCACTTATAACTCGCACTGAGGCAAGAGTCTGGGACTACCGACCTAAAAGGTCGTTGGGCGTGAGCACGGGGCTCACTTTTAATTCTCGCATGGGAGACGACCTAAGAAGGTCGTTGGGCGTGAGGACAGAGCTCACTTATAACTCGCACTGAGGCGAGAGTCTGGGACTACCGACCTAAAAGGTCGTTGGGCGTGAGCGCGGGGCTCACTTTTAATTCTCGCATGGGAGCCGACCTAAGAAGGTCGTTGGGCGTGAGAACAGAGCTCACTTATAACTCGCACTGGGGCAAGAGTCTGGGACTACCGACCTGAAAGGTCATTGGGCGTGAGCACGGGGCTCACTTTTAATTCTCGCATGGGAGCCGACCTAAGAAGGTCGTTGGGCGTGAGGACAGAGCTCACTTATAACTCGCACTGAGGTGAGAGTCTAGGACTACCGACCTAAAAGGTCGTTGGGCGTGAGCACGGGGCTCACTTTTAATTCTCGCATGGGAACAGACCTAAGAAGGTCGTTGGGCGTGAGGACAAAGCTCACTTATAACTCGCACTGAGGCGAGAGTCTGGGACTACCGACCTAAAAGGTCGTTGGGCGTGAGCACGGGGCTCACTTTTAATTCTCGCATGGGAGCCGACCTAAGAAGGTCGTTGAGCTCACTTATAACTCGCACTGGGGCGAGAGTCTGGGACTACCGACCTAAAAGGTCGTTGGGCGTGAGCACGGGGCTCACTTTTAATTCTCGCATGGGAGCCGACCTAAGAAGGTCGTTGGGCGTGAGGACAGAGCTCACTTATAACTCGCACTGAGGCGAGAGTCTGAGACTACCGACCTAAAAGGTCGTTGGGCGTGAGCACGGGGCTCACTTTTAATTCTCGCATGGGAGCCGACCTAAGAAGGTCGTTGGGCGTGAGGACAGAGCTCACTTATAACTCGCACTGGGGCGAGAGTCTGGGACTACCGACCTAAAAGGTCGTTGGGCGTGAGCACGGGGCTCACTTTTAATTCTCGCATGGGAGCCGACCTAAGAAGGTCGTTGGGCGTGAGAGCAGAGCTCACTTATAACTCGCACTGGGGCGAGAGTCTGGGTACTCCGGTCCGAGACCGGTGGCGATGGCGCTGGTCCGAGACCAGTAATGATACTCCGGTCCGAGACCGGTGGCGATGGCGCTGGTCCGAGACCAGTAATGATACTCCGGTCCGAGACCGGTGGCGATGGCGCTGGTCCGAGACCAGTAATGATACTCCGGTCCGACCTGCTGGACCCTCCTCGCCAGTAACACAGATGTGATGCTCTCTTCAGCCTCCATCTGCCTCATCTGAACCGCCTTAATTACTTCTACCGGGCTGGGCGTTATTCGCCAGTTTTGCGCTCGTTCTGCCGCATCCCTCGTCTTCCTGCAAGCATATCATGCATAGTATAGGATGTAGGCGGGAGAGAGGGAACATGAACCTTATTCGGCCCTGGGCACGCAATGCTCTTCTAGCTTGTGGGAGCTTCGCGTGCCTTTGCATGCTGGTATGGTAACGAACCGGCCTGGGGGCTATCTCCACCGAGATGCTTGCCTAGCTACTCCGACTAAGCAGCTCCCCTGACTGCCAACCCGTGCCTTCCTAACCTCCGCTGATCAGCCCTGTTCCCTGCCCGACCCCTACTGGATTGCCTGGCCCTTGCAGTTCTGTAAAATCTCCCACTCGACCTTACCGAGGGATGCCTCTTTTTTAGAGCCACACCTTGTCATGATTACTCCGCCGCGCCTATCTTTAATAGGTTTATTCTTATGCTAACACATGTCCGTTGCATTTATGGTCCACGCTTCCTGACGTCAGTTTCCATATCTTTTTCGTACGCCTCCGTGCTTACTTCCCTTTAGACGGCGCGGGGCGGGTTACCCAAAAAGATACTCGGCCCAATTCTCGATGCTTCTCAGGCATGAATGGGCTTTATAAACCCTAAAGGTCATCTGCCGCTTTCTTTCCAACGCTTCGTTCTCCTCCTCTCCTCCTCCGTGCTCGTCCTTGTTAGCGCAACTTGTCATCTTCCGGCCTGAGCTCGCGACCCCTCTGCCCTTCTGATCGTTCCTGGCCTGTGATCCTTCTCGCCTCTAACCTTCTTGCTTGCTTCTTCCTCGCGACGATGGATGGTAAGGACCTCCCCTGGTATTCATGCTATCTTTCGGATTTGGACCACCGTGACCTGTCGGTATTATAATCCCTTCTGCAATTGGATTCCTCATATGAGCTTCGACTCCCATCACCCAATGAGCATCCTTCGTCTCCTCCTGAAGGTTTTATCACTGTTTTTAGAGATCAGATTGTGGGCGGTCTTCGCTTTCCTTTGCACCCCTTTATTTCAGACTTGTGCCAGTATTGCGGCATCGGCATCTCCCAGTTTGCTCCCAATGTATTTCGAGCTATCTGTGGAACCGTCATCTTATGCCGTATCTATCGAATTCCCTTGACGCCTCACCTATTCCAACACTTCTATTCTTTCCGACGAGCCGAGGCGGGGATATTCAACGTTCAGGCCAAGCCGGGCTTTAAGTTCTTTGACGGCCTGCCTTCTTCCAATAAGGGTTGGAGGTCCCGCTTTTTCTTTCTTAAACCGCCTTCCCCCTTAGCCGGGTCTTCTCAGTGGCGCCCCCTCCCGGCTTCGGCTTTTCCCCCACATGTTCATGAATCTGCCTGCTTTGCAGCTGCGGACAAGTTGACCGGTGTTCTTGTTCGCTTATCTATGTTGATGCTGGAAGGCATCTTATACACCTTCGGTCTTAGTCCCGTCCCTGCCGAAATCGGAGCTCCCTTTGGTAAGCTGTCTATTCTTGCACGCCGCTCTTCGCTAACTGAGGTGTCTTTTCTTTTTTATTCTTGTAGCGGCTGCTATCCTCCGTTCCTTCGCCTGCCAAGAGACGCCCGCAGTTGCTGTCCTGGAAGCCCTGCATCAAGAGCTGACACCAGGCTTACCTTCTGATCCAGCTGCTGCCTTCGACCCTCAACTTCCAGCACCCCCGACCTCTGATGTTGTGATTGCCCCGCCGCTCGCAGTGCTACCTTCTCCCAGCGCTGCAGACCCAGCATTGTCCCACACCTCCGATCAACCTGCGACTGCTTCCTCGCCCACTAGACAGGCTCCTCCTCTCCGTCCTACTCTGCGGCTGCGTGTGACGCGAAATAGCAAACGGACGGCCCCGGTCACCGCCACTTCTCCTCCACCTTCACAGCGCCAACGCGTGGTGGTTCTCTCTTCCCCTTCCAAGTCCTCGGGTACGAGCTCGGCTCAGGAGACAAGTTTGGGCCAGGAACAGGCCTATGACCTGGAGGTGGCAGGCCCGCCGTCAGACCGACTTACTACGGCGCCACTCCAAAGCGTGCTACCTGCCCCGCCTTCACCTCCTGGTGGCCAACCCCTGGATTCGTTGACTCCTCCAGCCTCCTCCCCTATGATACCAACGAGCTCGGTCGTGCCTATTTCTGAACCGCCCTCCCCGGACTGGGCCTTTAGGGCCCTCTGGAGGCTTCCTTCGGCGACTGACCCGGCGAACGTGCCGGCTGCTACCTCATCCCCTTTTTTTGGCAGGGTCGACTTCCACGGGGCCTTGGCCAACTCCTGGCAAGCGGCTCATCGGCAGTTCTGGGAAAGCGAATACCCTCTGGAAGAGCTCGATCAGGTTGCTTGTTCTCTGGTCGCGGTGAGTCCCTTCTTCCCTTCTTTCCTTCTTCTGGGTGTGCGTGTGTGTTTCCATAACCTCCTTTCCCCTCCTATGGGCACTTGCAGACCTGCTCGGCGAGTCTGAGCGTAGTCCAACGAGCGACCGAGCTAGAACGGGAGAATGTGGCACTCAAGGCCCGTCTCCGGGAACTAGAACCCCCTTCATCTTTCACAGCTCCTTCTGAGCCCTCCCTGGAAGGCCTGGACTCCAGTCTGCATGCCGCCGGGGAATCAGCGGCCTCCGCCCGGGCCCTTTCTGACGCCGCATTCAACAAACTGCGGGCATTGGAGGCGGCCTTAAAGGCGAGTGAGTCCTCTCTGGCCTCTGAAGTGGAATGCCGTCAAGCGGCGACCTCTGAACTGAAAAACCGAGAGGCAGAGTTGCTTGCCCAGTCTAGGGAATTGGCCCTGCTGAAGCAAAGTCGGGATCTCCTACAAATGGGGCTGGCTGAAGCCCAAACCGTGGCCAATGCCGCTGTGGGTCGGAAAACCACCCTGCGAGCTCAGTGGGAAGCTTGCCAGGCCCAGCTTCAATCTTTGCAGGCGGAGCTTTCGCGGGCCCAGGAGGCAGTGTCTCAGGGCCAGAGTGACCTGGCTGCAGCTCGCGTGGAGGCTACCCAGGACAAGGACGCCATGGCAGAGTACCTGGCGGGAGAGCTCGAGCGGCTGAAGGCCTACCGCTTGGCCTATGTTCGTTCTTCCTTTTTCCTTCAGAAGCTGGGGCGCTGGATGGTCGTGCTGCTGAGTTACGGGGCTGCTGGCGGGGTAAGACAAGCCTTCGAGCAAGGTTATTTGCGCGCAGCGCCCCCCGCCACTTTCTTGGATACTGCTCGCCTGGTCCGGGAACTGCCGCAGGACACCTTCCCCTCCTTCGAGGCGGATGACGGGCTCTTCTTCCAGGCTGCTCCTCCTCCTGCTGCCGCTCCAACCCCCGTAGAGGTGTCTCCCCAGGATCTTCCTGCCGCCATCCCCGAAGCTTCTGAAGCCCTTGCCCCTCCTCCTGCTGAACCAGCCGACCTGGCTTCCCCTCGGTCGGCTCCTGATAACCTGTCTCCTCCTTCTCCGAATGTAGTGTAACTAGAACTATGTTATGCCGCTTGCTTTTTGATGCGTTGCTACCGGCTTTTCTTTGGTGGCATTTGTGTAATCGTACTGACCTCGGCCTGCTTATCTCCGATTTCCTCTGCGATCCGACAACTGTGCTGCGTCTCCTTCGCGCACTGATAGCTTGTTTTCTTCGGCAAGTTGTTCGTTGGTTTCGGCCGAGCTCCAATGATCAGATTTCCCTTATCTACTTTCTTTCGCTACGTAGCCTCTCCTCCCATCGCCGCCCTCCTAATGGGCTTGCCTGGGTTAAAGGTTACCTCGTGTGTCCGTGCAGCCCGCGGATTTGACTTATCCGCCTTCTGGTGACCCTTCCATACGCTTTTGTCCTGTTTAACACAATTTCCCAGGGAGGTGCTTCGTATCTCGGACCCTTATCTTTCCCTTAATGCCCCCTGGTTGTCTTCTCGAAGCTCATCGCAGAACGTCCCCCGTCTACTCCAGACCCTGCATCTACCGTCCGTTGTTGACTTACGAAAATGTCCTCCGCCCACCATACCTATAAGTATTATCTGACTCTTTCTTTCGCTATCACAGTAAAGCACTCAAGCGTCGCCGCCGCCGACTGATCGTTTCTGAGACTGCGCCGCGCTTCTTCTTTCTTCTCCAAGCTTCCCCTTTTCGTCTGTTCCTTCTGCCGCCTGAGATAATCTTCCTTGCAATGGCTTCTCCTTCTTGGGCTTCCTTGCTGGCGGAGCATTTCCCAAGCGCTTCAACTTTCGCTGAGTTAGATTGGGATGACCTACGGTACACTTACGAAGTCCCTTCTAGCTTTCGCCCCATCATTCCTACTGGTGTGAACTTGTACTTCGATCCCCCGCCGGGTTCTTGTACTTTCTTTACTGAGCAGTTCGTATCTGGCCTTCGTCTACCCCCGCATCCTTTTTTGTCCAGAGTGTGCCGCTACTTTAAGATTCCCTTAGGTCAGCTATCCCCCAATTCCATAAAAATCTTATGTGGCTTTGTAGTACTCTGCGAAGTTTGTGAGGTTTCTTGGTCAGCTCCCCTTTTTCATTGCTTCTTCACTCTCGTTCGGGGTGCCGATGGTCTCTTTGATTTCCAAGCTCTCAGCCAAACCGCTTTCTTTTCTCCTCTTCCTCCTCCCAGTGCTAACTGGAAGAAAAAGTTCTTTTTTCTCCGGTTTCCGGAGGAAACTGCCTGGCCCATGCACTGGCAACCTGAACTGCCTCTGACTCCAGCGCTGGACGAATTCCACCTGGACCTCTCCTATGCCACGGCTGCTGATCGACTAGAGGATTGGCGCTTGAATCTGACGAGATTACTATCTGAAGATCTACTTTCTTTCTTCAGGCTAAGCTGCTGTACCTCGGACACACCGCGCTCCTTAGGTGAGTCCGTGTGGAATGCCTCCTTTTCGATTCCCTGTAAGAGTAACTTCTTGTGTTGATGCCTTCAGCTGAAGTTTTGTATCGAGCGTCGGAGGTTCTGCCTCTGCCCCTCGATGACCTGGAGATAATGCGGCGCAGTCGGGCAATCTTGGGCAGGAGGCTACTCCCTCACCTGGGGTCTGCCGCAGTCGGGGCAGCGACTCAGCCTGCTCCCAGCCCTGCCCTACACGCCGCTTCTCCTTCCTCTGCCGCCTTGAACCGAGGTCGGGGTCGGGGCCAAGCCACACTCCCGGCCAGAAGCGTCTCCCGAGGAGCCTCGCGATCATCCAGACGCGGTCGCGCAGCTCTTCATCGCGCAGGTCCAAGCTCATCCGGACAGGGCGATACAGACAGGGGTGCGGCGGCCTCTTCCCTCAGTCAGCCTTGCTCTGATGATTCTGACTCTGATAACCAGCCCCTGCTTCACAGGCGGCGCCGAAAACCAGGTCTGACTTCATTAACGCTTGGTCTTGCTTTTTTCTTATGATCATACTGCCTCTTGCTACTGTCGTGACTGGCTCTGACATTACTTCCCTCTTTACATCTGTTTTCCTTATCTGGCAGCTTCCCCTAACCCCTACAGGGGGCGACCAGCTACGTTCCGCTCCGCTCCTACTGCTGCAGAGGGAGACAGCCCCGGCGATCATCAAAACCCGGTGCCCACTGAGCCCGTTCCTGAGCCAACTCCGGCCCCTCCTGGTGCTGACGCCGGCCCTTCTCAACCTTCCTTCTCCGCCCGCCATCGTTACAGGACCACCATCCCCTCTGAAGCTGCTCTAGCTCGGCGGCTCGACGCCCCCGCAAGCCTCCTGATGATGAAAGGTTGTCTCGGCAGTTTGTGGGCAGAGAGCATGGATCAAATGGGTGACGCACCTCCATTGGCCCAGATGGACAGGTTCTCAAAGTCCTGGGCTAAAGTAAGTACTCTTCACCTTATACTGGGTAGTGGTTGGCCTTAACTGAGGGTTATATCTTTCCTCCAGACTCATGCAGAATCCCTAGTGCTGAACCAATCTTTCCACACCCTTCATCATGAAAGCAAAGAACTACAGGAGAGAGTCTCCGAATTAGAGTTGCAATTGAACGACCCCGCCCAGGCCAGTTATGCTTTGCGAGCGGAGATTCAGGCCCTAACCAATCAGACCAACCGACAGAAACGGTCCCTGATACAGGTGAAGGATGAACTCCGAGCTATGAGGGAAGAGAAAGCCGCATCTGAGGCGGGGTTTCAGCAGCAACTAGCCCACCAAGCTCAGGAAATACAATCCAAGAACACTCTTCTGCAGGACAAGAACAATACACTGGAGGTCCAGGCGGCACAGTTGGAGACTCAGGCAGCTGAATTGCGGGCGCTGAAAGCAGAACTGTCACAGTCCCGAGCGGCGTTAACTGGGGTATCCACCGCCTTAACCGTCTATCAAGAAGGAGAGGAGGACCGTTGCCTACGAAGTCGAATGTCCTACCTGACTTCCCCCGAATTCCTGTCCCAGGCTGGGGCACGCTTGGCTACGACCGTGCCCTACACGGCGGCTGGAGTCATCAGGCAACTGCACGCACAGGGCTTCCTGAGCTCTATCCCCCCAGCAAACTTCTTGAATCATGACCAAATCGTTCAAGGCTTTCCGGATGAGATTTTTGCTCCTTTCAAATGATCTGTACTAGCCACTTAAACTGGGAAATCGTTACATGTACATATGTCTTTTCGAGTTTTCATTTGACTATCCTACTGCCTCCTCGCCCCTCGTCTGATCCAGCCTACGACCACAGAGCCAGCCCCCTCAAACTCGATAGGGCCGTAGGTAGTTGGCACTCCAAGGTCGATCCAACTTCCTTCCTTGAGCATCTTGTAAATAATAGGCTCCTGATGCCAATCTCTTGATAACCTTGTACGGTCCATCCCATTGAGGAGCCAACTTCGTCACTTCCCCTAAGGGCTTTATCTGCTTCCAGACCAGGTCACCTTCTCCGAAAAACCGAGGGATCACCTTCCTATTATAGTTCTGTCTCATCCTCTGTCTGTAGGCTTCCAACCTGGCAGCTGTTTACTCACGAATTTCGCTGATGAAATCCAATTCAGCCAGCCGCCGCTCGGTGTTCTCTCCGTCATACATCATCCTTCTTACAGAAGGTATCCCGACCTCCAGAGGAACCACCGCTTCATTACCATAAACTAGATGGAAGGGTGTCAGACCTGTGCTCTCTCGGGGCGTCGTACGGTAGGCCCACAAAATGCCTGAGAGCTCGTCCACCCAGCTGCCCCCCATGTGATCCAGCTTGACTTTAAGCCCGCGTACTATCTCCCGATTGACTACCTCGGTCTGACCATTACTTTGAGGATGAGCCACTGAGGTGAAGGCCTGGGTTATGCCGAACCCCTTGCACCAATTCTGTATCCTGTGCCCCTGGAATTGTCTACCATTGTCTGACACTAACTTATGGGGTAAGCCAAATCTGCAAAAGATATTTTTCCATAGGAACTGGATCACCGCATCTTCAGTGATTCTGGCTAGGGCTTCTGCTTCTACCCACTTGGAGAAGTAGTCTACTGCTACCAACAAGAAGCGCCTCTGCCCGATAGCCATCGGGAAAGGCCCCACGATATCCATGCCCCATTGGTCGAAAGGGCAGGATACTGTAGAAGTTCTCAGCAGCTCTGTAGGTCTGTGCGTCAGGCTCTGGTACTTCTGGCATGATAGACAAGTATTCACCAACCTCTGTGCGTCCTTCTGCAAGGTAGGCCAGAAATAACCAGCCAGCAATACCTTCCGAGCCAGCGTTCTTCCCCCAGCGTGATTACCACAGCACCCCGAATGTATCTCTCGCAAGGCCTGGTCCGCTTCCTCCATATTCAGGCACTTGAGTAGAGGTCTGGAGAAAGACCTTTTGTACAGCTGATCCCCAATCATTGCATAAGAGTGGGCTTGCCTCCTGATCATACGCGCTTCCTCGGGGTTGGTGGGTATGGCTCCTTGCTGAAGAAAGCTCATTATGGGCGCTCTCCAATCAATTACTTCTCCCGCGTTATTCTGTAAATCTATCTGGGCTACAAGGAAGGTCTGCGCTATAGATCGGTCGAGCGTCCATGTACTCAGGGAACTAGCCATTTTAGCCAACTCATCCGCTCTTTCATTTTCAGCTCTAGGAATCTTCGTGACTGTGACCTCCTTGAATTCTCCTTTCATCTTTTCATAAGCCTCCTTATAAACTTGCATCCTCTCGCTATTCACCCCAAATTGCGGTTATGCTGCGTTACCGGTGGGAATCGGAATATATGATTTCGGCTCGCCCCATGCTTGCGAACTTTGTTAGTAGAGCTTCATATTCGCCTCATTGTTGGTAGCTCGAAATTTAACCGCGACCAAGCGCATGATATCTCCTCAGGGGATATGAGCGATGCTCCTCGCCACTCCCAGATGGGTGGCCGATCCGTCCGTGATTTTCCGGACCTCTTCGAGTCCATTGGGTATATACATCAGAAATCTGCCAAAGCCTGCTTTGATTGCGGTTTGAGGCTGATATTGTATCATACTCCCCTAGCTCGGTTGCCCACTTGATAAGCCGACCCGCCACTTCCACCTTGGTGAGCTCGGCCCATTGTAATGTTCGTCAAGATGGTAATGGGGTGCGCCAAGAAATACTCGGAGGCGCAGAGCCATGAGAACAAGTCCATAGACCAACTTTTCCAGTCGTATACCGAGACTCGGCCCCTTCAATAGATGACTGAAAAAACACCGGCCGTTGTACATTATCCCGCTCCTTAACTAGCACGTTACGGCCTCGGGGTGGTGACAAGTAGACAAGGGCTCTCCACAACGAGGCTTGAGCGTGATGGCAAGACTCCAGTCTTGCTTGACTCTTCAAGGCACTGTGCATTCTTCAGTCCAGAAACTTGGCGCTTTCGAGCACTTTGAAGAAGGTCTGCTCTATCTGCATATTTGGAGATAAATCGGGACAGGGCTATTATCCTGTCTGCGTCTCCTTGATTCGAGGGATCTGCATGTTCAAGTGCTTGCACCTTCTCGGGGTTGGCCTCTATCCCTCGTTCGGTCACCGGATAGAAACTTCCCTCCTTTGGCCCCGACAGACATTTCAAGTTGACTTCACCCATATTGCCTCGAGTCCCAGGTTTCTTCTACATCTTTTATCGATGGGCGTCGGAGGGACTTGATCGGGATGTCATCAACGTAAACCTCACGTTTCGCCCGATCTGAGCCGAAGACTTTGTCCATCATCTTTTGGTAGGTAGCTCCAGTTCACAGTCGAATGACATGGCGGTATAGCGAAAATCTGTCGGCCGTTATGGTGACATTCTCCGGTCTTCACAGGCTAAGGGTATCGATGATATCACGATAGCGTCCATCATGCATATCCTTTCACAACCAACCGTTGAGTCCACCACCTGATCGATACGCGGGAGAGGATAACAGTCTTTGGGAGTGGCTTTGTTGAGGTCGCGAAAGTCTATGCACACCCTCCACTTGTTGTTTGGCTTCTTTACCAACACGACGTTAGAGAGCCAAGACGGGAATTGCACCTCTCGGACGTGTCCAGCCTTCAGGAGCTGCTCTACTTCAGCTCGGATAATTTTATTCTGCTCGGCAGGGAAGTTTCTCTTCTTCTGCTTGACTGGCTTAGCCTCGGGTATAATATGCAATTTGTGTTCGGCTACTTCTGGTCTGACCCGAGGCAACTCTTCTTGCGACCAAGCAAGACGTCTCGGTTGCGGCTCAGACACTGTATCAGCTCCGCTTTAAGCTCCGGAGGTAAGTCACTGGCGATGCGAGTGATGCTCTCCGATCTGTCGGGGTGTAGCTGGACCTCCTCCCAAGAGATCGGTTCTTCAATAATAGGTAGCGGTTCCTCTTGGATAGCGTGTACTCCCCCATCTTGCGTCCTCCGGCTTTTGCGCGCCTATACTCGGACCATGTTTATGTAGCAGCTACGAGACACTTTCTGCTCCCCCTTGACCTCTCCGACCTGCTCGCTGACCGGGAACTTGATCTTTTGGTGAAAGGTGGAGACGGCAGCCCGGAACTCATGCAGGGCTGGCCTTCCCAGGATAACGTTGTAGGAGGAAGGCGAATCCACCACAATGAAAGTGCTCCTCCGCGTGCGCACCAATGGCTCAGTGCCCATGGAAATGGCCAGCTTGATCTGACCCATGGGTTTGACTTCATTACATGTAAATCCGTACAAGGAAGTGGTTACAGGTTGGAGCTCAGCGGCGTCGATCTGCATCTCCTCAAACGCAGCCCTGAATAAAATGTTGACCGAGCTCCCGGACCCGAGCCACTCGGCTATTAGCAATAATGGCCACGATTATGAGGCATCATCGTGGGCGACTCTAAACCCTCAAGTCTTGGGGCCGAAGGCGGGGCGGGGCCGGATGCCTACTAGTGGCGCATCCCGGCCCCCACATATAGTCGCCGGCTATGTGCTTTACGTGCCCACCTGAGTCTCCGTCGGTGGGCCCTCACGAAATCATACCAATCTCGCCTGACCACGTTGCCCGTTATCGAGTTCTCGGCGTCTCTTGGTCTTGGGGCCGACTAGTTAGATAGGCCGGCTAGGTCGGGCCGGACTGCCGAGCCGCAGCCCGTTCTTCCTCCATTCTCTGTATTTGGGGCGCAACTGCAAACCCTGCTGGGCGAATTGGAAGCAGTTCTGAGATCGTGTGTCTGGACCGATGATATGTGCAATATGGTGCTCCCCTTGGTCCGAGCACAGGCGCTTGTATGGCGACTCATGGCTGCTCCTTAGAGCGGGGGGGCAGGCACAGGTTGAATCTGTTGGAAGAATGGGTTGGTATGGTGCTCTTCTTTGGTCGGTTGCTGGTGCCATCGTCTTCTCGGCTTTCCGCTGGTGGCCTGCGCTTCTTCCACTTTGATGTAGCAGAGCTTTCTCTACCATATCGTCAAAACTCGGGCGGGATTTTTGATGAGATCTTCCCCTCTAGCAATCCGTGGGAGAAGGCACTCATCGATATCTCGGAGGTGGCGGAGGGGCGTCGTTAGCTACTGGTGAATCGATTGATGTAGCCGCGAGGCTCGTTGACTCTGCTTGAGAGCAAAAGGCGGTGGTCGGTTTTTGGTACTACATTCTTGGCGAAGCAGTAGCGAGGAAGGCCGTTTGAAGTCCTGAAGTGGGCGATGGATTGCAGGGGCAATCCATGAACCACTTCGGCCGATCGAGCGAGTGTGCGGGAAGACTCGGCATTTGACGACATCGCTATATTGATACAATATAGCCGCGTTCTTGAACTTTCTCAGATGCTCTTCTGGGTCCTTGCTCCCATCATATTCTCCAATGTTTGGGGCTCGGTAACCCCTCGGCAGACTTTCTTTCAAGATCTGGGCAGAGAAAGGTACCTTATCGTCAGGATCTTCGGGCAGATCTTCAGCCATGATCACGGCCTTCCCCTTTCCTGAATCCCGAGGCGGGTGTAGAGAGCTTTCCGCCACTGAGGCTGGCGGCTCCTCCTTCTTTGGACTACGCCCGCGAGGTCCGGACCGATGATAATCGCGGCGGGGCTCTCTGAATGAAGCACGCGGAAGTTCTTCCGGCTGTTTCCTCTTTGAGTTCCTGTCGGAAGCGGGAGCTAGTTCTTTGGATGCCTCAGGGGCTAGGCGAGGTCGTGAAACTGTGCCTTGTCTTTCGGAGGCGGTCTGCTTCCTAACCTCCTTGAAAAGCTCGTACTCCCCTGCAATCATAGTTACGTTGATCCTCCGGCTAGAACTTCGACCGGAGTCCTCCATCTTCACGCTCCGGAACAGGTTGTTGTGTTCCCACATACGGCGCCAAATTTGATCCCGTCCGGAAGCTGAGTCGGACGGAGGCCGGTCGCGGTGGACTGGGCGTTGACGGAAAGTCGCGGGCGGTGCAGGCTCCCCACGGGTGGCTGATGCGGCTACAGGACCCTGCGCACACTCAGACGATCCCCCCTCTCACGTTAGAGACCAAAACCCAGGGAAAAAGTCCCCGGATCAGGCCCTCCGACACTCAAGTCAGGTCCTTTTTGCCCAGAAAAAAGCAGACAGAAGGAGAAAAGGAAAACAGTTGTGGAAAAAAGTGACGAGGGAGTGTGTGCGCGTACCTGCGTACAAGGGATTTCTCCCCTTTTATGCGTCCTCCTGCTAGAACCTGCCCCTCTGTCAGAAAACGTTAGACGCCCGACTTTGTCCTCTAGTCCTGGACACCTGTCGCGCTACTATTTGTTGTGAAAGCATCTTTCTGTTAGGAACCTCCGCCTTCGCACTTGGGTTTTGTCCTGTAATGAGGGACAGCTGGCAGGCTACTACTGGCTATGAGGGCATCTTTTCATTTCAGGAACCTTCGCCTTCGCCCGCATCGTTGGTATGTAATGATTACCCCTGACGGACCGTTGAGATTCTCCGCTCCCGTATTACTTAGCTCCTCCGATCCATTGTGTCCCCGCATCAGCCTGCACCTGTGGTTCGCATTTCCAGGCCTCCAACTCGCAGGCTTGCAGCCTTAACTGTCTAGACATAGCTACTGGCGATCTTCACCCGCATCTGCGCTTTGTACTTCTGGCCTCAACCGCAGTCAGTAGCTCGGGCTACCGATCAGCTCTGCCGCTTGGGCCCATTGGCCTATACTTCCAGTTCTGACCTCTGCCTAGCTCTGCCGATCACCGGCTTGCATCCTGCGCTTTGTACTTCCGGGCCTCAAATCGCAGCCCTGCAGCCCTAGCTGTCTTGACCCAGCTACGCTGATCTTCAACCTGCATCCTACGCTTTGTACTTCCTGGCCCTCAACCGCAGGTCTATAGCTCGGGCTGCTTCTGATCAGCTTTGCCGCTTCCGACCCATTGGCCTATACTTCCAGTTCTGGACCTCTGCTTAGCTCTGCCGATACCGACTTGCATCCTGTGCTTTGTACTTCCTGGCCCTCAACCGCATGTCTGTAGCTCGGGCTGACTCCGCTCAACTCTGCCGATCCTGACCGGCCTCTGTGCTCTGTATTTCCGGGCCCTCTACTGCAGGTCTGTAGCTCAGGCTGACTCCGCTCAGCTCTGCCGATCCTGACCAGCCTCTGTGCTCTGTATTTCCGGGCCCTCTACTGCAGGCCTGTGGATCGAGCTGACTCCGCTCAGCTCTGCCGATCATGACCGGCCTATGTGCTCTGTATTTCCGGGCCCTCTACTGCAGGCCTGTGGATCGAGCTGACTCCACTCAGCTCTGCCGATCCCAACCCGCTTCTGCCTATGCTGAGCCCTGACTGCCCTGTCAGCCTGCCTTTTTAACCGCCAAGTCGCCATGACTATTGACCGTCACCTCCTCGTGACTTTTGACCACCACATAGCTTGGACTTTTCTAATCCTTTTCTCTTGGGCCCCTCCATCACTAACCTTATCAGTGACCATTCACCATGTAAGGCAAATAAGATATGAAACTCGGTTTATGCTTATAAGTTGAATGATCGTGGTTAAAATAAGTTGTTGCTGATAGGAGAAAAAAAAAAGGTTGATCGAAATAGAAGGCTATCATTGGTGCTCTAGAGGCAACTAAATCGCTAAATGTTGTATCGACGAGCAAAGTGAAAATTTTCTCTCTTACATTTTTGTGCTAGGTATTAGGTTCCATGAATAATGCTTATGTACATGTTTTACATTAGAGTAAGTATAGTGGAATAATAATAAAATAAATATAGAAAAATAAGCAATAGCTCTATGATATTTATTTTATGTGGTTCAACCACTATGTCTTACTTTGGTTTAACGATTCATTTGGTGGATCAAATTTGAAATTTCCGCGAAGTAAAAAAAAAACGTTTTTTTTTACAAATGTGAAGAAGAATATGAGAATGGAGTTTTTTTTTAAAAAAATGCGATGAGTTTATAGAACTCATCTATAAATCTTACAATGAGAGTTTATAATAGAATAGTTGTTATGTATGAATTATGTATTTGAAATTCCTTTTATCCTATTTATAGTAGTGAAGGTGTATGCAAATATAGGATAAGATTATTCATTTTGATAACATATACTCGAATTCAATCAACTCAAGAGTAGTTGAGTCAAAATCTTAATAATCCATGACTAATATTCATTTAACTACATTCAATTGAATTTTTTAATCAACTTTCTCAGATATAATTACAAGGTTAATCACCAATAATTACCCAACTTTCTACATTTTGGGCAGGGACGGAGCCAGGGGGCGATGGAGACGACCACCCCCTCTCTCAAATTTTAAGTATAAGAAGCCTATGAGGTATATGAATAGGAAGTGAAAGAGAAGCGAATGGAAGGAAATGATATGGTCGTCTCCCCTCAACATAAACACATACATTTTGCCTCCTCGATATGAAATTTTTTGCTCCGTCCCTGATTTTGAGGATGTACTCAATTCAACTTTTAATTGATCTATTTGACTCAACTAGATGTTTTAATGAATTTATATATCCAATAATTTTTTTAATTAGTGGACTCAACAATCATTTCCATAAACTAAAAAATAAATAAAAGCTTATTTTAAGTATAAAATTTAAATTGACTTGGTTGTCAACTAAGCATCTAAGTTGACTATAACAAGCATCAATTCTCCAAATCTCTGATTTGGTTTTTTTACATCTAATAAAAAAATCATGGTAAGCTATAGACTACAATCATAAATTTATATTTCACAATGAAAGGTTCTCAAATCTCAATCAAACTTAATTATCCCTCAAGTGTGTGTACCCAATTCATTTCCCCAGTCAACCACAATTCACTGATAGCTTTATATAATTTAAGAGTTCATCTCGCATCAAGGCCTTAACCCCTTTAGATGTGCCAAACCTTCAACTCACTTTACAGGGCATCAGTTTATTGTGCATTTCACCTCTTCAACTGTCATCAAAGCTATTGAACAAGCTTTAGGAACTTGTTCCTATTCTTATTGTCCTTCAACTCTTCAACAAGCATTTGAATCATTGAGTTAGATGGATATTGTGATAGATTTTATTATCCCTATTAGATGAATTTATTTGTAAATTAAACATGTGAATATAATCTAAATTTTTTAAAGTGGACTAACTTATATTTATTGAGTTTCGATTTATTGGATATAGATTCAATATGTAAAACCCTAAGCCAATTTGTTATTATGTGTGGGTTGATAACAAATTCAATTCCTACATAAAAGGAATGCTCTCAAGGGTTTAGGTGAATCTTAACCTAGTTTCTTGTTCCTTATTATCAAGAAGATTTTCAGCGTTATCACTCCCTAAGTCTCTTAGAAGACTCTTCTTTACGCTACATCTTCTTTCATAGGGATCAAAATCAACGACGCTAGGATAAGGACATTAAGTCTTTAATCAGAGTCCTTGTTTTTATGTTTTTACAAAAACTAACACGATGTGCTAAGTCAATAGTCACATCATAATCTTATCAAGTCTTAAACTCTATGAGATTCATGTGCAACTATTAAGTTCTCACAAACTTCATATACAAATTCGTAACAAAAAATAAAACTTAATTTACATTCTTTTGGCAAATATATTAAAATACTTTAGTTGAACTAAACCATTTATGATACAACTGCACTAACATTGATTTTGCTTAAGCAATGTTATTCTTTATCAATATGTACGAGCTTTTAAACTTTTTTTTAATGAGGAAGTGAGAAAAGATTGTTGGGACCTTGACGTCCGCTAGAGGGGGGTGAATAGCGGCTCACCCAAATCGTTCGCTTTCTACGTTGTTAGCTTGCGCAGCGGAATAATACAAAAATAAACAAGCTAAACAAAATACAAGACAAGAAAGAATGCAAACCAAGCTACACGATCATTTACGTGGTTCGGAGATAAAGCTCCTACTCCACGACGTGTCCGTAAGGTGGACGATCCCTATCCGTCGGTGGATTACTCCCCGGAAGACCTCCGGCTAGCTCAAACTCCTTGTGGGTGGAGAAACCTCACCACAAACTCACCAAGACCTCTTGGACACAAGGAAAACTCTTGAGCACTTGTAGACTACTAATTAGACCTTAACCAAGTCTAATTTCGTCAACTCAAACCAAGCTCCCAAGCTTTGGTTTTATAGCCCGCGGGTTGAAAACCCCGCCTACCGATCATTGCTAAAACATGCGATCGACGCCCTCTGAAAATTAAATTGTACACCTCAGCACTCGATTTCACACATACATTGCCGATCATTGTGTTGATACTGATCGACACGGATGTTGTTTTGATGTTGACACGATTTAAGTTTGAATCAGATATTAAATTAACTCAGATTAATTACTAATCAAGGTTGACTTGGTTAACTGATTGACTGATTGGGAAAAGTCCAAGCGAGGAGCTTGGCGGGAAAGTCTGGTGAGTGAAGCGGCGGTGGGAAAGTCCTAAGCGGGATGTTAGGCGGTTGGAAAGTCCCGGTGAGTGAAGCCGAGCGGTGAGGAAGTCCTAAGTGGATGTTAGGCGGTTGGAAAGTCTGGTGAGTGAAGCGGGCAATTGGAAAGTCCGTGAGTGAAACCGAGGCAATTGGGAAGTCAAGTGTGGAAGCTTGGCATGTATGGTCGGAGAGGGTTCAGTAGCCCGTCAGGGGTGAGGGCGCAAGCTTGGAAGCTTGACTCGAGACTCACGGCTTTGGATCGGTGCAGGACCGATCCGGTGTGATGCACGGTGATCGGTGCAGCCGATCCGGTTACTGATCGGTCCCCGGCCGTCGAGGCAACACTTCGATAACACCGAGTGTATCTTGATCGGTCCGGGACCGATCGAAAACTTCGATGCGCGAGTGTATCTTGTCGGTCGGGGACCGATCAGATAACTCGATGCACGAGGTGGATCTTGATCGGTCCGGGGACCGATCGGATGATCTCGATGGCGGGTGGATCGATCGGTCTTACGGACCGATCGGTGAGTCTGATCGGTCGCGGGCCGATCGAGGCTTCGATGCCGAATTCACGTGAAGGGTGGATCGGTCTTGGGACCGATCAGACAAGCACGATCGGTCACGGACCGATCGGTGGCGATAAATAAGCGTGGATCGGTCTGGCGACCGATCCACGTATGGTGTTTTGCATCGCTTTCTCTTATTGTTTCGATTCGCAATTGCTTTTACCTATTTCGTTTCTAACCATCTGCTGCAAGCTTTCTCGAGTTACAGTTACAGATTACTTGATGTTGGGTGAATTCAAATTAAGGATCATTAGTAGAAGGCGACGAAAAAGCTTTTGTTGTGTCTCGCTGCGGACAAACCAGTTTTGGTAGCAACGTCTCGTTTGCGATCTGCTGGCAGCCGTTTGGTCGAAATCAGACTTGACTTGTCTTGATAGGTTCAAGCTCGGAGGTACGGTGGAAGCGAGGATGCCATTGGTGGGAGCCGAGACAATCGGACAAGGAAGAAGCGTGATTGGCGACGTCGTGGACGGTTGCAGGGATTTGCAGGGATTTCTTGCAAGTTTGGCAGAGATCCGTCAGAGCAGAGAGGCATATGAAGGTGGAGAGGAGAGGCTCTCGTGACAATGCTTTTGTGCTCTTCTTTGAAAAACACCGTGAAAAAAACTCTCGGAAGATTGAGCGGTGTGCTTGTTCTTGATTGATTGTGGTAGCTTCCTTTGATCATTTCACTTGAGCCACTATTGTAAGTCTTGTGCTTAATTTCTTCTGCTTTAAAGACTTTGTGGAGAGGTTACTCCGAGAAGGAGAATCCTTTAGCCGGATAGCTTCCGGATCGACGGATCGAGAGGATTCGTCCACCTTACGGACACGCCGGGGAGTAGGGGCAAGTTATCCCGAACCTCGTAAATCTCATTGTAGTCTTGTGCTTTCTTGTTTTAGTTTTCTAATTCATTGTGCTAACAAAGTTCTTGAAGAAATTTGTGTTTAGTGTTTTCAAAGAGGCTATTCACCCCTCTAGCCATCTAAGGTCCCAACAAGTGGTATCAGAGACTGGTGCTCTTCATTTCGGCTTAACAACCCGAAGAGCAAAACAATGGCCATGAAGGAGGGATTTAGCACCAACCGTCCACCTTACTTCGAAGGAGCAGATTTTCAATATTGGAAGGGCCGCATGGAGTACTACCTCAAAACCGACATAGCCATGTGGTTCTCAGTCAAGGAAGGTTTCACACCACCAAAGGATGAAGAAGGTAAGGAACTCGAGTCGTCAAAGTGGTCTACCGAACAACTCCGCAAAGCACAAGCCGATGCCAAGGCTATGGTCACCTTGCAATGTGGAATCGCCAAGGATCAACTCGTCAAGGTAGGTCCGTTCTCAAGTGCAAGAGACCTATGGAACAAACTCATCGAGCTCCAAGAGGGAACTCGAGATTCTCGGATTGCCAAGAGGGACCTATTCTTGAATCAGCTCCAAAATCTAACCATGAAGGACAATGAAACGGTGAGTGAACTTCATGGGAGATTCAAGGAGATCATCAATGGTCTCCACTCCGTGGATGAACGGGTAGAAAACCGTGACCTAGTAAGGTACGCTCTTAAATCTTTTCCTAGGAATGCCTTGTGGTCATCCATGGTAGATGCCTACAAGGTATCCAAGGATCTTTCCATTGTTAAACTAGATGAATTTTTCTGTGAGATGGAACTTCATGAGCTTGCTAACAAAGGTCAAAAGAGAAGGGTATTGCTTTATTTGCAGGACCAAAGAGCAAGGATGGAAGAAGGAAGAAGGAAAAGAAGAAAGAAAAGGAGATTTCCTCATCCACCTCTTCTTCAGAATCCGATGATGAAAGTGGATCATCATCAAGCGAGATGGCGAACTTCGTAAGGAGGATTATGAGAAGAGGCCGAAGATACAAAGGAAAAGGTAAAACTAATGATCAAAATTTTGATAAATCTAATGTTACATGTTATGAGTGTAGCAAGAAAGGACACATTCGGAGTGAGTGTCCGAAACTAAAGAGGAAGGAGGAACGAGCCAAAAGGAAGGAGGAAAGAGCCAAGAAGAAGAAGGCTCTCAAGGCCACTTGGGATGAGTCCTCATCAAGCTCATCGGAGGAAGAAGAGAAGATGAAAAAGAGCACTCGGCAATTGGCACTCATGGCAAGGGAAGAGTCAGAATCCGAGAGTGATGACTCAAGCGCTTCAACCACGGCTTCATCATCTTCGGATGATGAAGAGGTAACCTCTTCTCATATAGAAAAGTGTTATAAAACTATCACTCACTTATCTACATTGCTTAAAAAGTCAAAAACAGAAAATAAATTGTTGAAAGAAGAAGTAAAAACCTTAAGGACCCTTAGGGTAGATGAGGTCGATGACCTACATCTAGAAGTCCTTGAGGATGAGAACAAGGCCTTAAAGGGTGAGGTTGAGAAACTCAAGAAAATGCTTGAGAAATTCTCAACTAGCTCTAAGACTCTAGACATGATTCTAAATGCCCAAAGGGCAGTTTACAACAAAGCTTAGGGTATCAACCCAAGGAGTCGAGTTTCATTTCTCTAATGTCTAGAACTCAAAATAGTAGATCACATGTTTCTAGAGTTCATGGAACTAGGAAAGGTATGACCAAGGCATGGGTTCCTAGGTCTTTCGTTGTAGAAGCATTAGGTCCCAAGATTTGGGTACCTAAAACCTCTATTTTTAGTGTATTGTAGGCATTGGTCGAGGGGAGCATCTATCAACTTGGTTTGTTGATAGTGGATGCTCCAAGCACATGACTGGGAACAAATCACTGTTTACTACCATTCAAAACAAAAGTAGAGGTAATGTGTCTTTTGGTAATAATGGTAGCCTTAAGGTTGTAGGAATTGGAGACATTCATATATCCGAATGTCTTCATATCAAGAATGTCCTTCTAGTCAAGGGGATGACTTTTAATCTCCTAAGTGTCAGTCAATTGTGTGATACGGGTTACACAATTGAATTTCATTCAAGTCAATGTTTGGTTAAACACATTGACACACTTGACACGGTACTAGTAGGCACAAGGGTTGACAATATTTATCAAGTATCATTTAAAAGTGCTACTAATGCTTTGATTAAGTGTTTCATGTTGAAAGAAGAAGAGTCTTGGTTATGGCATAGAAGATTGGCACATGTAAACATGAAGAACATCTGGAAGTTGGCCAACCAAGGATTAGTGCGAGGCTTACCAAGCATCAAGTTCCACAAGACCAAACTATGTGATGCATGTCAAAAGGGTAAGCAAACAAAAGCTGTCCATAAAGGTAAAAGCAATGTAAGTACATCTACTGCTTTAGATTTATTGCACATGGACCTATTTGATTGCAGTAGTGTAATATCATTGAATGGAAGTAGATATTGTTTGGTAATCGTTGATGATTTTACTAGATACACATGGACTTTCTTCTTGAAACATAAGGACCAAACTATAGATATTTTTATTTCCTTTTGTAGAAGAACTGAAAATGAAAAATCGACAACAATTAAAACCATTAGAAGTGATCATGGTGGTGAAGTTCAAAATCATAGGTTTGTAGAGTTTTGTCAAGAAGATGGATATAGGCATGAGTTCGCTACTCCAAGGACCCCACAACAAAATGGGGTTGTGGAGAGAAAGAACCGAGTCCTACAAGAGGCTGCACGAAGCATGCTCAACGAGCTACTTATGGGTGAAGCTGTGAATACAGCTTGCTATGTGCAAAATCGAGTTTTAATACATAGGTTTTAGGAAAGACTCCCCATGAACTTTGGTTTGGGAAACCGCCTACAATTAAACATCTTAGGGTGTTTGGTTGTAAAGTGTTTATCTTAAACACCAAGGACCATCTTGGGAAGTTCACGGCTAAGGCTGATCAAGGGATACTGGTCGGGTACTCTCTTACCAGCAAAGCCTATCGAGTCTACAATGAGAGGACTAAATTGATTGAAGAGTCCTCAGACGTAGCATTTGAAGAAATCCCTAAATCAAATGATCAATCAAGGGATGTAGGAGAAATTCAATTCGAACTTAGAAATCTAAGTTTGAATGATCAAAACATTGGAAGAGTCGAAGTTGACTATGAAGATGATGAGCAAAGGCAAGAAAGGGCTCAATCTGATCTCTTGCCTGTGCCGAGTGAGACCACTCATGAGGCACCGCCAACTCCAAGGCAATCTAGGATAGTCTCTAGTCATCCACAAGACCAGGTTGTGGGAGACATCCAACAAGGGGTTAGGACTAGATCATTCTTCAGAAATGAGTCGAATGAGGTTGCTTTGATCTCAGAAATCGAACCTAAACTAGTTGATGAGGCATTGCATGATCCTGATTGGGTCATAGCTATGCAAGATGAGTTAGGTCAATTTGAAAGAAGCCAAGTGTGGGACTTGGTTCCTAGACCTAAGAAGACCACCATTATTGGAACTAAATGGGTCTTCAAAAATAAGTTAAACCAAAAGGGAGAGGTAGTAAGAAACAAGGCAAGACTAGTAGCCAAGGGCTATAGTCAAGTTGAAGGCCTCGATTATGATGAGACCTATGCTCCTGTGGCACGATTGGAGTCCATTCGTTCAATGCTAGCTTTTGCTGCACATAGAGGTTTCAAGCTCTATCAAATGGACGTTAAATCGGCCTTCTTAAATGGTTTCATTAAAGAAGAAGTCTACGTTGAACAACCACCGGGGTTTGTGAATACCGAAGCTCCAAACCACGTGTTCAAGCTCAAGAAAGCTCTTTATGGGCTAAAACAAGCACCTCGAGCTTGGTATGAAAGGTTGTCAACTTATCTATTAGAAAAGGGTTTTGTAAGGGGTCAAATAGACCCAACACTATTTCTTCGTCAAGATGGTGAAAATATTTTTGTAGCCCAAGTATATGTCGATGACATAATTTGTGGCTCAAATAACAAGGGCTATTTAAATGAATTTATCACTCACATGGAAAGTGAGTTTGAAATGAGTCTTGTGGGAGAATTGACATTCTTCCTTGGACTAGAAATCAAACAAACTAGAGATGGCATTTATGTCCATCAAGCAAAATACACTCAAGAGATGCTTAAGAAATTCAAAATGAGTGATTCTAAGGAAGTATCCACTCCTATGGCGACGAGCACTCGTCTTGACAATGATGAGAGTGGAAAATCAGTTGATCTAACGCAATATAGAAGCATGATCGGTAGTCTTCTATATCTCACAGCTAGTCGACCGGACATACTCTTTGCTGTGGGCATGTGCGCTAGGTATTAAGTCTGTGCCAAGGAATCTCACTTAATTGCAGTTAAGAGAATTCTGAGATACCTTAAAGGCACAATTAGAGTAGGTCTTTGGTACCCTCGTACTGAATCATTTGACTTGATAGGTTATACCGACTCCGATTATCTTGGGTGCAAATTGGATCGGAAAAGTACGAGTGGGGGTTGCCAATTTTTAGGTTCATGTTTAGTTAGTTGGTCAAGTCGGAAGCAACATTGTGTTGCTCTCTCCACGACCGAGGCCGAATATATTGCCATGGGAGAGAGTGTATCACAATTGTTGTGGATGATACATACCCTAGAGGATTATGGACTTTCTTATAAGGGTGTACAAGTGCTATGTGACAACATTAGCACGATCAACCTAACTAAAAATCCAGTCCATCATTCAAGGACCAAGCACATTGAAGTGCGTCATCACTTCATTAGAGATCACGTAGCTAGGGGTGACATTGTGCTCACATATGTGGAGTCAAAGTCAAACCTAGCCGACATTTTCACCAAACCCCTTCCGGAAAATGAATTTAGTCATTTAAGGAGGGAGTTGGGGATGTGTTTGGCTCCTTAGGTCATTAGAACTTCACCATGATCAATAAGGACTATTAAAATGACAAGAGTAATTGGGAAACTGATTTGGGCAATTTGGGGACATCTCACACAAACGATAAGGTTTAACAAATTGTTTTTGTTTGCTAGAAATGGGGTAAGATGCTAGGAACAACCAATTTATTCAAAATGTACTATGCATCCCTTGAATAAGTAGGTTGAAGAGACATAAATTGAGTATGGGGAAGGTCATTACATAATTCATGTGTATTTGACTCCTAGATCTTACTCATATATTCCAACCAAGGAATCTTGGTTGGACTTTTGTCTAGAAATTATCTAATCATGATTGATGTGTTGATTGATACTTTGGATTGGTATCTTTAATGATAAGATGAGTTGATAATGTAAGAATAGTAATTTATGATATATTTTGACAAATTTGAAACTAAACATGACAGGGTTGGATATTTCAGGTTTTGAAACTCTGAAATGTCTGAAACTAACTTGTAACTTAAATAAAAAAAAACCTAGAATGTTAGGACTTTCAGAGCTTGCAATTAGGAAATGTTCTTGTTCGTAGATGTTTAAGTTCTGTGTTCTGAATTTTCAGAATTCTCGAGAGAAACGACTGCGAAATCAGTTGCTCGAATTCAGATATAAATCTGAATTATCGAGACACCCGTCGGTCTCACCCATCGGGAGACTCTGATCGGTCCACGATCCGATCGGGGTCCTCGAATATCTTCGTGCTTTGTTGGCTCAGATCGGTCGGGGACCGTCGGGAGGGCACGCGACAATGATCGGTCCAGGGACCGATCGGAGGATCTCACGCGACGATTCACATCTGATCGGTCCAAGGACCGATCGGGAGAGTCTCAACCTCTTCACCTCTCTGTTGATCTCCGATCGGTCCAAGGACCGATCAGCTCTCTATGGTTCGCAGGAAGGCCCCGATCGATCCGAGCACCGATCGAGAGGGTTTCTGATCGGTCAAGGGACCGATCGACCCTTTTGTGCGTTAAGCTCGATCCTGATCGGACAGTAGTCCGATCAGATTCTTATCGCTACCCTCATTAAATCCTCGACCTCCTCTCTTCCCGATCTTCTTCTTTCTCACAACCCTAGCCGACCGACGCCCCGACGCCCCTTTCTTCCTCCCGTATTCTCGACCCATCGTCTTCTAAAAGCCGAAGGTCAAAATGGCACCGAGGTAATCTCTCGATCTCTAATCTCTACTGTTATTGTCTTTGGCAGTTCACGTTATCATGTTTCTTACGGTGACTGTGGTTTGTGTTTGGTGATTTGCCCATGGCCGGTGCTCTCTCTTTGTTTCCCATTGTCCAAATGGTTAGGAAGAAACCCACTAGTGGTGAGGGTACCTCTAAGGAACCAACCGAGAAATCCAAATCCAAGTCCAAAGCTCCTGCTACCTCCCGACCTCAACCGGCTAGTTCGGGGAGATTCCCCAACCAACAATTTGAAAAATCATTTAAGGAGAGGACTTTCAAATTACTCCCTTGTCGATCTGTTGATAGGAAGTTCATGCAGGAATCTTGTCCCTCTATTTTAGAAACCATTGCATACTACAAGCTCGATTCTTTGGTTTTTCTAGAAAGGGACATCAACTTTGATCTAGTATCTGAATTCTATAACAACCTTCATCAGATTCCTGATGGTAGTTATAGAACAAGAGTGGCTAAGCAAAACATTGATCTCAACATAATTGCCTTCTTTGAGTATTTAGGTTGTCGTTTGTGTTCAGGGACGGTGTTCTCCATCTATCCTGTTTTGCCTGAACCCGTACCTCATCCTCTTAATGTCTCTTCTGACTCAATCTATGAGTACTTCTTTGGTCATCCGAGACTGGATGGCTTAGATGAGTTAGATGACGACTTTCCTACATTTGCAGCCCTTAGACTCTCTGCTCCTGACTACATCCTTTTCAAAGTTGTCACACAATGTCTTCTACCTATCACCTCTAAACCGTTGGCAGAAATTCGACCATACCACTGTCTGATGCTTTATGGGTTACGTCGACGTCTAGATTTTGATATTATGTCGAGTGTCTATATGTCTATCATATCCCATAGCGAACCGAGCGGCGACAACATCTATATGCCTTTTGGGCATATAATTACTGGTTGGCTCGAGTCCATGGGTATTGACGTCTCTAGGGGGAGGATAGTGAAGATGGTCAGGCAGGATTGTCGACTTGGGAAACGTGCGTTTTCCAAGTCCGGAATCCTAAGTCAGGATGGGCAGGTTAGGTGGAAGGATGGGAGGGCACTGGGTGAGCTACCACTTCCACGACAGGTTGCTCGTCCTCCTGCTGCTGCTGCATATGGCGAGGAGGATCCAGATCTGCGCTGGCAGATCGCTGAGCTGGAGAGCCGGTTTGACCGCCACGAGGAGATGGTGGCTGCAGAGTTCGATGGCCTGCGCCTCCAGATTGATCAGCGCTTCGATACTCTACAGAAACAGCAGTTGGCGACACATCAGGCATTTCTAGGATGGATGGCCGGCCATCCACCTCCTCAGCACTCCGCGGGCGAGCTACCCTCAGGCAGCAGCATGCCTCTTCAGGATTCCACTCTTCCAGCTGATGCTGCGGATGATCCTCTTGATGAGGATGTTGGCTGACATTCTCTATGTTTTGATTGTTTTGTTGATACTATGTCTTTGATATATTTATCTGAACTGGATGTTAGCTGTGTTTCTTATATTCATGCTATTTATGATGCTTCACTATTCATGATACACTTATGATGTTTCATATGCCATTGTTTTTCATATACCGTATTTTTTTTGTGGATTAAGATTGAGGCGTTATTGGTTAAAAGGGGGAGGTGCTTGTCAGTCTTATTCATTATTTTACACCTTTTCGGTGTTTGACAAAGGGGGAGAGAATAATTAAGTTTAGAGACGATTTAACCTCTTTGAATCAATATAAAAAAAAAAAAGAGGAGAAGGTAACTGAGTTATATCCATCTTAGGGGGAGATCTTAATTTCCCTGAAATTATGGATATGAGAGTTTTTCTGATCTAAACTTAAATTGTGTTGTCAAACAACAAAAAGGGAGATTGTTGATACGATCGACCGGATGTTGTTTTGATGTTGACATCGATTTAAGTTTGAATCGATATTAAATTAACTCAGATTAATTACTAATCAAGGTTGACTTGGTTAACTTGATTGACTGATTGGGAAAAGTCCAAGCGAGGAGCTTGCACGGAAAGTCCCGTGAGTGAAGCCAGAGGTGGGAAAGTCCTAACGGGATGTTAGGCGGTTGGAAAGTCCCGTGAGTGAAGCCGGGCAGTGAAAGTCCTAACTGGGATGTTAGGCGGTTGGAAAGTCCCGGTGAGTGAAGCCGAGCAGTGGGAAAGTCCTAACTGGGATGTTAGGCGGTTGGAAAGTCCTGGTGAGGCAAATGGAAAGTCTGGTGAGTGAAACCAGGAATTGGGAAGTCCAAGTGTGGAAGCTTGGCATGTATGGTCGGAGAGGGTTCGGTAGCACGCTCTCTAGACCGTCAGGGGTGAGGGCGCAAGCTTGGAAGCTTGACTCGAGACTCACAGCTTTGGATCGGTCTGCAGACCGATCCAGTGGCACGGCTGATCGGTTCAGGAGTCGAAGCTCGTTGCTTGGAAGAATTTATTGCATGCCAAAAGGCCACTCTTAAATTGGCCGTGTCGAACAGGAAATATTGATATTGTCTACAGGAGGGAGTGCTTCCTCGAGGCATCGATAACACTCGAGCACAGAGGATAGGGAGGAAGCATCAAATCCTCGATGGAGATTATCCTTAAAGCCTCGAAAATACCTTTATTAGACTAAGAGGATGAACAAGAGTGAAGCGTGATCGGTCTTGGGACCGATCAGACAAGTTCCTGATCGGTCCGCAGACCGATCAGAGATGATCCAGAAATCATGGATCGGTCTGCAGACCGATCCACAGGATGGCTTGTTTTGCATGCGCTTTCTCTTATTGTTTCTGATTCGCAATTGCTTTTACCTATTTCGTTTCTAACCATCTGCTGTAAGCTTTCTCGAAGTTACAGGTTACAGATTACTTGATGTTGGGTGAATTCAAATTAAGGATCATTAGTAGAAGGCGACGAAAAAGCTTTTGCTGTGTCTCGCTGCGGACAAACCAGTTTTGGTAGCAACGTCTCGTTTGCGATCTGCTGGCAGCCGTTTGGTCGAAATCAGCTTGACTTGTGCTGATAGGTTCAAGCTCAGAGGTACCAGTGGAAACGAGGATGCCATTGGTGGGAGCTGAGACAATCAGACAAGGAAGAAGCGTGATTGGCGACGTCGTGGACGGTTGCAGGGATTTGCAGGGATTTGCTGCAGGTTTGGCAGAGATCCGTTACAGAGCAGAGAGGAGAGGCTCTCGTGACAATGCTTTTTGTGCTCTTGCTGTGAAAAACACTGTGGAGAAAAACTCTCTGGAAGATTGAAGCAGTGTGCTTGTTCTTCGCTGATTGTGGCTGTGAGCTTCCTTTGATCATTTCACTTGAGCCACTACTGTAAGTCTTGTGCTTAATTTCTTACTGCTGTTAAAGACTTTGTGGAGAGGTTACTCCACCGAGAAGGAGAATCCTTTAGCCGGATAGCTTCCGGGGTGTGATCTACCGAAAGATCAAGAGGATTCGTCCACCTTACGGACACGCCGAGGAGTAGGGGCAAGTTATCCCCGAACCTCGTAAATCTCTGAGTTAGTGTGCTGTGCTTTCTTGTTTTAGTTTTCTAATTCCGCTGTGCTAACAAAGTTCTTGAAGAAATTTGTGTTTAGTGTTTTTCAAAGAGGCTATTCACCCCCCTCTAGCCATCTAAGGTCCCAACAGACTGCCCCAGTCGACTGCACCAGTCGACTGCTAAAACATGCAGTCGACTGCTACAGTACTGCTACAGTAACGCTACAGTACCTCTACAGTAACGCTGCAGTACTGCTACAGTAAACCCTAATTCTTATATTTTACTCCGAGTGCAATCTCTCAGCACTCGTCCTTGCCCGACCAACCTAGACCTAGCCTTCTAGCCTCCTCCATCAGCCTTGCGTCCCTCGGATGCCTCCCCATCCTTCACGTCTTGCCTTCTGGAGCTTCCATCGGCCTTGTCATTGTTTTCGGGTCTTCCTTTGCCAAGAGGTCGCGCCTCCGAGACTTCATCCATTGCCAAGTTACACTTGGACTTACGTTGCCAAGACTACATGCTTGGACTTACACCGCCAAGACTCATCCTTGGACTTTCCTCCTTTGCCAAGATCACACTTGGACTTCCTTGTTGTACCTGTATCCTGCACACTCACACTGCATATCAAATACAACAATAAACCTAACTTAAACCTTTGCCCAAACATCAAAACCTAGGGTCACTAGATTGCTCCAACAAAGATTTTTCAAAATATTTTGTGAACTTTAAGTCATCATTCTCATTAGTCAATTTTCATGACTTTGAATATTTTATAAATTTTTTTTTATCCAAGTTCGGAAAGTCTTAAGGAATACAACAAGTTCTAATGTAATAGAATTATTTCTGCATAATAAAATTTAATTAATATTATGGCATATTATAGATATAAAATAACATTATTAAGTTTTGATGAATTGTAATATAGATTAAAATGACGACTCACTGTCTCACGACTTCATTTAAAAAAAAGACTCATTGTTCGATTTTTTTATGATGTGCCAATATGTACACAAATAAGGCCACAATTTCATCAATGGTGGTATTTTTATGACTTTTAAACTCCTAACGCCTTGTACCATATCACACAATATCTACAATATTCTCCTATCTATTCGAAGCTTACTAATATTTGTTTCATCGCTCTCTTTTGTAAGGCCGAACATCCATTCCACACATGTAATCTGTTTGCCCTCCTTACTTTTTATTTGATTAATCCTATATATAGGTCCTGGTGCAACCGACAAGAAGAGAATGAATTGTTTTATAAAAAAATTTAATGTTTAGCTAGAGACCTTATTGACAACTAAATTTTAATAGATTACAACGTTCGAATATCATTCTAAATAAGCAAAATGCCATCAATATTGATGATGTCTTTTTCACATGCTCGGGCTCCTCCTCTCCTTCCTCTGGAGCTGTGATGAGGTAGGTTCTTTGATACGTCTGCTCTTTGTGCCTTGTCAATCAAAGTACGTCAGTCAGGGGCCGACGTTACCGATGTGACCCCTCCAATAGTCAAGTTTGTGATGAGCTAAAGTAGAAGGCTCGCGTGCACACATGAGAGAACAAAAGTTCAGAGAAGATGAAGAGAGTTGACTTTACATGAGAGAAAAAAAATATACTTCACTTACCATCGTAGAATCTTATATAGCTGCGAAGGTGAAAGGTTCATGTAAGCTGTCAGCGGGCCCTAGGAGAGCCACGTGAATGATCAAACGGGCAAACACGAATGAAGTGTCATTCATTGGCCAGCCACACGTGGAGGTCATTGCTCTAGGGGTGATTGTTGTTGATCTGTACTCCTAGTGCTATCTAATTGTCATCCCAATGTTACTTTCGAGGTAGGCAGCCTCGCTAGATTAGTTTAATGTTAGGGATTTTGGGAGGTTGAGGTCGTAGAGAGCTCACTCGACCAAAGTTCCTCGTCTTGGAGCCACTATGGTCGCACGGGTAAATGAAGTTGGGGCTTGATGGGACCTTGTTGTGGAGTTCTCATTATTAAAATGGGGGTTGTTTGATTTTAATTTTGAATCTAACCAATGCAAAAGCAAAACAATAAGAAGCGAATTTAATGCATGAATAAGATCTAATTAAGTGCCAATAATTAATCCATAACATTTTGTCACTCTACTCTATGAGTTTCATCATTAACACAATTAAACTAAGGTATGAAATAACAAGACACAAATGAATTCTAATCTAAAGCAAGAATTAAATCCTAACTAAAGAAAACTAAACTACTCAATAGAACTGAAATCTAAGCTAAAACAAGATTAACAACTACTTGGAACTCAATTGAAACTAAGTATTCACTACACTTGAATTCAAACAATTAATCTAAAAAGAACTATGATTACTAAATCTAAATGACACATCAAAATCCAAATCTATCAACAATAAAAAGAATGCAAAAAAAAAATGAAATCTAAACCATCTCCACACCAAACCACTTCTCAATCAAGTCTCTCCTTGCCGTCACACAAGGAAGCTTGATGAAACCTCACTTTGGCAATCAGAGAAGAAGGTCACAATCACTATACTCAACTCGACCTTCACCAGAACCACATGACACCTCTCCAAGCGAAGCTAATGAAGATCAAAGCTGGCAAACTCAGGGAATATGCAATTTTGTGATTTTGGAAACTTTGATCTGATGTGGTGCTGGTGGTGGATGGATAGTCGTCGGAAGGGATTGAGTGACACCAAAGAAACGTCGTCGATGATCACTGCTATGAGCGGAGCCGCTGAATTGGAGGAACGTCGTCGATCAGGGTGGAAGTAGAGTCGTCGAACGAGAATTGTCACCATAGGAACACCTTAAAGCGAGTTCAGATGGCTGGAACCTGGACGCCAATAGCTGGGAACCTCATCGCTGATGAACTTGCTGAGAAGAAAATCTGGAGGAAGAAGATGGTGGGTTGCGTCGCGCGATGAAGAAGATCATGGATGAACAGTAGCCCAAACCACTGTTCATCCGCGAAATCTAGGTTTTTATATCAGATTTTGAACTGGGTTTATTTAGGGGTTTAAGTTAGGTTCAAATGCAGCATTAGGGTTTTGTTGAGGTGGGTTTGACTTGGGTTAAGCTCAATAAGTAGGAATGGGTTGAACTAGATTGGGTATGAGCTTCTCCATTTGTGGAAGGGATCACTTGTTGGCATGTACCAATTGAATCAATTCAAGTGTCCTACAAAATCAAATTCAAATTGTGAGAATAATATCATGAATTAAGATAAAAATATACACTTGAGCTAAAATAATCACCATGTATAAATATGATAAAAAGTATATATAAATATGTGAAATTAAATGTAATACACCAAATATCAATCTTAAAAGAATGTATCAAATAATAACTCATCAGTAATCGATTGGTACTATTCCAATCGATTAGGGAAATCGATTGGGAGGTTGATTTGCAAAAAATAGAAAGTGTTGAATGTTATTGTTCTAATCAATTAGGTTGATTGCCTAATTGTTGGAGACTATTTTCATGAAGCACAAAAAGATTCAACATGCCCCAATCAATTAGCGTAATTGATTGGGAGTTTTGTCGCGACAATATAGAAGATGATGGGATCGATTAGGCAATCGATTAAGGTCAAACCAAATGATTAGGGTAATTGATCAAGGGCCTTTTTGCGATACCACATAAAGTTTCAAAATTGATTTGGGTAATTGATTAGAGGCTTCCTAATCGATTGGTATGACTCACCAATTAATTGAGCATTCTAAAAAAAGTCGTTCTACAGATTTTTGAACGATTGTCTGACATGACAATTGATTAAGGATACGCTTAATTAATTAGGAGACATTTTCTAGCCCAAGAGAAACCCTAGAAAAGAGGGTTTCGCAAGGTGTTCGAGCTGCCAATTCTTGGTGATTTTGGAGTGAATGTTGCTACATTTCCGATTCAACAAGAGATATTTTCGAGAAACAAGAAATCAAGAGCAAGGTGTTCATTATATTCTCATGTTCTTGTTTTTATTCTCGTACTTGAACTTGTACGAGGCTTCTTTGCATCCAGAAAGGAGGTTTTCATAGTGCATCTATGAAAGTGAGAAGTAGATCCTTGGATTAGTCACCTCAAGAAGGTGGATATTGATGTCGTAGATTATATATGATTTTATGCATTCTTTGACGCATATCTACTTATATTTCATGAGTATAATCTATGTTTGTTATACTCTATTTCATTATTATATCATACTTCCATCCTATTATATTTGGAGATATATTCTTTGCATGTTTTATTGAAAGGACGCTATTTGGAGCTAAAATGGAGTAAATATACACATAGGAGCAACTCTGGAAAAAATCAGCAAGCTGGTCGTGACCCAGAGGCATGGTCATGTGCCGACCCAAGGGCAACTCGTGCCCCAGAGGCACGACATGCCCCAACACCAGAGACAAAGCAAGCTCCGGCCATGCCTTAAGTCACGACCATGCCCTATCACTAGAGACGAAGTAGGCTCCGGTCTTGCCTTGAGGCACGACTGTGCCTCCCACCAGCAGTAATGTGTTTGTGCTTAATTTCCATATTTAATTGATTAGATGTGTTGGTGCGGGAAGCATCCGACGATCGAACCTTAGTTTTGATAATGACAAAGGGATTCAAAGTTAAGCTTAATTGTTATCTAATGTATATGATTGAGTGTTTCAGGAAAGTCCTAGTTGCTGTTAGGCAAGTGGAAAGCCCTAGGGGGTGGTAACCCTAGGTCATAGGGGGTGGTAACCCTATGCGGAAAATCTTGGCGGGTCGAGAGCTTCAGGCAAAAGTCCTAGGGGGTGGTAACCCTAGGTGAAAAGTCCTGGTGTCGCGAACCAGGTGGAAGACTAGACGGGCCGGGAAGCGGAAGTCCAGCAGAAAGTCCGGAAGCTTCGAACGTTGAGCAAAAGTTCAGTCGATCTGGAGGATTGCACTGACAACATGTAAATCTCCTGAGTGGAGTAGGTGAGGACACGTTCCCCGTAGAGGGAACAGTAGGCGTTGGGTCGACCTAGGGTTTTCGGTTGGAAATCTGAAGTCAGAACCGGACAGTACAATGACTGTCGATTATGTCATTTATCATATTTCTGTGCTAACTTTGATTTGCAGGGGTTGTGTTTGGGACTAACACATTTTACAGGAACAAAGAAGCACATTTGACCTCGGATGAACAATGTCCGAGGCGCCTCCATGGGGCTTGGAGGCACCTCGGGTGCAAACCGAAGCCAGCTGTTCAGAGGAGTTGGAGGCGCCTCGAATGAAGCTGGAGGCGCCTTGGACCAGGGCTTGAAGGCGCCTTGAGGAGGCTTGAAGGCGCCTAAAACCTGATAAGATGCGACCAGGTTTGTGCTGATCCACCCGTCCGACTCGGCGGCCTGAAGGCGCCTTGGACAGGCTTGGAGGCACCTCTAGCACAGTATAAAAAGGAGGTTGATGCAGCAACTCAAAACAACAACTTCCGAGCAATCCTAACGCTACAAGCTGCTAACGAGACGATCCCAAAGTGCTGCAACATCATCCCGACGACCCAGAGCTTCAGCTTTCATTTCTTTGTTGTCGATATTAAGTTAATTACTATTTTTCTCTATACTTAGCTTGTAATATATTTTCGAGATTATAAGTGTTGCCCAACGTAAATGTTTAACGAGCGTGGGCCTTGGAGTAGGAGTCGCCCAAGGCTCCGAACCAAGTAAAACCACTTGGGTCTTCTATGTTTGTTTCTTATTTCCGCTGTGTTACTCGTTGTTTTTACGAATCCGAAATGAGTAAAAGCCACGAGTGTTATTCACCCCCTCCCCCCCCCCCCTTCTAGCGCTTCTCGATCCAACAAGATGTATAGATTGCTCACCTCATAGAGGGGATGCTCTAGATCGTATGACCGAGAGCTTCATGACAGGGGTTAATCAGATTTTCAAGGGCATAGCCTTGAAAGGGAGGGTACTTCTTTACACGAAAGGACCTAATTAAGCTTAATGAGTTGTTTCTTATTATGTGTTAATAAGTTTATTGTATAATCCATGATCGTATGATCGGAGATTCCAAAGTGACTGTTACACTTTCATAAGTGCACGGATACGTCGTCAGTAATAAAAGATTATCTATCCCACGAGAACTGGTTATAAGACTAGCGACTGTTCACGTAGAATTAGCTAAACTACTGATAGTTATAGGTGAACTCTTTATTAAAAAGAAAAGAATGGTGTGAGAACTAGTGAGAGAGAAAGAGAGAGTTTTACTCATCTTGGGAAGAGCTCTAGGAGTTCGGTTTCGTTGTGGTGGTAATTGATGTATCATGTTCTATCCTTTCCTCGTTGTCAATCAACACGTACTCGTCGGGAATTCAAGTTACTATCCTTAAGCACTAAACAGAGATGATTCTTGTGAAATCCTGTTACGGTTAATCTCTATCACTAGGGCACCTCGGTAGATCACAAGAATGCAAATCTGATCGGTATCATTAAGAATAGAGATAGGGGTTTAGTTTAGTTTCCTACTTCCTTGTGTAGAATTGCCTCTCCTTTCAAGGAAGTATCCTAGATGTCCGTGAACAGGTTACCCCTAGATATCTTTACGAAATTAGCAATTCCTACACAATCAATTAATACGACATGGTAATCTGAAGCAAGTTTCATGCATATCAAATAGAAACAAGACAAGTGAAATCATTCAATGAGAAAAAGGCACAAACATGAGTCTTACATCAATACCTATCCAGAACTACTCCCTGATCCTAGAACAAAGAATCTACTCCATAGACGCGGGAGAAAAACCCGAAGATATAGTATATAATTAGACATATAATCTCAAACAAGAAGAGAGAGGGAAAAGAGATGCCTATTCAATGTCGTCCAATGATTTTCGGATCCAATCCTTTGCTTCTGGAGTTGATGCGGTGATGGAGGTGATCTCGGATCGTCGAACGGAGGTCTCAAGATGGCATGGAATGGCACCAAGGTATATCTCTCTCTGACGGCCCCTGCCCCTCGGAGAAGGGTTAAAGGCCCCTTTTTATAGGCTAGGGCACGGGCGCCACACGACCCGTGCCACGACCGTGCGAGATCCGCACGACCAGATCCTCCCTCTCTTCAGGTGGAGTGGCACGGTCGTGTCTTCCTTCAGCTCGGGTTTGCATTGCACGGTCGTGTGAAGTTCACACGGTCGTGTGCTTCTTGGCTAGTGGTCGTGAGGCACGACCGTGTGAGGTTGCACGGCCATGTGTTGCTCTCTCTCGGGAATGATCACATGGCTGTGCAGGGTTATACGACCGGTGTCAAGTGGCTCCCTGCTTGGCTCCGATGCGTCAGCAATCATTATTTTCGCTCCAAAAGTTATCCCTGTCAACACAAAATCAAACAAAGAGCAGATCTCCTACAAAAGAGTAATTAATACAGAATAAGCAATAGGAGAGATGATCGTGTAAACAATATATGTAAATTAAGAAAGTGAATGTGCGTTAAAACATACATAAACGATCATAATATCTACGCACATCAGTGACAAAGGGTAATCCTTTCATCAGACATCGTGGGTTATTTCTACTACCTAGAGGCATCAGATAATCAAGGGAACAACACTCCTACACGACAATCACGTGGGAGTATTGGGATTTAGTTAGACTTTCTACATTACATAACGATAGAAGATTTGAGATGAGCAATCCATAACACATTGAGCAATATTACAATGAAACTAAACCCCTAGAATACTCCCCTTAACCAGTTTTCCTCAAAGTTCTCTTCCTCTTTTTTTACTTCCTCAACTTTAGTTTGTAGGACTTCAATCAACATTCTGATTGTCTATATAATTCATTATGTAAAGTTAACTATTTCTTAATCAACAGTCCCTGTGGGATCGATATTTTTATTATTTGACGACAACTGTGCACTTACGGAATGTACAACAGATACTAAGTAAAACGAGAGGTGTTAGCATTGCTTCAAGTTTTTCGCTGCAAATCAAGTTCAAAGAAGCGATCGAAGCTATTCACCTCATCTAGCTCTCTACATGTCCTAACAAATGGTATAAGAGTGAGACCTCTTTTCATTAGACTAATCACCGAAAGAAGCAACAAGCTAAAGGAAGAAGAAAAAGTTGAAAGTTAGCCTTAAATTTCAACAAGTCAAAGATTTATTATCAAGGAGCTCAACTTCAAAATGGATTTCCGAAATGGATTCAGATATGGCATCCAAGCACCTCCACCATTCGAAATGGGAAGCTTCGATCTTTGGAAGTCAAAGGTCAAAAATTTCGTAGAGCAATGATTTGCTTTAATGGAGGGATTTCAAACTCCAACAGATAGTAAAGAGAAGCTCCTCAAGAAAAAAAAAATTGAGGAGTAAATCAAGAGATGTGAGGCTAATGGCAAGGTAACCAAATTGTAGGTTAATTTACTACCAAGCAACATCTTATGCAAAATTAGAGAATATCAAGACGACAAGGGGCTATGGAGCAAGTTGACAAAGTTTCATGAACATCCAACCTTAATGCAAAATGAAGTCAAATCCAAAAAAGGGAAACTCATTAGATTAAGAACAAGAGGTTTTGGAGGTTGAGAGATGCTCAACATCTGAGGATGAAGATGAAGAAGAATCCACCTCAAGGATTGAGAGGGAGAGTTCATTGACACCGGAATAAGTAGAACCCTTAATTTCAGGAGGCAATGTGGAAGAAGAGGTGCCACACCTACAAATTGTAAAGGTATATCAATTTCAATTAATAAAAATAAAATTATATCATATGATTTCAATGCAGGGAAAAATGACATTATAAGAGCAATTGTCAAAAATTGGTCAAGAAAATAGTTCAAGTGATACCCAAGGAGAAGGAGAAATCAAAGGAGGTCTACCTCATGATACAAAAGGGAAATGAGCATATTGTGTGCTTCTCTTACAATCAAGGAGGGCATTATTAGAATCAATATCCAAAGAAAAGGAATCCAACAAAAAATAAAGGAGGAAACTTAAGTCAAGGGGAGCTTCCAAGGGCAAAACTAAGGTACCATTAGTTAATGGTACTTATTTAAGTCATGATAAAATGCATGCTAAAAATAACTTTTATGATTTTAGAGCATGTTATCATGAAAATAGGAAGTATGACAATCCCATGGAAAATTATAGGTCATATTATGCTAGAAGGTAAAAGAAGTTAGAAAATAATTTATGCAAAAACTCTAAGAATGTTAGATTTATGCCCAAAAAGAAAAATATCCAAGGCATTCATAAAAAATCCAAGTTTGAGGATTTAAGGATAGAAAATCAAGTCTTAAGGTCAAGACTTGAGAAATTAAAAAGGATCCTAGAGAAAAAGATAAATAATATCAAAGGGTTAAAGAAGCAAAATCTAGGTCAAAATAGACAAGAATGATCTAAGGGCAAGAGAGGTTTGGGATACAAACCTAAGTCTAAGGAAAATGTGTCCTCATACTATAGAGTTTCATATAGCTATAGAACTATCCCTAGGTCTAGAAGTGTAACGACCCGCCTTCTACTGACTAGGCTGTGAGGCCGATCGTTACATTAATCTGTGCTAACTATTCCAAGATCATCATCAAATCTAGGTGCGGAAGCTGTACTAATGAAAATTTTGCTAAACTGTCAAGTTTTCTTGGTTCTACATGTATTAAGGGGTGTAACTAGAGCATACTTAACATATACTACATCCCCTATGGTCAAGGAACTGAAATAAACGTTTTCCAGCTATTATCAGACCTCCCAATCGATCCACCGATCGATTGGAATGGTTGAATCGATCCAGTGATCGACTCAGCCGGTTACTGTATGCGGGACTTGGGTCGGATCGATCCAGTGATCGATCCAGCACGCTACTGTGCTCAGGACAATATTCTGGATCGATCGGCTGATCGATCTAGACTGGTCAATCGATCCAGTGATCGATCCCGGAGCTCTCTGTTCGCGACAGAAACTGCTGGATCGATCTAGAAGTCTACTGTTCGCGGAACAAATTGCCCAATCGATCAGCTGATCGATTGGGAACCCCCAATCAATCCACCGATCGATTGGAGTTTCTGATTTTGCAGCTAAGCTCTGATTTCAGCACTTGTTCGTGCCAAAACTTCCCATATCAATTCTAAACTAAATGTAAAACATTCTAACATCACACAAATAGTATTTTAAGCATGATAGGGTGCATGACTAACTAATTCATAGCAATTAACATACTAAGGTGCAAAACAATAAAATGCTAAAAGGTTCTAATGCTTAAAACAAGCTTGCTGAAATTCCCTAAGATCTTTATTCCAAGTTCCTGCCCACACACATCTTCGTAGCATTGTCCTCCAGCCTCCGCTAGTCCATCTTCCCTTTACCTTTATCTGCAGTATAAGGAAAATAGTATCTGTAAGCTTGAGAGCTTAGTAAGAAACCATCTACCTCATTAAAACATGCATTCGATGCAATATGCTTTTGAAAGAATGCTATTAAAATCATATGCTGAACTTGAGAAACATGGCATACTGAAATCATTACACATGAATACTAAAATATGGCATACAGGTTCATAAGATATGGAAATCAAAACTGATCATAAGACTATCACATGCTTCCATAAGAAAACTAAACAGAGCATGAACTGAACTAAGATGATGTTAATCTATTGCTAGAATTATACTACTTTCACATAGCTATTTTGTGAGGTTCTGAAAACTATTTACATAGTAAGTGAAAATACATAATCATGCTGCTGTTGGGCCCGACAACTGTACTTTGCTGTGCGCGCATCCCTAACTAGGCCCGGGTTTGCAAGTCCCGAATTTAGTAGGGTTATTAGGTTAGCTGAACCTAGGGACGACTATGGGAGCCCAACCCAATGGATATCTAATCCAGTACAGTGCCACTGAGAAAGTAAAATACTGAACATAGCTAATAAATTCTCGTCTTGCATTCACTAGGTTGTCTAAACCTAGAACTAGGTTATCTAAACCTAGAGGCGACTGTGGGAGCCCACCCATGGGACATCTAGTCCTGAAAAAAACTGGAGCAAGACTCAATAAGCTATGAAATGCTTCTATTGCATTTATCTAAGCCACTAAAATGCCTAAGTTGCATTTTTCTGTGCTAAACAACTTAAATCGAACACTTGGTATGCGCTAATTCGCATCCTTTGTGTCGGTAGTCTACATATTACTAAACTAATACATGAAATTCACACGAGAGCTACTTATACTGCAGGTGAGGGGTTTCTTACCTCCTGCTCGAAGTTTCTTACGATTCTAATCGCTAGATTTCCGGTGGGAAAGATCCCTTCGACGATCTCCTTGCGTCTATGTGTTCCTCTCGCGGAGAGGAGCGTCCTCGTGCCTTTGACGTTGCCGGAAACTACTCCTATGGCCCTAGGGATGGAACCCTAGGTCTTCCTTGTGGTTGGCGCCGAAGGAAGAAGAAAAGGGAGAGGTACGGCATGAGGTTAGGGTGAGGAGGAGAAGTTGCCGATTAAAAATTCTATCTCCCCACTTATTAATTCCTATTTATATTAAGGAATTAATTCGCCTAACTCCAACATAAATATAATTGATTCCCTTTCCTTTCAGCATGGCCCTGCTGGGTTCACTTGGTTACTAGAGTCCGCTATAAGTCGTAGGACCCAATAGGTCTCGGGTTCAATTCCCGTATAAGCTATTTTCGTTTTCTATTTATTTTTGCTACTTCCGTTACTCTAAAAATTCTGTAAAAATATCCTAAAATTCCAGAGAAATACTAGGATATTTCTAATAATTATTTTGAGAATTTTCGGGTATTACAAGAAGTCAAGTCAAGATTATAAGGAAAGTTACCTCTAGAGTTGACTTTGAGGATACTAGTGTGACTAACGCTTCTAAGAAGCCTAAGAAAGTCATTAGAAAGATTTTTAGGGAAGTTATCCCTAGAGAGTACCTAGAACACCCAAGGAGCACCAATAGATTTTGGATGCCTAAGAGTATGTTCTCCACACACTAAATGAGCTTAGAGTGTGTCAATTCTAATTGGAAGGATAGTGAACCCAACAATGGTGAAGTTGACACTTTAGGAAATTTTCAAGGAATTGCGACACCTTGAAAATGAAAAGCTGATCTTAGTCTTGAAGAGTAAAAGTATGTCAATCAAAATTTTGAAATATTGAGTTTGGTTAAATTGACACAAATAGGATAGAATTTAAAGGAATGTCAAGTTAAGATTTTAGCATTTTCTAAGGAGATGAGGACAACTTAGTCTTACTTTGACTTAGCAATTAATTGATGATATTTAGATAGAAAATCTAGAAAATTTTCTTGTGCTATACTTGCCATATTTTGTATGCTCTATCACATGCCATGACATCATATTATACATTCATATTATTTTAAAAAATGCTATATGTCATGTTATACATACATAAATGACACAAGATTAAATAAACATAAATTAAAGAATAAGAGGCACAAGATTTATTTGGTTTATAATCGGGGAAGTTGCTAATCCAAGACTAAGCTCACTAAATGACTCTTTCGTTGAAGGCGGAGTAGTCTTTTACAGACGTTGAAAGCTCAAAAAAGAAACTACATAAAAAGAAAATGACAGTACAGTGTTCGTATTCAAGTGTTCTATTGAATCTCGAGTCTCAAGCTTCCTTTTATAGCTTCACTGGTCGAAATTGTTGGATCGAGTCGCACGTGAGAGGGGGGGTTGAATCATGCGGTTTTCAAAAACTTATATATATATATATATATATATATATATATATATATATATATATATATATATATATATATATATATATATATATATATATATATATATATATATATATATATATATATATATATATATATATATATATATATATATATATATATATATATATATATAAAAGACAAAAGACAAAAGTGAAAAGTAAGTAAAAGACACAAATGCAAGCAATTTTTACTTAGTTTGGAGTCTTCGACGACTCCTACTCCAAGATCTAGGTGTCGCGGACCTATCAATGGGTAATCTACTAAATGCCTCTTCTGAAATTGCTGGAAGAGGAGATCGAGTACAAAAAGATCGGAGAAGTGTAACACACTACAATTTCCGTTTGCAGAAATTAAATGTTATACAAAACTTTAGTTATCAAACAATGTCTGAAGTTGGTCAGCTCGAACTCAGTGTTTGGTCAACTTCTCAGTGACAGTCGGGTATAGCAGAGTCATAATAGAGTAGCAGCAGAAAGTCAGAGTCAGAAAACTGTTTGGACGCGCAGAAGCTCGTATATCAGTTGTGTCTAAAGCTTGGGTCGAGAAGCTCTTATAAGGGTTGTGGAAGGTGCCTTCGAGGATCTTGAAGGCACTTCCAACTTGAGAAATCTGTTGGTGCGGGAAGCATCCGACGATCAAACCTAAGTTTTGATAATGGCAAAGGATTCAAAGTTAAGGTGTGTTATTATCTAACATGTTGAATGAGTGTTTCAGGAAAGTCCTAACTGCGGTTAGGCAGGTGAAAACCCTAGGGGGTGGTAACCCTAGGTCCTAGGGGGTGGTAACCCTAGGTGAAAAGTTCTGGTGTCGCGAACCAGGTGAAAGACTGGACTAGCCGAGAAGCGGATGTCCAGCAGAAAGTCCGGAAGCATCGAGTGCTGAGCAAAAGTCCAGTCGATCTGGAGGATCGCACTGGCAACAGGTAATTCTCCTGAGTGGAGTAGGTGAGGACGCATTCCCCGTAGAGGGAACAATAGGCGTCGGGTCGACCTAGGGTTTCCGGTCGGAAACCCGAAGTCAGACTCGGGCAGTCCGAAGACTGTCATTATCACATCTATTATGTTTTATGTGCTAACTTTGTGCTGCAGGGTATATTTGGGACTAATGTATCTTGCAGAGACTAAAGTGCAAAGATTAACCTCGGATGAACAATGTCCAAGGCGCCTCCATGGAGCTTGGAGGTACCTCGGGTGCAAAAGCTGACCTGGCCGCGAAGCAAGGCTGAAGGCGCCTCGGTTGGCTATGGAGGCGCCTTGGAAGGTGCCTTGAAGACCTATGAAGGCGCCTTCAAGGTGATAAGCGCAGAATGGTCAGCGCTCATCTGCACGGTGGACTCAGAGCTATGGAGGCGCCTTTGGAGGCTTTTAAGGTGCCTTGGATGCCCTTTATAAGGGGTCTTTGAGCAGCAGTGAAGATCAATTTTTGACAAGCTTTCCTTCTGCTGTGTGCTGCTCAAGAAACGACTCTAAAGTGTTGTTGCAGTCGCCGACAACCCGAAGCTTCAGTTATTATTTTGTTGTCGGTATTATTTCAATTCCAGTTGTACCTATTTCCTTGTACTTATTCACGATATTTTAGTTGTTGCCCACGGAAAGCGATCAAGGATCGCGGGCCTTCGAGTAGGAGTCGATCTAGGCTCCGAACGAAGAAAACGACTGTGTCTTTGTGTTTGTCTTTATTTTATTTCCGCTTATTCCGCTGCACGTTTTAACTCCGATAGTTTTCTGATAATCGAAAAACGAAATAGCCACGAGCGCTATTCACCCCCCCCCCCCTCTAGAGCTTCTCGATCCAACAAAATCTTATCTCTGTTGGAGTGTATACTGAAAGCCTAAGCTTTGTAAACATTCATTATGTATAAAGAATCACATTTGGTCAAATTGTCTACATTTGTTTGTAGTTGTTCATTTAATTTATATTGTAGATAACATAGTATGTGGTGTCACATGCAGAAGATGATGTTATCAGTACCTTATAAATTATAAACAGTAGCTCACGACCAAAATGGAAAGGAACAAACCATTAGAAGGTCGTAGTGTAATTAGGTATTAGTTTATCTTGACTATATAATTACACTAGTACACTCAGAGTGTATTGAGTAGGACCATTTGAGGTCGTTTCTTTTATACTGACTTTATAAAGGAACAAAGACCTCGGTTATTATGGAAGTGTGTACTCTTAATCCTAATATAATAACAAGCATATATATTTGATATTTATTTCTTTAATTTATCAATGGGTGAGATTTAGTTCGATGAATCAATAAGCCCGATAAGTTGGGAAATGATATCACTTATAGTGTGTGTTGTTGATTATAGAAGGAAACTGTATCCTAGAGATACTAGGTTGATAATGTCCTCAAGAGGAGCTCATAAGGTGTCACGCCCCAGAGGAGTCCCTGTCCGAAGAAATTTCGGCAGCATCTCCCCTGTACAGCGGACAATCTAAAACTTTTCTACATCTCATATACCTCAGCCACATGCGGCTGGAATAATAACAATAAATAAAAACACAATCCACACAACCATCCACGCAGTTATATATAATCAAACAAGGTAGTAATACTCTGACTCGAAAACCGCCCTACTCAACTACACTCGTAAAGCTCAAAACCGACGAACTCACCTCTTCTGCCGTCCAGGCAGGCATGTAGTAGAGTAAATCCAAATCATACCAAAAGTCCATCCAACGGAAAGATTCCATACAATATCCATATGTAAAGTCCAAAACAAAACTAAAACAAAGTCTGATAGCGGAAAGCTAAAATAAAACAACAACTCAAAAACTAGCAGAGGAGTAGCACTACGTGCTGTGGGGACCAGCGACTGGAACTTCCTCCTGACAGCATCAACCTGAAAGTAACAACAATGGAGGCGGGGTGAGTCCAACACTCAGCAGGTACAATTGATATGCAAAGTAAAGAAACAACACATAGCACTAATCATGCGTACAGTCTCCTGATAAGAAAGATAAAAATGCATCTGAAGTAAACAGGAGAATACTGTACTAACCAGGTCCTGAGTATAAGGTCAAACAGTCCGAGTGGTATAGGGATCCTGTATGCATGTCAAACATAGGTATCCAAACAATATGCAGCATATAAATGCAGCAACCACAAACACAAGCAATAAATGCATCATGCATATGATGCCAATGATGCGTCCTGGTCACCCCTGACGCCAGTCGATCATCTCATACAAAAGTGAGGCCGAGTGGATAGGGCAGTGACAACTGTGCACTCTGTCGTCACTGACCGAGTGGACGGGATGCTGTCGGAGTACACCTATCCTCCTACCCCAAATCATAGATGGGGAGCGCAATGCTCTCAACTCCCGGTACACGATGACGGGAGGAATCCCTGTCGCCAACAGTGTCACACTACCCATGAGCGGACCAACGTGCCTAACAGAGTCCCTGCCGCAAACACTCTACCCGAATCGACCACTAACCCATGAGTGGTGGTGTGTGCGAATCCATGTAATGCGAGATGCTCAACAATAATGGAGCGGACTATCGCACAGCATGCAATCATGCAAATGATGCATGACAATAACCATATAAACATCCTGACCTAATCCATATATATAGAAAAGTGCACCCTAGGTCAACGAATCATATCGAATCAAAGGTACACAGAAGGTATAAAAACCTAGGTCCTGAACATGGTGAAGCATGGTATATCACTACCCCTATAAGCATGTATAGACAGGTAAAGTATACATGGGATGCAAAACAAATCAATCAATCAAACATGTATCAAGATTTGGGTAGTGATTAACCGAAACAGATAAGAAACACAATTGATGCAATATGTTAATTTCATTACTATGCATATCAAAGACAAAAAGTCAAAAGTACCCGCCTCCGATAAAATGGTCCAAATCTGACTCCGAGATACTCGTCTCGCGTCAAAGTCCTGTAATATTTATAGTTTCCAGGTTTAGCTAATTTCATATAGATAAAATAGCTAAATCAAATCCACGAGAAGCTAACATAAATCCAACAATTAACTAGGGTTAATTTACCTTAACCCTAATCATACCATCAGACCAATTCCACACCTAATCCATTTTCACATGATTACACCTCTACATAATCAATCACCTAATTCAAATGCATAAGAAATTATATATGTACCAATTCCTACCTAAATCAACATGTATCATAATCATGTTCCTTACCTAGATTCACATGATCATCTAACCAAATCTTCCAATTCAGAACATGATCTACAACAAGTATTCAAATACATCTAATCCTTACCTCACAACTGTAAAGATTCTGTCAACAGCACAATTGGAGATCGACTTGTCGCTGCTAGCAACACAATAAATTGCTAACTCGTAGCCGTGCTTGTTGATCCACACCAGGTCTGTTGCTGCCAGCTTAAATTTATTGCTGCTGGAACTCTAATTGTTGCTGTCGGAACACTGCACAGCAGAGCCCTTCCTCACTGTTTCCCCCTGCCTCTCCAATTTCTGGTGACGAGATCAGAAACAAGGAAGAAAATCAGTACCCAAGAAATAAGAAGTCACCACCGTAGATCAAATCCACAACACAGCTTGGTATAGCCCTTACCTTCAAGGTTCGGCTAGGGCAGAGGCGACGGGGTGGAGAAGGTCGGCGGCACTACGGATGGCGACGCCGTCGGGTGGAGAAAACACGGCTGAGAAGATGACTAAGGCTCAGCGAATCAAAACGGTGGCCGGTGACAGTGAGTTGCAGAGGTGCGGCAACGGCTGTAAAACCCAAAACTAGGGCACAGAGAGAGAAAAGACTCGAGCACTCCCGCGATGGTCGGCGCTGTGCTGGCGTTTTGTGCAACGGCGGCACGCTGCAGATCTAGGGCACCGCAGAGTGAAGAAAAGGAGAAAAAGGGTCAGCGTGTCGCGTGCTCCGGGAGGAGAGGAAGTCGGCCGGCTCTTGCTCAAACGCTGGCGAGGAGGAAGAAGAAGCTTGGCCGGCGTTCGATCGGAGAGGAAGAGGTAACCGCCGGCGTTAGGAGGTTAGGGCACGGTGAGTTCGGCGGAGGAGAAGAGAAATGGCACGCGGGGAATAAAAAAATAAGGGAGAAAAGAAATAAGAAAGGAAAAGTAAATAAATAAAAAATCAATTTTCCTCACTTAAATGGGTAGCCTAAACAGGCTTTCCCCGGAACCCAAATTTTATCCCCCGTTAACTCGCTCATACAAGCTCCGAAAAATTTCCGAAAAATTTCCAAAAATTCCGGAAAATTCCCTTGTTAATATTCGCCTATTTTCCGATATTTTACATAAGGATTGTCATGTTAAACCCTGCAGGTGGACCTAGTCCGACATGACAATAAGGTTGAGTGGTACTACTCTTGGACTTAGATATTAATTAAATGAGTTGTCAGTAACTCACTTAATTAGTGGACATTCGATATCTTAAACACAGGGAGACTAACACACTCATAATAAGAAGGAGCCCAAAAATATAATTTGGGATTGATGCGGTAGTTCAATAATAGTTCTCTAGTGGAATAAATTATTATTGATAAAATTAAGTTGTGTGTTCGGGGCGAACACGGGATGCTTAATTTTATCGGGAGACCAAAACCAATTCCTCCTCTCGGTCCCTATCGTAGCCTCTTATTTATAGAGTACTATACCCACCTATACCCACCTTCTATACCCACCAATAGGGGGCCGGCCAAGCTAGCTTGGGAACCAAGCTAGGGCCGGCCTACGTATAAATTGGGGTGGCCGGCCCTAGCTTGAACCCAAGCTAATGGGGGTTGGTCAAATTAAATTAAAAAAGAATTTTAATTTTAATTTTAATTTTAATTTTTATTATGTGGAAGAAATAATTTATTAAAGAGAATTAAATTAAAATATCTCTATTGTAAAAGATCTATAAAAGATTAAAGAAAGAGATTAGATCTCTTTCCTTATTTGTAGATTGGTGAGATGTTTTATTTTCTTTTTAAAATTATTCACATGTTGATAAAATTAAAATTATGGAAATTTATTTTTATCAACCATGAAGAGATTTTAAAAGGAAATTTTATTTTTTTAAAAAAATTTCCAAAGACAAATAAGGAAGTTTTAATTGTTGATTAAAATTATCCTATTTGCTCTACATGAGGTGGCCGGCCATTAGAGATTAATTGGGGAAATTTTATTTTATTTTTCTCAATTAAATCATGTCAAGGGAATTAAGGAAATTTTATTAAATTTCCTAATTTGCCTAGGCCAAGGAATATAAAAGAAGGGGTGAGGGTGCTTTCACAAGACACAACCTCTATTATTTTCTCTCCCTCTTTTCCTTGGTGTTGTGGCCGGCCATCATCCTCTCCCTCTCTTCCTCTTGTGGTGGCCGAATACTTCATCCCTCTTGGAGTTCTTGTGGTGGCCGGATACTACTTGGAGAAGAAGAAGAAGAAGAAGGAGAGAAAGCTAGCATCTCTTGGAGCTTGATTGGTGTTTTGATCTTCTTCCTTGGTGAAGCTTCCTTATTGTTGGCCGAACCTAGCTAGGAGGAGAAGAAGGTGGTTGGTGATTTCTCATCTCGGAAGATCGTTGCCCACACAACGTCCGAGGTTAGAAGAGGAATACGGTAGAAGATCAAGAGGTCTTTCTAAAAGGTATAACTAGTAATTTTTCTTTCCGCATCATACTAGTTATTTATGGAAATAATACCAAATACAAGAGGCTTACGATTCTAGATTTTCGAATATGTTTTTCGATGTTGTGTTCTTTTATTTTTTCTTTTCCTTGTGATTTGATTGTTCTTTTCGATTAACCTAAAGTTATTTTAGGAAATTAAATACTAGCTTTCCATAAGAGGTTTTGTCTAGTCGGTGGTGGTTGCTCCTATATCCAAGAAGGTCATGTGCCTCACCACGTCAGTACTGGGAACCAATTATGGAAATTAATATTTAATGGAATTAATAACTTAAGGTGACTTGGGTCGAACGTGTTAAGTTCCGCAGGAGATCCAAGTCAAAACCTAAAAGAACAAATAGATTAAGTTTTGGATCAAATGTGTTAAGTTCCGCAGGCGATCCAAAATTTAATTTAAAAGAACACATGGTAGCTAGGAAAAGGTTCAAACCTTTGTACAAAATTTTTGTACAGTGGAACCTCTAGGTTTTCCGAGTAGCAACCAACAATCTCGGCTTTGCTGTTCCTTATCTGCGACGAGGTCCAAGATCTATCCTGAGGAATACGCCTTCCATAGCACTAAAGGCGCCTTCCATGAATAGTAGGAAGGTGTATTCCTTCACCTAGAAGGCACCTCAAACATTATTCACCCGATGCCTTTGTGCTCCTTTTACCCTGCAAAACATGTTGATCTAATAATACAAGGTGTACCCTGCAAAATAGATTTAGCACAATCATAGTAAAGAGTAGTAATTAGATCTTGTCTCCCCAAGACTAGGATCTAGTCAAGGTCTCGATTTAGGTTTCTGAAATAGACCTAAATCGGATCGACGCCTAGTGTCCCTTCGAACGAGGACGCGTTCTCACTTAGTCACTCTCCTCAAGTGACTTATCTCTACTTACCAGGTGTAGAGTTACCTCTAGAATCACACATTCGGACTTCGACAATCAGACATCCGATCTTCTCCAATCGGGAATCACATATTCTGATCTACTAGAATCGCACATCCGGTCTTCTTCAATCGGGAATCACACATCCTGATCTACCAGAATCACACATCCGGTCTTCTTCCATCGGGAATCGAACTTCCTGACTGCCAATCAGAAATCAAACATCCCGACTAGACTTTCTTCCAGTCAAGAATCAAACATCCCGACTGTTAATCGAGAATCAAACATCCTGAAACCTGCGCACTCGGTAAATGCGTTAGATCAAGATAATACCTAACTTAATTCATTTATCATTTATCAAAATCTGAGTTAGATCGTTAATACAAATTGCACAAACAATCTCCCCCTTTTTGATGTAATGACAACCTGAGTTAAAGTTAGGAAAAAATATATGTAAAACTAAAAAAATAAAACATATAAGACAGTTAGGTTTTGTTCTATCATTTTTAGGGTTAAGTTCTTCTGATTTTCCTTATTTTTCTAACTTAAACCCCTAACCCTCCTCCTTTGATATTCATCAAAATAATGTGAAAATAAGTGAATTAGAGTGTGAAACATGTAACAAAGTAAGCATGGAAAGTAATAAAACTTTGACAAAATAATTATAAAATTTTCAAGTTTATTTAAGGGAGGATTAAGTGTAACTAATTTCATTTGCAAAATAATTTTATAAAACTAACTTTTTGTAAAATAATTTTTAAAGTAGCTTTCAAGATATTTTCAAAGCTAAATTTTACAACGCTGGATTTTGCAAAACAAAATTTTCCAATAGTTTATAAATTATTTTTTGGCACGAGGATTGACTGGATACTTGGCACGAGGAAATACAGATAGGTCAAAGGGATTGACCGGACATCTGGTGGAAGTCCAAGTAGGTCAAGGGAGTGACCAGATACTTGACATGAATAGAAAAGTCCAAGTGGGTCAAAGGGATTGACCAGACACTTGGTGGGAAGTCCTAGCAGGTCAAAGGAGTGACCAGATGCTAGGCATGATGTACCAACAGGTCAAGGTTGACCGGATGTTGGTTTGAGAGGCTTGGAACTTGGTTTTGGGCAAAAACCAAGTGTTGGATCGATCAGTGGATCGATCCAGGAGCTTGATCGATCAGTGGATCGATCCAGGCCTTTTCTAGCGAACAGAGAGCCTCTGGATCGATCCGTGGATCGATCCAGATGTCCCAATCGATCAGAGAATCGATCCGGACGATGCTGCTTCACTGCGATAAGCGTTGGATCGATCCGTGGATCGATCCAGGCGTTACTCCAGAGCACAGAGGCGCTCTGGATCGATCCGTGGATCGATCCAAAGCCTCCTCGATCGATTGGAAACATTCGAATCGATCGGGATCCGACCGTTAGCGTCGATAAAGGCCGCAGGCGCACGATTCCTTCGGCATCGCTTCACCGATTAACTCCAGATCTTTCGCCAGCTCCTCCACAGCACTCACAAAGCTCAGATCGTCAGTTCTTGAAGGATCTTGGAAGTTCTCCAAGTCAAGAGGCGGATCAAAGCCAAGAAGAGAAGCTAGGGTTAGGGTTTTTGTACTCATTGTAAGCTTGTAAGCTTGTATTTCTTGCATCCTTTCCCTCTCTTCTTGTATTGAGTCTTGTAGGGCTTCTCCGCCCTTGGTAGTTACTATAAAGGAGAGTTTTACTAGTGGAGGGTGTGTGCGTTGGTGTGGATCCTTGGACTAGTCACCTCTTGTGAGGTGGATACCAAGTAAACCAATCGTGTTAGCGTGTTTGTATTTGTTTTTTTGTATTTCCGCTGCGCATCCTTGAAGAAACAAGCAACGCCGAACGACGAGCACGCGACGAGCTATTCACCCCCCCCCCCCTCTAGCTACTTTTGGTCCTAACAAGTGGTATCAGAGCCAGGCCGCTCTTCACCGGAATCATCACCGGAAGGGTCGAGCATAACAAGAAAAGCTAGAGGGCGAAGAAGTTGGAGCAAATTCATCAAAGTCAAAGAAATCAAAAGGCTCAACTTCAAGATGCAATTCCAAGATGGACTTGGATTTGACACAAGGGTGGCTCCACCATACACTTCCACGAGCTTCGATTCTTGGAAATCAAGAATCGAAAACTTTCTTATGATGGAGATAGAGCAATGGTTTGCTCTAATGGAAGGATTTGAAGCTCCAACAAACTCGAAGGGCAAGCTTCTCAAGAAAAGCAAATGGAGCTCGGAGCAAGTCCAAAGGTGCGATGCAAATGACAAAGTGACCAAGCTTTTGGTCAATTTATTGCCAAGCACCATCCTTTGCAAAATTGGAGAATTTGAAGATGCAAAGGAATTATGGAGTAAATTGGCCAAGCTTCATGAAGAGATCCCCTCCACTGTACAAGAGCAAGAAGTATCCAGAGAGGGTGACTCTTTGGAGCAAGACCAAGAGGAGGACTCCGAGGTTGAGAGATGTTCAACCTCCGAAGAAGAGGAAATCCAAGAAGCTTCATCCTCAAAGGAATGCAACGAAGGGAACAAGGAGGGAGCATACTCCTTGTTTCATATTCAAGATGATGAAGCCTCCACCTCTAGGATTGAGGGGGAGCAATCCTTGGTGACGCCGGATCAAGAAGAAGGAGAAGCTTCTACATCCGGGTCAAGAGACAAAGAGGAGGAAGAAGATTCTACCTCCACAAGTCAAGAAAAATCAAATGGAGGAGAATCAAGGTCCGATCAAGAGGAAGCTTCTACCTCCGGATCCAAAGAAAATGCCACCCCTACAAGCAAAGGTATAAATATTTCAATTAATAATAAAAATCATATTATATGCTTTGAGTGTAGGGAACATGGGCACTACAAGAGCAAGTGCCCTAAATTGGCCAAGAAGAAGGGCCAAGTGGCACAAAAAGGCAAGGTGAAGCCCAAGGAGATCATCCCCAACACAAAGAAGAGCAAGGAGCATATTATATGCTTCTCTTGCAATCAAAAGGGGCATTACCGAAGTCAATGCCCCAAGGGGAAGAAGGTGGTCAAGGCTCAAGGAGGCACTAGTCAAGGGGGAGCCTCCAAGGTAAAGAAGAAGGTATCTTTTATTGAGCCTACCCCTTTACATTATGGTAAAAAGCATGATAGTTCTAATTTTTATCATTTTAACGCAATTTATCATAAGAATAGAAAGCATGAAGGCTTTAAGGAAAAGCATGTGGCCCTACATGCCAAAACTACCCAACCTAAAGTTAGGAAGGTAGATAGACACTTGGGCGAGAACACTAAGGAAAATAGATACATGCCCAAGATCAAAAAGGCTCATGGACCAAAACCTAAGGATTTAATGATAGAAAATCAAGTCTTGAGGTCAAGACTTGATAAAATGGAAAAGACCCTAAAAAGGATGGAAAATATCCTAAAAGGGCAAAATGAGCAATACCTAGGGCTAGGAGCACAAAGGTCATCCAATGGCCATAGAGGTTTGGGATACAAACCAAAGGCTAAGAAGGATGCTCCCTCTTACCATAGAGTTCCATACAGTTATGGAACAAACCCTAGGTCTAGTGGTCAAGTCAAAAATACTAGGGAGGTCATCCCTAAGAGTGTTTTTGCAATAAAAGTGACTAAGGCTTCTAAGAAGTCTAAGAAAGTCACCAACAAGGTCACAAAGGAGGATATCCCTAGAGTTGACCTAGAAAATGTGACCAAGGCTTTTAAGAAGCCCAACAAAGTCACTAGGAAGGTATCTAGGGAAGTAATCCCTAGTGAATACCTAGAGTATCCAAGGAGCACCAATAGGTGTTGGGTTCCTAGGAGCATCTTCTCTATCCCATAGATGGGTTAGAGAGTGTCAACTCTGATTAGAAGGGTAGTTAACCCAACTTTGAGGAAATTGACACTCAAGGAGCATTTTCAAGGTTTTTGTTAACCTTTGAAAATGGAATGGAATTATTATTTACTCCTTGAAAGAGTAAAATATGCCTAGTGGTGAAAAATTGATTTTAATCTTAAATGGCACATATTGGGAAATTCATAAGAACTACCAAGTTGGGATTTTGGCATGTTCTTAGGAAATTTAAGGCAATCCGGGCCTTAATTTAAAAGTGCTACTTTTGTGAAAAATGAAATATGCCAACATTTGAGGATATGCTTATTTTCGACTGGCATAAATTAATCAAGGGAATTAGAAATGCCAATTTAGGCTTTGGCATTTTCTTGAAGCACTTTAGGGCAATCTAGGTTTAAGCTATAAGTTTAGCTAAGGTTTTAAGGATACTTAGATAGTTAATCTAGGTATATTTTATTTATGCTAAATCTTGCCATGATTGTTTGCCCATCATATGCCATGACATCATGTCTATTTTTGCATTCATGTTTTATTATGAAAAATCCAAAAATACCATGTCATGACATTCATACATCATGTAGTTATAGGATATTTTCTTTTGAAAATTATTTCTTTTTGATGTATGCCATAACATTATCTTGCATTAAGTTTAATTCCTTGTAATTAAGGACAAAAGGTATTTAACAACACTTATTAACAAGTGACATCCTAGGTGGGTGTCTAATATCTCCAAAATGCCTAGATAGATATGCATGATCCCTAGATTAAGGGCAAAACCAAAATCTACATCTCACAAAGACCTATAAGATGACTTGTATGTGTTTTTAGTACACATTAGATACAAGTGAGATGTTAGGATGATGAATAAAGCTCAAGATGTTGATTTAGTGCATTCTTTTGAGTTTTAGGTTCATCAAAACACATAGTTATGTGTTTTCCCATCATTGGGAAAGCTAATGTACAAGTCATGTGCATTATGCCCAAGGACCATGATGGGATATTGGTTTTGAAAATGTTTTTAAAATGCTTTTGGAAAACCATGGTGAAGGCTATCTTTTGATAGTAATCACCATTGAATAGTTAGACACAAACTTGAAGAAAATGCTAAAGTTTTAGCAAGTTTTCAAGCTTGTGTCAATCTTTGAAAATATGATGTATTTTCATAGAAAACTATTTTTCCATGATTAAGTATGCCCTAAATAATGTCTACACAAAATTTCATGATTTTTGGATTTTTGTAGAATTTTCTAGGAGTTTCTGAAGTTGACTGAAATGGAATTCAGCAACTATCAGAGCTCCGATCGATCCATGGATCGATTGGAGTGCCTGAATCGATCCGTGGATCGATTCAGAAGGTAAGTCTCCCGCGAGCAGAAGCTCGCTGGATCGATCAGCCGATCGATCCAGGTAGTCTGAATCGATCAGTGGATCGATTCAGAAAGGTTCAATTGATTGGAACCTAACTCCAATCGATCCAAGTTGCTGATTTTGGCTAGGAAGACCTGCTTTCAGCATCTTTGAACATCTTTGAGTCTAGGTAACCATTCCAAACCCCTACAATACATTTGTATACATACAAAGGGTGTTTTCATGTGAAAACAAGGATGAATTGGTTAAGGAAGGCTTCATTGAAGTTTAGGTTGAGGTTTGTTTCAAATTTTGAGTATTTGAACCTCAAAACTTCTAAATTTGGGTTTCCTAAAGGTTTAGGGATTCCAAGTCATTGTTGGTGCAATGACAGAAGTTACCACCATGTCTTTAGGGGGAGGGACTCTTTAAAGACATGAAAAATTATTTTATGAACCTTGGAAGGTGGTTAACCTTCTTTAAAGAAAATGCTCATGTATGAGCTTTTGAACTGGTAATGGGGAGTGGATATCCTCATTATTTCAAGTGGGAACTCAAGTGGTTAGAAAATGCTCAAGGTTGGGTATTTGTCTACATTGAGGGAGAAGTTAAGGATAAATGAAGGGTATGGGACCTTCATTATCGTGTTGATCACAACGAGTGATGTTGTGAACAACAATGAGCAACTCTTCAGGGGGAGAGTCGTCAACAAATGGATTTGTTGATGTGTACCCAAAATTGGGGCATGGGTTGATGTGTACCCAAAGATGGGTTGATGTGTGCCAATAGGGGGAGAATGAAAGGACCTGTGAATGGGTGTAAGTTAGGCTTTCATTACCTAGAGGGAGTGTGCCCTCTTAGGGGGAGAATGAAGAGCTTAATTTATGTGTTCATTACCTGGTGGCATGAAGATTAAGGCTATAGGATTAGCCTAACTTACATGTGGTATTGTAAGTGTTATTGTGGTATTGTCAAACATCAAAAAGGGGGAGATTGTTGGTGCAACATCCCTCAGGTCAAGGTTGACCTGGTTGACCAAGCTGAGTCTTGGTTTGAGTTTAGATGTTTGACAATAAGAAATTGATTGAAGAAGAGTCAAGTAGGTTAAGGTTGACCGGATACTTGACTGGGAAGTCCTAACTGGGATGTTAGGAAGAATGGAAGTCCTAGTGAGTGAAGCCAGGCAGAAGGAAAGCCCTAGTGAGTGAAGCTAGGCAGATGGAAAACCCTAGTGAGTGAAGCTAGGTGAAAGTCCTGGTGAGTGAAGCCAGGCAAGGGAAAATCCAGATGGATCAAGGACGATCGGACATCTGGTGTTGGGAAGTCCAAGTAGGTCAAAGGATTGACTGGATACTTGGCACGAGGAAATACAGATAGGTCAAAGGGATTGACCGGACATCTGGTGGAAGTCCAAGTAGGTCAAGGGAGTGACCAGATACTTGGCATGAATAGAAAAGTCCAAGTGGGTCAAAGGGATTGACCAGACACTTGGTGGGAAGTCCTAGCAGGTCAAAGGAGTGACCAGATGCTAGGCATGATGTACCAACAGGTCAAGGTTGACCGGATGTTGGTTTGAGAGGCTTGGAACTTGGTTTTGGGCAAAAACAAAGAGCTGGATCGATCAGTGGATCGATCCAGGCCTTTTCTAGCGAACAGAGAGCCTCTGGATCGATCCGTGGATCGATCCAGATGTCCCAATCGATCAGAGAATCGATCCGGACGATGCTGCTTCGCTGCGATAAGCGCTGGATCGATCCGTGGATCGATTCAGGCGTTACTCCAGAGCACAGAGGCGCTCTGGATCGATCCGTGGATCGATCCAAAGCCTCCCCGATCGATTGGGAACATTCGAATCGATCGGGATCCGACCGTTAGCGTCGATAAAGGCCGCAGGCGCACGATTCCTTCGGCATCGCTTCACCGATTAACTCCAGATCTTTCGCCAGCTCCTCCACAGCACTCACAAAGCTCAGATCGTCAGTTTTTGAAGGATCTTGGAAGTTCTCCAAGTCAAGAGGCGGATCAAAGCCAAGAAGAGAAGCTAGGGTTAGGGTTTTTGTACTCATTGTAAGCTTGTAAGCTTGTATTTCTTGCATCCTTTCCCTCTCTTCTTGTATTGAGTCTTGTAGGGCTTCTCCGCCCTTGGTAGTTACCATAAAGGAGAGTTTTACTAGTGGAGGGTGTGTGTGTTGGTGTGGATCCTTGGACTAGTCACCTCTTGTGAGGTGGATACCAAGTAAACCAATCGTGTTAGCGTGTTTGTATTTGTTTCTTTGTATTTCCGCTGCGCATCCTTGAAGAAACAAGCAACGCTGAACGACGAGCACGCGACGAGCTATTCACCCCCCCCCCCCTCTAGCTACTTTTGGTCCTAACACAGGCAATCTGCCTATGCATCTCACGTCGTTCTAGATTTCTGAATACATAATCAAGGGAGTCCTAGTTTGTTTGTGAAATACTCAAGTTCTAGATCTATAGGATCATGCTTTCTATAGATTTGATCTAAACTAAGGCTAAAGTAATTTTGAAAATCTAGGGAAAATGGGAATTTTTGAAAAATATAAGTAAAGAATTTTTCCTAGAACTTGTAAAACATTATTTAAAAATTGATTTGAGAATAGTAGTCCTAGTCTATAAAGCACATTCCTAGTTGTCTTCGTAGATTGTTGAATTCGAATTCTGGTAGCGGTTTGGTGAAAATGGCAGCTAAGTTTAACTTGGACTCTGTTGGTTGGTCCTAGGAAGATCGTACCGGTTCCACTGTACAAAAATTTTGTACAAGTGTTGAACCTTTCCTAAACAACCTATTGTGTTATTTAGAAATCAAATTAGGAATCGCAAACATAACTTAACATTATTGATTTCAAATTTAACTTATATGTTCTTAATGGTTTAGATTTGGATCACAAGCGGAACTTAACACTATTGATCCAAATCTACCTATGTTATAAAGTTGATTAAATATTTATTTATAAAATCGGCTCCCAGGTCAAACATGGTGAGGCACTAGGCCTTCTTGGGTATGGGATCATCCACCACTGTCTCGACAAAGCCTTTAATAGAAATTCAATATTTAATTTCCTAAAATAACATTAGATTTAACCGAAAAGAACAATCGAATCACAAATCCAAAAAACAAAACAAAAGAAACACAATTTCGAAACAAATCCGAAACTCTAGAATCATATGTCTCTTGTGTTTGGAATTCATACAAAAAAGAACTAGCATGATGCGAAAAATAATTACTAGTTATACCTCTTCTTTGTATGCTAATAACCTCGAGATCTTCTGTCGTATTCCTCGCCTCCTCTTGGGCGTCATGTGGGCGACGATCCTCCAAGATGAACACCACGCAAAACTCCTCCTCCTTCTCTAATATTCGGCCACCACCACCACCAAGGAACAAAAGAGAGTAAGGGGAAAGGGAAGGGAGAGAGGGTCGACCACAAGAGAGAGCACTAACAAGAGAATAAGAATTGATATCTCATGAGGTCTCCCCTCCCCTTTTTTTATATTACTTGCCCAAGTCAAATAAGGAAAGATTTTTACAAAAATTAAAATCTTCCTCTTGTTTTTCCTTTTCCCCTTTTATTTTTCCTTTCTCCTTTAATTGATTGATTGACCGGCCCCTTGCTTGGGCACCAAGCAAGGGTGGTCGGCCCTTAAAAGAAGGAAAATAATCTTTGTAAAAATTTTATAAGCAAAGAAGGAAAGCTCTTATAAAATTTTATAAACTCTCTTTTAATTTCCTAATGTGGATGTTAAAAAAGGAAAGTTTTAAAAATTAAAACCAAGTTTTAAAATTTAAAACTTCTCTTCTAAAATTTCCTTTTTTAACATGGTTACAAAAATAGAAAATTTTAAATTTAAAACTCCCTTCCTTTTTTTTCAAAACCATGAGGATGGTTAAAAAGGGAAAGTTTTAAAACTTTTAAACTTTCTTTTAAACCATGTGGCCTAATTCAAATAAGGAAAGTTTTATAAATTTAAAATCCTTCTTTTAAAACTTGTAGTTATTTACAAAGAGAAGATTTTAAAAATTCAAAACATCCCTCCTTATTTGGATTATGGTGGTCGACCCCTCCTTGCTTGGGCACCAAGCAAAAGGCCGACCCTCTTTAAGAAGATAGTGGTCGACCCCTATGGCTTGGTCACCAAGCCATGGGTCGACCTCCTCTTGGACACCAAGATAGGTTTTTCATAAGTGGATTTGAGGCTTTATTGAGGCTACGACTGGGACCTAGAGGAGAAATTGGTTTTGGCCTCTCGATGACCTCAAGTATCCCGTGTTCGCTCCGAACACACAACTCAAGTTCATCAATAATAACTTATTCCACTAGAGAGCTATTATTGCACTACCGCACCAATCTCAAATTATATTATGGGCTCCTTCTTATCATGAGTGTGTTAGTCTCCCTGTGTTTAAGATATCGAATGTCCATTAATTTAATTGAGGTATTGACAACTTGCTTTAATTAATATCTTAGTCCAATAGTAGTACCACTCAACTTTATCGTCATGTCGGACTAAGTCCACCTTCAGGGTTTAACATGACAATTCTTATGAGCTCCTCTTGGGGACATTCTCAACCTAGATTACTAGGACACAGTTTCCTTCTATAATCAACAATACACACTCTAAGTAATATCATTTCCCAACTTATCGGGCCTATTGATTTATCTAGCTAAATCTCACCCTTTGATAAGTCAAAGAAATGAATACTAAATATATGTGCTTGTTATTATATTAGGATTAAGAGCACACACTTCTATAATAACTAAGGTCTTATTCTTTTATTAAGTCAGTATAAAAAGAACTTACCTTAAATGGTCTTACTCAATACACTAAGAGTGTAATAGTGTAATTTATTAGTCAAGATAAACTAATACCTAATTACACTACGATTATTCCAACAGTTTGTTCCTTTCCATCTTAGTCGTAAGCATCTGTTTATAATTTATAAAGAACTGATAACATGATCTTCTGTGTCTGACATCACACATCATGTTATCTACAATATAAATTAATTGAACAACTACACTTAGCAGATAAATGTAGACATTTGACCAATGTGATTCTTTTATTTCAAAAATAAATGTTTACAAAAGCTAAGCTTTTAGTATACACTCTAACAGACTCAACATAGTTGAGCTCAATATCTCCTTTAGCGATGTGATCTCTAATAAAGTGATGTTTGATCTCAATATGTTTGGTTCTTGAATGATGCACTGAATTTTTAGTTAAGTTAATTAAACTAATATTATCAATATAGATTTTTACATTTTTATATTCTAAGTTAAGGTATTTTAATGTGTGCATCATCCATAATAGTTATGTTATACACTCACCTATCGCTATGTACTCAGCTTCAATAGTAGATAAAGTAACTCAGTGTTATTTTCTACTAAACCAGTTGATAAGTGACGGTCCAAGTAATTGATATCCACCACTTATACTTTTACGATATAGTTTACATCCGACATAATATGAGTCAAAGTAATCTATTAGTTCAAAATTTGATATTCTAGGGTACCAAATTCCTACATTTTATGTGCCTTTCAAATATCTAAAAAAAATGTTCACATTAGTTAGGTGAGATTCATTAGCACATGTTTGATATCTAGCACACATGCTAACTGCAAATAAAATATCAGGTTGACTAGCAGTTAGGTATAAAAGACTACCTATGACACTTCTGTAGTATTTCAGATCAATGGATTTTTCATTTGGATCACTATCTAAGGTTGTGTTAGTTGCCATTGGTGTTTTTATTTCTTTGGTATTTTCCATTCCAAATTTTTTAAGTAATTCTTTTATGTATTTTTGTTGGTAAACATAATTTCCTTCGTTAGTTTGTTTAATTTATAAATCTAAGAAGTAAGTTAATTTTCCTACTAAGCTCATTTCAAATTCTTATTTCATTAGGGTTATAAATTTTTATAAAAATTTTGAGTTGGTCGAACTAAAAATTATGTCATATACATATACTTGTGCTACGAAAATTTCTTGTTTGAATGATTTTACAAATAGGGTGAGGTCAATTTGACCTTGGTTGAATCTTTTGGAAATTAGGTAGGAAGATAATCTTTCATACCAAACTCTAGGTGCTTATTTAAGACCATACAAGGCTTTCTTTAATTTGAACATATGGTTAGAATGTTCTAAGCTCTTAAACCCAGATGGTTGTCCTACATACACCTCTTCTTTAATTAGTTCATTTAAGAAAGCAGATTTAACATCAATTTGATAAATTTTAAATTCTTTATGGGTTGCATAACTCAATAGTATTCTAATGGACTTAAGTTTTACCACTGGAGCATATGTTTCATCATAGTCAAGTCCCTCTACTTGACTAAACCCTTTGGCCACTAGTCTAGCTTTGTTTCTAGCAATTTCCCCATTTTCACTTAGCTTATTTCTGAATACTCACTTGGTTTCTATTATCTTTTTATTTTCAGGTGGTGGTACTAAGTCTCAGACTTTATTTCTTTCAAATTGAGTCAGTTCTTCCTACATGACTATAATTTAGTCTGGGTCAACTAAGGATTCTTCTATTGTTTTGGGTTTAATGTTGGAAATTAAGGATATTTGACTTAGGTTTTTGAAGAATTATCTAGTCTGCATTCTTAGATCTGGGTCACCAATAATTTGTTCAACTGGGTGGTCTAAGTTAACTTTTATTATTCTAGGTTCAACTTGTGTTTGTTCATTTTCTTGTGATTGATCTTGTTTATCTTCATACTCATCTGTAGGATTTTCCCTTACTCCCTTAGGTTTGTGTTAGCCCTAACAAAGTCATTTGGCTAGTATTGAGGTTGAGTTGAATTAGATTATTTAGAGTTTGTAATTTCATCAAATTTTATATTGGTTGTCTCTTTAATTCTTAGTGTAGATTTATTGTAAACTCTATATCCTCTACTAGTTAGGGAGTACCCTACGATTTCATTTTCTACTTTTGAGGTAACTTTTTCTAAATGTTCTCTTGTATTTAATATGTAAACAAGACATCCAAATACCTTAAAGTATTTAATACTTAGCATTTTATTATAGTAAATTTTAAATGAGGTTTTATTATAGTTTTTATTTATTATTGTTCTATTTTGTATATAGCAGACTGTACTAACAGCTTCTGTCTGAAAATATTTAGGTAATTGGTATTCATTAGACATTGTTCTAGTGGCTTCTTGGAGAGTTCTATTTTTATTTTCTACTATCCCATTTTGTTGAGGTGTGTTGGGGCACGAGAATTCTTGGTGGTATCCATTTTTTAGGCATAATTTAGTGAACTTATGATTTTTAAACTCACCACCATTATCACTTCTAATTCTCTTGATTTTTTTGATCTTTTTCATTTTCAATTTGTTTACAAAAGTTGCTAAATATTTCAAATGTTTTATATTTATTTTTTAAGAATTTTACCCTTGAGTAATCATCAATGATTACTAGACGGTATAAATTTCTATTGATGGACTTAACCCCATGTGAGTCAAACAAATCTAAATGTATTGGTTCAAGGATTGAATTAGATTGAGTTTGATTGGTTGGTTTGTGTGTTGACTTAGTCTGTTTTCCTCGTTGACAAGTATTACACATTGTTGAGTTTAAGTTGGATAGATTTGGTAGTCGTCTAACTAAGCTATTTAGTTTAGTGAGGTTTCTAAAATTAGTGTGGAATAGTCTCCTATGTCATAGCCAAGTTTCCTCTTTTTTTGTCAAGTGACACTTGAGTGAGGAGCTGGCTAGGTTTATTGTATAAATGTTATTATTTCTTAGTCCTTTTAATTGTATTGTAGGGTCTTTTATGTTAATAATTATACATTCAGTTGATGTAAACCTAACCTTATATTTTGAATCACACAGTTGACTAACATTGAGTAAATTGAATTTAAAATTTTCAATAAGGAGTACTTTACGAATAATTATTTTTGGAGGTGCCAACTAATTTGAAGCCTCCCCTGAATTATTGATCGTTTGAGTTTAAGTTTTGAGTTTGTGTCGACTTGTTTTATAGTTATAGTATACTTAGTTATATCTTGTGTTTAGATTATATCTATTTAACTTAGGTTTATTGATTTTATTCTTTTGGTTTGCATTTATTTTTTAAGGTTTAATTTTTGAAATTAAGGAAGAGTTATTTGATTTAATTTGATTTATGTAGCGAATTTTATCTTTTGGTAAACAATATTGATTGAGTCATATTTGCATGGTTAAGCACACTTTTATAACCCAAGCTTTAGTTGATTTTGAATTTTGAGTTTAAGTCAAAAATGATTTGTGTTTTATGTTGGGTTTGTATCCGAATTTGGATTTATTGTACACTGCTCTTTGGGATCCAAATATCATGTTTAAGTACTTGGTTCCCGAGGTAAACTTTTCAAACTATACTTTGAGCTCGTTGACTTGACTTTTCAGGACAGAGTTTTCTTCCTCAAGTTTTGCAACTTGAATTGAATCTTTGTTCTGAACTTGATTGGTCATCGAGTTCATGTTCAATCATTCCAAAAGGATGTTGTTTTCCTTTATGAGTTGTTTAGCGTGTTCCTCGATTTTTACTAATCTTTTATTCAAACAAGCAGTTATTTTGAATGAATTTACACTAATAAAAGAGTTTACATTGGGTCGTTCTGACCCAGATGAAGATTCATGACTTTACTCATTTTCGGACTCGTCGTCTTAATTTGTTTCTCCTCCAGTTGCCTTCAGTACGAGGTAGCTTGCCTGCTTTGGTTCGTCTGCTTTCGATTCGTCCAAAGAAGACTCGTCCCATGTAACGCCCGCCCCTCTTGCTAGTGGGTGCGGGGTTACTTTACTTAACCATTACTATTGTGGAAACATACATGCATATTAAAATTTCTTTCGAAAGTAAAACATTAGAAATATCCTGAAGTCATGCGGACAATACATAACACACTTAGTTCATGTCATCATAACAAAATAACATAAGCAGGTCTTTTATTTATCTTAGCCGAGCCACCACCACACACATCTCCTTACCTCTCCTGCAGCTCTCCTAGGTCATCCATTCTTTGCCTTTATCTGTGGTACAAGGAAAGTAAGCTATAAGCACACAGGCTTAGTAAGATCCTTTCCTACTCACAAAATCCATATATCAAGCATAAACACATGAGCATATAATCATGGAAATATGATCATCTAACATCATATGGTGAATACATAGCATCATAACATATTATCTCATAAAGAGCATCATGCTATATCACATCATAAATCATCATGTCATATAAATCATAAGAGCATAGCATGTCATTGTTGGATCGAGACGCGCTAGAGGGGGGGTGAATAGCGCTCGTGGCTATTTGTTCGATTATCGGAATCGTAAAACGTTCGTAGAGTAATTAAAGCAGCGGAATAAAGGAAACAAACACAAGAACACAGTGGTTTACTTCGTTCGGAGCCTAGGTCGACTCCTACTCGAAGGCCCGCGATCCTTGATCGCTTTCCGTGGGCAACAACTATAATTTCGTATGAATATTACAGATTAATTACAAAATGTAACTGCAATTAAAATTATACCGACAACAGTAGTAGAACAGAAATCTGAGCTTCGGGTCGTCGGAATGTTGCAACAGCACTTCGGAAGCAGCACTTGAGCAGAACACAGCAGAATGGAAGCTTGGAAGTTGTATTCTGAAGCTGCTGGTCGAGACCCCTTATAAAGGGGGTTCAAGGCGCCTTATACTGTTCACCAAGGCGCCTTGAACGAGCCGAGTCACTCGCGTGGATCAGCACGGACCTGGTCGAACTCTCTCGAGGCGCCCCTTATCCCCAAAGTTTATCCGCGTAAGGGCGCCTTCAATCCTATCCAGGACGCCTTCTATCGGATCCGAGGCTCCTCCGAGCAACTTTGAGGCTCCTTGAGCACTGTTCACTCGAGGTTGACTTATGTGTTTCAGTTCCTGCAACATACATTAGTCTAAATACGCAAAGATATCATGTAAAACAGAGTTAGCATAACAAATAATATGGAAATAAACTATTTGATAGTCTCTGGACTGTCCGATTCTGACTTTTGAATTTTCTGAAAACACTAGGTTGAGCCGATGCCTAATGTTTCCTTAACGGGGAACACATCCCTATTTACTCCTTTCAGAAGAGTTTACCTTTTGTCAAACTGGTTCTCTAGATTATTTTGACTTTTGGTTAGTATTCGAGGCTTCAGGACTTTCACCTAATGTCCTCGACCCTAGGATTTTTCGTCTGGTGTCCGCGACCTCCAGGACTTTCACCTAGTATCCTCGATCTTAGAATTTTTACCCGACGTTCTCAACCTGTCAAGACTTTGTCCAGTCCTACAGACCAAGGGTTCATTGCCTAACCACGCTAGGACTTTCCTGAAACACTCAGCAAAAGCTGTCAGATAACAAAGCACCTTAACTTTGAATCCTTTGCCATTATCAAAACTTAGGTTCGATCGTCGGATGCTTCCCGCACCAACAATCTCCCCCTTTTTGATTATGGCAACACGTAATTCAAAGTTAAGAAAAACAACATATGTAATAACTGCATAAAGTTAACCCAGCTCAAGTAAATAAACTTCAAATGCAATAACAATTAAGCTGGAAACTTTGTACTTTGTAATATTAGACTCCCCCTTAATAAAAGCCCTCCTTTTATTAAATACTTTGAATTTAACTTTAATTTACCTACTCTCTGCTTTGAATTTTCCTTTAACTTTAATTTACCTACTCTCCCCCTTTGCCATATATCAAAAATAAACCAGTTTGAAAGTAGATTTGTATTTTTCTGAAGGAAAATTTTCAAAGAGGGAAAAAGATAAATTTTCTTCTTAGCAAAAATGACTTAGCTTTTTGAATTTTGGAATTTGCCAAATTTAAAAATACTTAGCTATATATTCAGCTTCGAAATGATTTGTATTGAGAAAATATTTTGCCAAATAGCTAAGTTTAGAGTACAATCTAACTAAGTCTAGTTAAAATAGTCTTAAAATTAACTAAGTTCGAAAATATGAGTATTTGAATTTTCAATAAAAGGATTTGCTTAGAAGTTATAAAATATGAGGTCACTTAAAAAAATAACTTTAAAACGTTATAAAAAGATGACTAGATTTGAATACTCAATTACATGGACAAGTTTTTTGAAAAACTGTAATTAAGTTTTGAATACTCATTTTGAAGAAACTTTGATATTAAAGAAAAATATTTAGTTTTAGGACAGAGGGAGTAGCAGTAGTTTGTTTTCTAGTCCAAGCATGAGTCAAATTAAATTATTGAGTTTAATTTGATTAAGTATCAGAGCCTTAAAATAATCAGGTAAGGTAATTTGATTAGAACCTTAAAGTACAATCATGCTTAAAAAAAATTGAAACACACTTTTCCCAATTGTCTAACCTTTAGCTACTTGTTGATTGCCTAGAGGGCAGTAGCTTTCACATGGTTAGTCAAATTAAGTCCATTTGGTCCAGTTAGAGTTGGCTAGAGCTGGAAGACTTGACTTGATTATTATTTATGATGTGTTTAACGCCCAGACTCATATCGATGCACAAATATAAACATTCCTGAGTCCAGGCTGTACCCTATGCATCTCACGTCATTCTAAGTTTGTCAAACACAAGCAAGGTATACCTAGGTGATTGTGAGATGCTCTGGCTTTAATCTAGGGGTACATGATATCTAGGGGAAAACCTAAGCTAAATCTAAATTTTAAAAATCTAACAAAATTGGAGTTTTAAAAACTGTTTTTCCTAGAATTTGAATGAGTGATAAGTAAACTCAGATATTGTGAAACTGAATAAGCATGCAAATAAGTATATATTACTTCAAGGAAGTCTAAACAAGGGAGACAACAATCCACAGAACAATGCATAACAGAGTCATATCAAATAGCAGGGTCATCTGCTCGAGGAGAAATAGCTGGAGGATCATGGGGCTGCTCAGGTGCTGGCTGACCTAGCCGTCGTATCTCGTCACGAAGGGACGTAAATCCGGCAGCCATCTCGGATCGAATAGATAGAACTATCCGTCGTGTCTGGATGGACTCGACCTTGAGTCGAGCAAGTCTGTCCTCGACGGAGAGTGAGGAAGAGGTCGAAGGTCCAGCTGAGGTGGATGGTCTGGCAGACGGGGAGGGATCTGCGAAAAGATCCTCAGCTAAGAAATCAGCCCACTCCTCTCCCTCGCCTGGTAAATCCTCGGCTGCTGGAGCGATAGGGGCAGCTGCCTGCTGTGGTCGACCTATCCACGCTAGAACTCCATCAGCTGTGATATCGGCACTGGCTAGTCTACAACTACGGGATCCTAGCTCATCATATATAGTAAGAGGAATGAATGTTCCTCTGGTCACATCTATACCCTCTATGGTCGAAAAGAAGCGTGTCAGAATATGACAATAGGGCATGTGGACTATCTTGGAGGTGACTGTCCCAGATGCACAGATAATGTTCTGGAACATATGCAGGGCAATATCGATATCAAATCGATGACACAGGGCATACAAGAAGAATGAGTGTGAAGATCTCATCTTCGGGACATCCCGAGATGAGATCGGCAGAATACATGCTGTCAGGACCCTATACATCACGTAGTCCTGAACCCGAAGAGTAACTGACCTGACCTCAGTCAAGTCAGCAGGTCTCGCTTCCCCGAGGAAATACGTATAGATAGTATCTAACGTAATGTGGGAGTAAGGATCGCCAAATGGCAGATCCCTACCGGGGTAGCATAGAAAGGTAGACTCAGAAGCCCTAAGTCCTAGGGTGGTGCGTAGCAGAGTGGGAGTAAGCTCAATGTCCACGCCAGAAACTCTAGTGTTGTACCTATTATCATCAACCCTCTCAAGGTTGTGATAAAACTGTGCACATAACTCCTGGTTTACCGTATCGGTGCAGTAAACCAATTGATCCAGTTGATAGTGCTCTATCATTTGAATAGTTGGTTGACAATACTGGGTATAAAAAGTCTTATTTACATATCTAGGTTTGATAGGTTCAAAGATGTAATTAGCAAAGGTATCCCTAAGATGTATAGTCGGGAATCTGATATCTGCTGATGGAATTCTAGCTGGATTAAGGTCAACATGTCGGCGTTTCCTATTTTTAACGATTTTGCCAAAAATTGACAGAAATGAGCAAAAATTCTAAATAAAACTTGATCGGAAGGGATTAGGATTATACCTAGGAGGCATTGTCACGTAGAAAGGGAAAAAAAACGGTTGAGGGCGCCTTAGTTGGGAAGAAAATGCACGAGTATCGCGTGCTCGGCGTCGGCAGAACACGAACAGAAAGGCTTCTGTTCGTTTTGATATAAAGTGTTGAAGGCGCCTTAAAACAAGGTTTAAGGCGCCTTATATACGTTGGAGGCGCCTTGGATTGATCCGAGGCGCCTTAAGACGAAGCGGCGGAAATTTTCCCGCCGCTTGCTAGGGCGCCTCCGATAAGTTCCACGCGATTTTTTTTTTTAATTTAATTTAATTAATAAATTTTGAAGAGGTTTTAAAAATAATTTTAAAATTGAAAAAAAAATTTAAGGAATTTTGAAATTGAGTTTTAAAAATAATTTTGAAATTGAGTTGTAAAAATAATTTTGAAATTGAGTTTTGAAATTGAGTTTTAAAATAATTTTGAGTTTTGAAATTGAGTTTTGAAATAATTTTGAAATTGAGTTTTAAAATAATTTTGAAATTGAGTTTTGAAATAATTTTGAAATTGAGTTTTGAAATAATTTTGAAATTGATTTTTGAAAATAATTTTGAAAGGATTTTGAAAGGATTTTTTTTTCTTAAATAATTTTCAAATGAATTTTATTACTTAGTCATCTCACCCGATCTAAATTTTCAATCAGGGAATCCTATGATTGATGTGAGATGATTTATTGTTGAATTCAGGAGTTTGGTTTAACTTTGTGTTAGATTCAGATTTGGCTTTGGGTTCAACAAGTAAGCATTCTTTGGATAAACTTCTGGGCTATGGTGAGTCACAAGGAGCTCATTAAAGTAACCATGCCTTCGAGGTTTTCCAAATAGTCCTACCCATTGAACTTAATACCAATCCTTGGTCTAACTAGTCAGGATCCATTTAAGGGTAGCTTCGGTCAGTTCCACTTGGCCAAATGCACCAGGTCGAAGCCATATCTTCCTAGACATGCGATGCCCAAGCTTCCCTAACGTACTATCATCCAAAAACTTCACCAGTACTGTGGTTCAAGTTAACCTTAGTCCGTTTTAATCTAACCTTAATTACCCTGCCGGGTAATCTACTCTTGTTTTACCCATTTCGGATAGATTAGGTTCAGTTACCCTGCCGGGTAGTTTAGTTGGGGGTGCCAGCGAGTCTGGATCCTCCATCTTTATTTTAATTTAATTTTGAATCTTGAATTTATAACTTAATTTTGAAGTTGATTTTAATTTTGAGTTTTGAATTTATAATTTAATTTTGAATTTCAATTTCGAATCTTGAATTTAACTTTAATTTTTAATTTCAATTTCGAATTTTGAATTTGAATTTTAATTTTAATTTTGAATTTTAATTTTAATTTTAATTTTGAATTTTGAATTTTGAATTTAATTTTTAATTTTAATTTCGAATTTTGAATTTAATTTTTAATTTTAATTTTGAATTTAATTTTTAATTTTAATTTCGAATTTTGAATTTAACTTTAATTTCAATTTAGAATTTAGAATTTTAAATTTTTAGGATTGTTTTTCTTTTTGCTCCCCCTGGATCATGACCTCGATATGGTCTATCGAGGTAGTATATTTGATCCTTCGGAACCCAGTATTGGCCAAGTCCAACTTGATTGACCAAGTTAGACTTGGAGACCCATGCTTAGACTGATTTAATACTTTGTTTGTTTATTAGTGATAAATAAGATCTATATTTACTTTTGTATCCCAACCCAATTCTGTTGTAGACGGCTCTTTGTGTCCCAAGAATCAAGTCCAAATTCTTGGAGTCCAAAGTAAACCGTTCTAAGGTATTTTCTAAATCTTTAACCTGATTTGTTAAACTTGAATTTTCTTCCTCAAGTTTTTGAACTTGAGTTGGAAATTCAGTCTGACTCTGGTCAGGTAAGGGTTTGGTGTTAGCCACTTCTTTAAGGACACTTACTTCCTTTAGAAGTGACTTAACTTTCAGGTTTGACTTAGCTAATTTGCGCAATAAATAGCTAACTAAAATGTTCAACCGGGAGATACTTACAGTGGGTCCTTCGAAACGGATACGGATCCGTGGCTTTGCTCGGACTGCCTCGGACTCGCTCTCGCATCCGTATTCGACGACTTGGTCCCGGCCATTAATGCGAGTAGACTCGTTTGTTCGAGCTCGTCGTCGTCCCTCCGATGAAGATTCATCCCATGTTGCCTTAAGGACCTTTTTCCTTCTTTGCTTTGACCTCCTTCAGGTTAGGGCAGTTGGATTTGATGTGCCCTCTTTGGTTACACCCATAGCATGTAACTTCAAACTTCATCTTTGTATTTTGTGGGCCTTCCTTTGATTTTACTGCCTTCTTTAGATCCCTTTTGTCGAATCCTTTCGTCTTGTAGAGCTTCTTCACGAGGTTTACCAGCTCGGTTGTAATGTCACCTTCTTCATCGTCAGAGTCTGGTTCAGCTTCCGATGTTGGTTCGGTTCTCCGTCGTGGTCTCGGTTCCCGGGTTCGGCTTGTACCTGCAACCAACGCAATACCTTTCTCGGTTGGTTGTGCATTAGTCCGCTCATGAAGTTCAAATTCACTAAAAAGTTCATCTAGTTTTAAAGAAGATAAATCCTTGGAAACTTTGTAGGCATCTACCATTGATGCCCACAATGTATTCCTTGGAAACGAGTTTAGCGCATACCTTATTACGTCCCGATTTTCTATCTTCTGGCCAATTCCGTGAAGAGAGTTAAGGATGTCTTGTATTCTCGCGTGAAGAGAACTCGCCGTTTCGCCTTCCTGCATTTTTAGATTATATAATTTATTAAGTAAAAGATCTCTTTTACTTACCTTGGTGTCGTCAGTGCCTTCGTGGAGTTCGATTAGCTTTTCCCAGAGCTCCTTTGCAGAGGAGAACGGGCCAACTCTGTTGAGTTCTTCCTTGGTAAGACCACACTGGAGGGTGCAGGTAGCTTTGGCGTCGGCTTCCACCTTTTTTATTAGAGAAGCGTCCCACTTCTCGCAGGGTGTAGTTTTGCCGTCGTCATCGACTGGCAGTTTCAGTCCCGTCTTTATGATCATCCACGTTTCGAATTGTATCTTTAGATACGTTTCCATTCTTCCCTTCCAGTAGCCAAAATCCTCTCCGAAGAATAGCGGGGGGCGTACAGTGCTGAAACCCTCTTGTTGGGCCATTTATAATATGTAACAAAAGAAAACAACAGAATATGTTCCAAGACTAAGTCTTGGATTAGTAGTGCTGGAATAAAGAATAATAAAAACGAACTCGAGTGGTGTTGCACCTACTTCGAGCAAAAGTCGATTCGTAAGGCTAAATTCTAATTCGACTCCGAAAATGAAAAAAAACTGCGAAAAATTTGTTTTGAAAGGTGGTTGTACCAATTCAAAATGACCCCGCTCTGATACCAATTGTTGGATCGAGACGCGCTAGAGGGGGGGTGAATAGCGCTCGTGGCTATTTGTTCGATTATCGGAATCATAAAACGTTCGTAGAGTAATTAAAGCAGCGGAATAAAGGAAACAAACACAAGAACACAGTGGTTTACTTCGTTCGGAGCCTAGGTCGACTCCTACTCGAAGGCCCGCGATCCTTGATCGCTTTCCGTGGGCAACAACTATAATTTCGTATGAATATTACAGATTAATTACAAAATGTAACTGCAATTAAAATTATACCGACAACAGTAGTAGAAAAGAAATCTGAGCTTCGGGTCGTCGGAATGTTGCAACAGCACTTCGGGAGCAGCACCTGAGCAGAACACAGCAGAATGGAAGCTTCGAAGTTGTATTCTGAAGCTGCTGGTCGAGACCCCTTATAAAGGGGGTTCAAGGCGCCTTATACTGTTCACCAAGGCGCCTTGAACGAGCCGAGTCACCCGCGTGGATCAGCACGGACCTGGTCGAACTCTATCTAGTTCAAGGCGCCTTCAGCCTATCCAAGGCGCCTTGAATTCCATTCAAGGCGCCTCCAGTCTGCTGCGCTGGCCTTTTCCTGGCTCACACCCGAGGCGCCTCCAAGCTCCATGGAGGCGCCTCGGCACTGTTCATCCGAGGTCTTTTTTCCACTTTGGTCCCTGCAAGATATGTTAATCCCAAAAATATCCTGCAGCACAAAGTTAGCACAAAACAGTGATATAAGTATTGAAATATTTGACAGTCTCTGGACTGTCCGAGTCTGACTTCAGGTTTCCTACCGGAAACCCTAGGTCGACCCGACGCCTACTGTTCCCTCTACGGGGAACGCGTCCTCACCTACTTCACTCAGGAGATTTACCTGTTGCCAGTACGATCCTCCAGATTGACTGGATTTTTGCTCGGCACTCGATGCTTCCGGACTTTCTGCTGAACATCCGCTTCACCGGCCAGTTCAGACTTTCACCTGGTTCGCGACACCAGGACTTTCCACCTAGGGTTACCACCCCCTAGGACTTTTGCCTAAAGCCATCGACCTGCCAAGACTTTCCGCATAGGGTTACCACCCCCTATGACCTAGGGTTACCACCCCCTAGGGTTTTACCTTGCCTAACCGCAGTTAGGACTTTCCTGAAACACTCAGCAAAAGCTGTCAGATAACAAAGCACCTTAACTTTGAATCCTTTGCCATTATCAAAACTTAGGTTCGATCGTCGGATGCTTCCCGCACCAACAGGCATATCATAAATCATAAAGAACATCATGCTATATCATATCATAAATCATCATGTCATATAAATCATAAGAGCATAGCATGCCATATCATAAATCATAAAGAACATCATGTTATATCATATCATAAATCATCATGTCATATAAATCATAAGAGCATAGCATGTCATATCATAAATCATAAAGAACATCATGCTATATCATATCATAAATCATCATGTCATATAAATCATAAGAGCATAGCATGTCATATCATAAATCATAAAGAACATCATGTTATATCATATCATAAATCATCAATCATATTATGCAAGATGTCTTTTAAAACATGTGTCATGTCATATGCAAGATATCTTAAATAGTACTTGAACATAATATCATCATGAGGGCCCGGCTTGTACCACATACATACATAAATGCGCGCAATCCCTAGGACAGGGTAGCTAGCCCCGAACCTACTAGGGATCTAGGTCCGTACTATGACCGTCGACCTAGGGGCATACTAAGGAGCCCATCCCTTTACTAGACCCGTTCATAGTCCGTCGGCCTAGGGGCGTTTATGGAGCTCACCCTTGGTACAAGTCATACAAAGTAAAATAGCATATCATGGTTCATGTCATAACATAGCATATCTTATCTTATCATATCATGAAGAGTGCTCTTAATCCCCAAAGGGAAGCAACTCTTAGGCCTTCACTTATCATGTCATAAAGAGTGCTCTTAATCCCAACAAGAAGGGAAGCAACTCTTAGACCTTTGCTTATCATATCATAAAGCATGCATATTTGGGCACATAGCGCATCATAAGAGACATTATTATGCATGGATCATAAGCATACATAAATGAACATGTTATTTGTCATATCATAAAGCATGCATATTTGGGCACATAACACATCATAAGAGACATAATCATGCATGATTCATAGGTATACGTAAATGAACACAACACCTATCATAGAAAAGGCATGATCATGCATGGAATCATTAAATAACATCTCTTAATTCATAACGTAGCATGTGAGGCACATCTAGGCTTCTAAACCCATAATGGCCGAAAGTTCAAGAGTATGAACTTAAACTCTAAACAACATACAAGCATAAGAATCTCATGTTAACTTCATATCATATCACAAGGAAGGTCATAAGCATGTTAATCAAATTTCTAAGCTTTCCTAGGTTTTGATCCTTATCATGGCCGAAGGTTCATGAAGAAGGAAAATAAATTCCAAATAACATACAAGCATGAATATCAAGCTAAATTCATAACATATCATAAGGAGATACATGAGCATGCTAGGTTAAATTTTTAGCTTCCTTGAACCCTAAAATCTGTTCATGGTTGAACCATTCAAGAAGAGGAAACCAAGATCTAAGCAACATGCAAGCATAAATATCTAGCTAAATTCATATCATATCATAAGGAGATACATGAGTATGCTAGGTTAAATTTTTAACTTCCTTGAACCCTAAAATCTGTTCATGGCCGAACCATTCAAGAAGAGGAAATCAAGCTCTAAGCAACATGCAAGCATAAATATCTAGCTAAATTCATATCATATTATAAGGAGATACATGAGCATGCTAGGTTAAATTTTTAGCTTCCTTGAACCCTAAAATTTGTTCTTAGTCGAAACATTCATGAAGAGGAAACCAAGCTCTAAGCAACATGCAAGCATAAATATCTAGCTAAATTCATATCATATCATAAAGGAAATCATGAACATGCTAGATTTAGTTTAAAGCTTCCTTTAACCCTAAATTTGGATAGTGGCCGAAAGTTCATGAAGAGGAAGATAAACTCTAAACAACATACAAGCATGAATATCAAGCTAACTCCATATCATATCATAAAGGAAATCATGAGCATGTTAGATTTAGTTTAAAGCTTCCTTAGACACTAAAATTCTCCATGGCCGAACCATAAAGAAGCATGTGTCTAGGTTTCAAGAACATCAAAACATGATAACCCTAAGTTAGCTTTATATCATATTCTAAGGAGACTCATGAACATGTTAGACTAAGTTTTAAGCTCTCCTAGGTCTTTCATTCACATCATGACCGAAACCCTATAGTATAATACCACTAGGTTCCAACACATACAAGCATGCAAACACTTAGAATCTTTCATACCATTTCATAGAGAAGATCATGAGCATGATAACCTAAATTTTTAACTTCCCTAATCCTTTTTATTCATGACTTGGCCGAACACCTTAGGAGCATGAAATTAAGTTTAAAGCAACATACAAGCATAAGAAAATCAAACCAATCTCTTATCATAGCATACATATCATAAGGACATAGTGAACATGGTTAGTTTAGGTCTTAAGCTTTCCTAGGTCCTTCATCTACACTTGGCCGAAAGTTCATAATTATAAATCTAGGTTTTAAGTAAACATACAACATGAGAGCATTAACTAGCTTCTTATACTAGGGTACTTATCATAAGAACATAATGAACATGCTTATTTAGATCTTGAACTTCCCTAATCCTTTTTATTCATGACTTGGCCGAACACCTTAGGAGCATGAAATTAAGTTCAAAGTAACATACAAGCATAAGAAGACCAAACCAATCTCTTATCATAGCATACATATCATAAGGACATAGTGAACATGGTTAGTTTAGGTCTTAAGCTTTCCTAGGTCCTTCATCTACACTTGGCCGAAAGTTCATAATTATAAATCTAGGTTTTAAGTAAACATACAACATGAGAGTATTAACTAGCTTCTTATACTAGGGTACTTATCATAAGAACATAATGAACATGCTTATTTAGATCTTGAACTTCCCTAATCCTTTTTATTCATGACTTGGTCGAACACCTTAGGAGCATGAAATTAAGTTTAAAGTAACATACAAGCATAAGAAGACCAAACCAATCTCTTATCGTAGCATACATATCATAAGGACATAGTGAACATGGTTAGTTTAGGTCTTAAGCTTTCCTAGTTCTTTTATCTACACTTGGCCGAAAGTTCCACCTTGTGACCCTAGGTTTTAAGCATTCTAATCTTATGGAAAACATAAACAACTTGTACCACAGATGAGGGGATACTTACATCCTTTCGCTTGTTGATCCTAAAGAAACTGGTACCCTTGTGAGGAGGAAGAAGGAGCTTCTCTTCCTAGTTCTTCCTTTTGTTTTCTCTTTCTTGTAAGGAGTAAACCTTGAGACTCCTTCTTAGAAATTAGTTTTCTTGGAGAGAAAACCTTAGCTTGGTTTTTAGAAATGAGGGAGAGAGGGCTCTATGTCTCGGTAGAGAAGGAAGAAGGAGAAAGAAGGAGGAGGAAGAAGAAGAAGGAAGGATTAACAACTTTCTTTTCTTCTCTCAATCCTATTTATTTCTCATGTAAATGAAACATGTCTTCATTCATCCCCTTAACCCCTCTATCTCTACCCTCTCTTAATTCCCACGAAATTAGAGGAAAAGAAAGGAAGGAAAGCAACTTGCTTTTGCTTGCTTCTTTCCTTGACCAAGAGGAAGAGGAGGTAAGCTACTTTGTTTTCTCTTGTTCCTTTACTTAACTATCTTCTTACTCTTAACTACAATTTCCATTCTTTTCTATTCATCTATTATTCATTATCCTAGTGGTTACCATACACCAATTTAACTCCATTATTTGTGGGAGGTTCAAGGTTCAAACCTTAACCTCACTTCCTTTTTATTTTATTTTAGTTTCTATTTCCATTTCTCCTTTTTCTTTTATTCTAAAGGAAAAATACTCATAGGTATAGCTTATCATTTCGTGGGTGTTACATCCCAAGTCACCTTCAGTGCTTTCTTCTGCTTTTTCTTCGTTTGGTCTTCATTTGAGCACTCATGCTTGAAGTGCTCTTTTTTTTTGCAGTCATAACACGTGATGTTTGCCTTTGGATTGTTGAAAGCCGACTTGGACATCTTCTTCATGTCGCGTTTGGTAAAGATTTTCTTACGTCTGGTGAACATTTTTCTTACCATATTTATCAGTTGCTCTTCTTCATCTAATTCTCATTCAGATTCAATTTATGCTTCGAGTTTATTTCCCTTTGAGGTACTTATAAGAAAAGCAATTCCTTTCTCAACCTTTGGATCGTTAATTTGTTTGTGTAATTCAAGCTCGCACAATAATTCATCTAATTTTAACTTAGAGAGGTTCCTCGAAACCTTATAGGCATCTATGATGGATGCCCATAGTGCGTTTCGGGGAAATGAGTTAAGCGCGTACCTTATTATGCCCCGCCTTTCGATCTGGTGTCTGATTAGGTGGAGTCCATTGAGGATGTCGTTGATTTGAGCGTAGAGCTGGTTCACGGTTTCGCTGTCCTGCATTTTAATATTAAATAAGGAATTAAGGAGTAGGTTGTGTTTCGTTACCTTTAAATCGGGAGTTCCTTTGTGTAGCTCAATGAGCTTGTTCCAAATCTCCTTTACGTTCTCTTGCGGGCCTACTCGGTTGAGCTCTTCCTTTGTGAGTCTACACTGGATGGTGTTCAAAGCTTTGGAGTATGTTTGAGCTTTCTTTTTATCTTCTGGACTCCATCTTTCAGGATCGAGCGGTACTTTTGTTACTTCGTCTACAGGTGCATGGTACCCTCGTCAGATGGTGAACCTGTTGGATCGTGAAAATCGATAAAGGGGGTGACTATTGATCGGAAAGAATTATCGTAGAGTAAGCAGCGGAAAAGTAGAAAACGAAAAAAATACAATGCTAACACGAACCTTTTTACTTGGTTCAGAGCCTTGGTCGACTCCTACTCCAAGGTCTGCACTCGTCGAGTGTTTTCATTGGGCAATCCACTAGCAATCCAAAAAGATGATTATAGAATTTGAAGTATAGAGATGCTAAAATGAAATAAGTACCGACAACTAATAAAGAAAAAGAAATCAACGCGTTTGTTGGAGAAGCTTTGTCGCAGGATCGTAAGCGTCAGAAGGCGTAGTCGTGTGTTGTATCTTGCTCCAGGCCTCACCCTTCTTATATAGGAGGCTCGGGGTGCCCGGATCCCTTTCGGGCGCCTAGAGTGTGACGTACCCCAGCCAACCACGAAGCTCCACGTGTCGACGTGCGCTGGAGGATAAAACTTGCCTCCGGGCGCTCGAATCACTTTCGGGCGCCCGGACCCTTATTTTCCAGCAATCTCATTCCTGCAAGAAAACGTTAGTCTGAAGGCAAATGTAAATTATATATCCTACAAAATAAAGTGTTAGCACAGTTTATAATTAAACATAATAGTAATTAGATTCCATCTCACCGAGACCGGAATCTAGTCAAGATCTCAACTTAGAGTTCCGAAATGGTTCTAAGTTGGATCGGCGCCTAAGTTCCCTTCCCGAGAATGCATCCTCATAGTCACTCCCCTCCAATGACTTACCTCAACTCACTTGCTAGACCTTTGGTCAGTCCTTTGACCCGTCTAGATTTCGTGCCAACTATCAAGTCAACCCATCAACCTAGTTGGACTTCGTGCCAGACGTCAGGTCAACCCGTCGACCCGTCTGGACTTCGTGCCAGCCATTAGGTCAGCCCATCGACCTAGCTGGACTTCGTGACGGACGTCAGGTTAGCCCGTCGACCCGTTTGGACTCCTCTTGTACACTTCGTAGAAGTGTTAGATCAATATGAAACTAACTTAACTTACTTTGTCATTCATCAAAACTTGAGTTAGACCGTTAGTGCTAACTGTACCAACAGAACCATTATTTTATGTCCATCTTTAGATAAACCTCTATTCTTTTCTTCCAGTACGGAAAGTCATTTCTGTTGAAAAGACGAGGGATGAATGGTGCTAAATCCCTCAAGTTGGGCCATTTATTTCCTAAAAAAGAAAACTAAAGAGAGGTACCAAGATTTGGTCTTGGATTAGTAGTGCTTGAAGTAAAAAATATTGACGACTCAAGTGGTGCTACACTGAGTAAAAATTGAATGAAAAAGAGTTATTTGAAGAGACAAAATTTACCAATTCAAATAAAGTATGAAAAATTAAAATCTAAAAAGAAAATAAAGCAATTTCCCTCGGGTTTGATTGGTGGTTGCACCAATTCAGAGCAGAACCTTGCTCTGATACCACTTATTGGATCGAGTCGCACGTGAGAGGAAGGTGAATCACATTGTTTCCATTTTTTTTTGTTTTTTTATTTGAAATCAAAGTAAAGACACAGCGGAAAAGACGAAAGTGAAAAGTAAGTAAAAGACACTGATCCTGTCCGAATCGGTTATCAGTGGACGCTGGGCACGTGGCGCTTCCTGCTAGATCCTCGAATGCTCCGGTGAACCTGCAACAAAACCGAGCCGGGAGGGGTGTCCCGGCGACGGCCCTCCGACGCTCAAGTCAGGCGAGGAATAACAAAAAGGTGGCTTGAAGATGAAGATTTTTTTTTTATATACCTCCAGTGGAGAAATGAAAGCCTTATATAGATCTCTCAAAGAAGCCTGGGCGTGCCAATCAAAGCAACCACCTGCCTTTGACCATGCCCAGGTATGGGTCTGTCAGAAGGGCCATGTCTGAATATGGATCTGTCAGGGAGACGTCCATGAGACCATACTGTTACTGTATCAGCCTCTCCATGATGTGACGGCAAGATCGTGCGATCTTGTGTACGACCTAATCATCAGACATGCTTCTGCTGATATCTCATATCCTGAGCCGAGCGCATAGGCCGCTCGGCAACCTCTATACCCTCGCCCCTATTTGGCCGAACGGACAACCCCCTTGGCCCTTGGCCCCTGCCGAGCGGACTCCCGCTCGGCCCTTCGGTCTTCCTGCCCTGGCGTCGGAAACATGAGCCCATGGATGGGCTTATCTCTAGCTCCGTTCGGACCTACCCATCCGCTCGGCTCGGCCATCCACCGCATAGCCTTTCATCAGTCCTTAGGTTGATCCCCTTCAGGAAGTGGGTTCCCCATTCTTACTGCCGGATCACTTGCCTTCCCTTCAAGTCTAGTCGAAGGAGGCAGTGAGTCCGACTGACTGGACTATATGTGCCCGAGCGGGCAGTCGCCGCTTTTCCGTAGCTTATAATATCACTGGGGCCGTCCGGCCCTTCTACCAAATTCAGCCGCTCGGCTCTTTATTTTGGTTGTCTTGTCGCTTAATGTTGATATTTGCTTGTCTAGATCTCCTCGGAAATTATGCAAATCCTCTCCATTAAGTCGAAGCATGCGCAGTATGGGCGCATTAATTGCACTCGGTGACAGGGCGCCACGTGTCGACCCTTGTGTGGCGGCGGCGTCACTTACGATGGGACGCCCCCGTTTGAAATGGACGGCCCGATGGCGTCCTTGTTTCTCGTGACCTGGATCGGACGGCGGTGGCTGACCGGCCTCGGCCGTATAAAGCCTCCGTCCCCTTTTTTTTGGCCGCACATTCGCTCGCGCGTTGCCTTCTGCTTCGTTCTGTTGCTGCGGCCTCCGGCGATCTAGTGTCTGGTTTTAGGCGGCGATCACCTCATCGGTGATTCTTTCCACCCGTTTCCTTCCCAGTGAGTCCTCTGCCTTCACTTAATAGGTCTTCCCTACTCATTTCGCTCCTTTCGTTTCCCTTCCTTTGATTTTTTTCTGAGATGGCGAGTTCCTCCGAACCCGCTGTTAACATTTCGGGCCCCTGGTACTTGACCATGGAGAGCCGATTCGATGAGGAGCATGCCCAGCGCCTTGTTCGGACATACGGGCTTCCTGATGACCACGAAATAATTATAGCCGGCCCGACCGACCGTCCACATGACCCGCCGATCGGCTCCATTTGTTTCTTTTCGGACCAATTCCAAGGTGGCCTTAGATTTCCTACCCATCCATTTATTCTGGAGGTTTGTAATTACTTCCGCATCCCGCTCGGCCAGCTTGTGCCGAATTCCTTTAGGTTGCTGAGCGGGATGGTCGTCCTCTTTAAGTTGCACAGTATTCCTCTTGACCCTAAGATATTCCATTTCTTCTTCTACCCCAAACAATCCGAGCCGGGCACCTTTATCTTCCAAAGTAGAATAGGCTTTAAATTTTTTGATAACATGCCGACCTCCAACAAACACTGGAAGGAGTTTTTCTTCTTCATCCGACTTCCCGATCGGCCAGCCTTCCGCACCCAATGGCAGACCGCCGTGCCGACCCAGCCGGAGCTCGGCAAGTTCAGAAGTAATCCAGCCTATCTTCATGCGGCGAACTGGTTGTCCGGCCAGCGATACAAGATCGACCAGTTGCTCCTGAAGGGGGTGCTATATATTTTCGGATTATCTCCCGTTCGGGCGAATCTCCCCTTCCGCATGAGTAAGGACTCTTTACTCTCTTAGTCTTTTTTGTCTAACTGATTTTAATTTCTTTCACTGCAGCTGATGTCATGTGGCGCTCCAAGGCTACCGCTCACTTGAAATTGAAGTCTGTAGAAATTGAAGCGGCCACCAAAAAGGAGCTCGCCGAGCGGGGTTTAATCCCTAGCCGCCCGGCAGATGCAGGAGAGGGAGGGGCACAGTCCGCTCCTGAAACAGAAGCTGCCTCATCCGCTTCAGCGGCGGTTGAGGCGGAAATCGATCCTGTTTCCTCGGCTCCCGCCGAGCTGGGCGTTCCCCAGGTTGGAGATCCACCTTTGGAGGTTCGGCGGAAACGTCGAAGAGACCCCCGCCTTCCGCTAGCCCAAGAGGGGGAACCACAGGCGCCGATCGGCGTAACTTCGCCCGACCGCACGCCATCCCGGATCGGGACCCCTATGGCTTCGCCTGCCGCACAGTCTTCTGGCTCTCCTCCCCGACCTCGCCGCCGCTTACGTCGGTTGGGCGAAACTTCCACCATAGGGGAGTCCTCGCATCAGGCGGCCGCGACTGAAGAAGCGCCGTCCGGCCACCCTACCATCAAGACTACCCTCCGATTCCCATCGGAGGAATATTTACTGTCTGCCGATCGGCCATCGAGCCCCGTTCACGAAATAACCCTGACTGGTCCGCTCGCCAAACTCTTCGAGGACGCCCAGATTCAGGTGGCCCTTATGACGCCCAAGCAGCTCGGCGATAACAATATGCAGCAGGCTACTCAGGTAAACCCGTCTTCATTCCCGTGTCATGCTATTATTTGATTCCTGACATTATTATTTCTCTTACAGCGCTGGGCTGAGCAAATTGCCACTAGCCATCGGCTAGCCGAGTTGGAGGGCCTTCTGGAAAAACTCCAAGTGTCGGAAGGTCCCACGGCCGAGCGGGAGAAACAAGCTTTTGAGGCCGAACAGAAGAAGGCTGCCGACCTGGCTGCTGAAGTAGCTCGGCTAGCGGACTTGGTGAAGAAGCGTGACAAAGATGTGAAGCGCGCCGGTAGCCGGAAGAGGCAGGCGATCGCTGACCTGGACAGAATGAAAGTAGATGTCCATGCGCTAAATCAGCGATCTAAGGAACGGGAGGTCCGTTCGGCCGAACGCACAAAGGCTGAAGCAAACTTGAAGGCCCTCCAAGATTCCTTAATTGCTTCCCGGGCGCTGCTTAAAAAATACCAGGAGGGAGAGCCGAGTCGCCTAGCTGCAGCGCGCCAAGAATACATCCGCTCAGAACGATTTGGCGAAAAGTTTGGCGGCAACGTCTCCTCAACCTTCCTCGAGGCAGTCAAGGTCACCACAGCGTACTTCAAGAAGGGGGGCATCTTCCTGCTGACCTTAGCATCCCATCTCCCGAACTGACGGCCATGCTCGACGACATCCCGGACACCTTTTTTAATTTTGAGGATCCTGAGTGATGTGTGTTATTTAAGTACTTTTTTGTACTTCCTCCGCTCGGCGGATGTGAAATTTTTGTATGTGCCGTTCGGCATAATTTTTCTTCTAATGAAACGTTCTCACTTCCTACCCATTGTCCATAATATTCTTTGTTTGCTTAACATAAATCTTGTAAGATTTTCGCCATCCGTGCTCTTAAGCTTTCTCCCTCACGCGTCCGATAGGCTTGGCTCATTGCATAAAGTGCGAGTGAGCAGACCTACTCGCTCTGCACGTATCCTGCTTGCGTGAAGTCAACAAACGCCGAGTGTTGAAGGACCAACCCCCCTTCGGGCCTGAATGCTTTAATATTTATAGTTTCCGCAGTTTCTTACTCCGATATTCGCCCTTCCGCTTGGTATATTTATAGCCGATCGGCGCGGCTCTCGATTTTTAACGACGGTGCTCGTCGGCTTTCCGCTCGGATTATTTATAGACGCCGGCCCGTCTCTCGATTTTTAACGACGGTGCTCGTCGGCGCGGCTCTCGATTTTTAACGACGGTGCTCGTCGGCTTTCGGGCGCGGCTCGATTTTTAACGACTCTGCTCGGGGATTTATAGACGCCGGCTCGTCTCTCGATTTTTAACGTCGGTGCTCGACGGTGCGGTTATTTATAGCCGGTCGGCGCGGCTCTCGATCTTTAACAACGGTGCTCGTCGGCTTTCCGCTCGGATTATTTATAGACGCCGGCCCGTCTCTCGATTTTTAACGACGGTGCTCGTCGGCGCGGATATTTATAGCCGGTCGGCGCGGCTCTCGATTTTTAACGACGGTGCTCGTCGGCGCGGATATTTATAGCCGGTCGGCGCGGCTCTCGATTTTTAACGACGGTGCTCGTCGGCGCGGCTCTCGATTTTTAACGACGGTGCTCGTCGGCGCGGATATTTATAGCCGGTCGGCGCGGCTCTCGATTTTTAACGACGTTGCTCGTCGGCTTTCCGCTCGGATTATTTATAGACGCCGGCCCGTCTCTCGATTTTTAACGACGGTGCTCGTCGGCGCGGATATTTATAGCCGGTCCGTGCGCGAATTTTAACGACGGTGCTCGTCGGCGGATATATACGGTCGGCGCGGCTCTCGATTTTAACGACGGTGCTCGTCCGCCTATTTTGGCGCGGCTCTCGATTTTAACGACGGTGCTCGTCGGCGCGGATATTTATAGCCGGTCGGCGGCTCTCGATTTTAACGACGGTGCTCGTCGGCTCGGATATTTATAGCCGGCGGCTCTCGATTTTAACGACGGTGCTCGTCGGCGCGGATATTTATAGCGGTCGGCGGCTCTCGATTTTAACGACGGTGCTCGTCGGCTTTCCGCCCGGATTATTTATAGACGCCGGCCCCTCGATTTTTAACGGCGGTGCTCGTCGGCGCGGATATTTATAGCCGGTGGCGCTCTCGATTTTAACGACGGTGCTCACCGGCTTTCCACTCGGATTATTTATAGACGCCCGCCCGTCTACGACGGTGCTCGTCGGCGGATATTTATCGGCGCGGCTCTCGATTTTAACGACGGTGCTCGTCGGCGCGGATATTTATAGCCGGGCGGCTCGATTTTTAACGACGGTGCTCGTCGGTGCGGATATTTATAGCCTGGCGGCTCTCGATTTTAACGACGGTGCTCGTCGGCTCGGATATTTATAGCCGGTCTCTCGATTTTAACGACGGTGCTCGTCGGCGGATATTTATAGCCGGCTCGATTTTAACGACGGTGCTCGTCGGCGAGGATTTGGCGCGGCTCTCGATTTTAACGACGGTGCTCGTCGGCTCGGATATTTATAGCCGGCCGGCTCGATTTTTAACGACGATGCTCGTCGGCTTCCGCTCGGATTATTGACCGTCCCTCGATTTTTAACGACGGTGCTCGTCGGTTTTCGGCGCGGCTCTCGATTTTAACGACGGTGCTCGTCGGCGCGGATATTTATAGCCGGTCGGCCTCGATTTTAACGACGGTGCTCGTCGGCCCCATGAGACTACACACCGGCCGAACGGCTCAGGCCTTCGTTCCAGGCAATAACCTCCCGCTATCACCCTGATCAGCGCAGGGTTTTGGTTTTTCTTTCTGCCACCCTAGTATGCAGCCCGGCCGAACAGCTCGGGGTCTTCAAGTTCGAACGGTGCTTATATTCTATACGCAGCCCGGCCTTGCGGCCTGGGGTCTTCGAGTCCGAGCTCCCAGCTCGGATATGAATCTTACGGCCGAACGGTCTTCGGAGAATGCTCAATGTGTTTTTATCTTTTTGCTTCCTGCATCGCAAGCATATAGGCGACGAAAAAGTATCTACATTTATATTTAGCGCACCTGTTACCCAGCGCGGAGAACGCACTCCCGACCGAACGGCTCATGGTCTATTTCGTCGAGCATTTTGGCTCAGATAATTTACCTCCGTCCGAACAGTACGGGGCCCTCGATTTTCGAGCGCTTGGCTCGACCCATATACCTCCGGCCGAGCGGCACGGGGCCTTCGTTTTTCGATGATAATGCCTTGTTTTCGCTCTTTTGACCTTTCATTTCTGCATTTTCAGTAATCAGTCGAAAAATGTACACATGGTGATTTACAGTGATACACCTTTCACCCCGCCCGGTAAGGCTGGAGGTGGTTCGCACTCCATGGTCTATCTAGCTGCCGACCGTCCTCATCCTCCAGATAATACGCACCCGAGCGGAGCTTTTCGATGATTTTGAAAGGACCTGCCCATGGAGCTTCAAGCTTGCCGACGTCACCGACCGGCTTGATCTTCTTCCAAACAAGATCGCCGACCTGGAATGATCGGGGAATGACGCGCCGGTTGTAGTTTTGCTTCATCCGTTGACGGTATGCCATCAGCCGAACGGACGCCTTCGCCCTCTCCTCTTCTACCAAGTCCAGCTCCATGTTTCTTCGTTCGGCGTTGTCATCATCGTAGCTCTGGATCCGGGTTGACTCAACTCCAACTTCGACCGGAATGACAGCCTCACCGCCATATACCAAATGGAACGGTGTGACTCCTGTCCCTTCTTTCGGCGTCGTTCGGATGGCCCACAGGATGCTCGGCACTTCATCTGGCCAACTCCCTCCCAAATGGTCGAGCCGAGCGCGCAAAATACGAAGAATTTCCCGGTTGGCGACTTCGGCTTGACCGTTGCTCTGAGGATAGGCCACGGATGTGAAATGTTGCTCAATGCCATAGCTCTTGCACCAATCCTCTAACATCTTCCCTGTGAATTGCTGCCCGTTGTCGGACACTAGTCGGCGAGGGATGCCGAACCGGCAAATGATGTGTTGCCAGATGAATTTTTTAACCATTTGTTCAGTAATCTTTGCGAGCGGCTCGGCCTCCACCCACTTGGAGAAGTAATCCACCGCCACTAGTAAGAATTTCCTCTGCCCGGTCGCCATCGGAAATGGGCCCACAATATCCATTCCCCATTGATCGAACGGACATGAGATGGTTGATGCCTTCATCTCCTCTGCCGGTCGGTGAGAGAAGTTGTGATACTTCTGGCATGAAAGGCAAGTAGATACTACCCGAGCGGCATCTGTTTGTAAAGTTGGCCAAAAGTATCCGGCTAAGAGGATCTTTTTGGCTAACGAGCGTCCCCCCGGATGACCTCCGCAGGATCCTTGATGTACTTCCTGGAGGATGTAAGCTGAGTCCTCCGAGCTTACACATTTCAGCAGAGGACGCGAGAAAGCTTTCTTGTAAAGCTGATCTCCGATGAGTGTAAATCGACCAGCTCTTCTTCTGAGGAGCCGGGCTGCATATTCATCGGATGGTGTGGTGCCTGAACGGAGAAATTCTATAATAGGTGTCCTCCAGTCTCTTGGAAATGTGAGGCCTTGCATCCGGTCGACATGCGCCACCAGCAGCGTTTTTTCAATTGGTTGCTGAATGGCGACCGGCGTTATTGAACTCGCGAGTTTGGCTAACTCATCGGCCGCCTGGTTCTCCGTTCGGGGAATCTTCTGAATAAACACCTCTCGGAAAGTAGCTTTGAGTGTTTCAAAGGCCTCAGCGTAGAGCTTAAGCCGAACACAGTTGATTTCAAAGGTGCCGGAGAGTTGCTGAGCGGCTAACAGTGAATCCGAATAAAGTGTCACCCGACCGGCCCCCACATGCCGAGCGGCCTGCAATCCGGCTATAAGGGCCTCGTATTCGGCTTCATTGTTAGTCGCTTTGTAATCTAGCCGGATGGATAAGTGCATCTTTTCCTCCTGAGGTGAGAGTAGTAATATTCCGATCCCACTTCCGAGCCGGGTGGAGGATCCATCCACATATATTCTCCACATAGCCTCCGGCTCTGGTCTTTGCACTTCGGTCACAAAATCAGCCAAGGATTGGGCTTTAATCGCCGAGCGGGGCTGATATTGAATATCAAATTCACTTAATTCTGTCGTCCACTTGATAAGCCGTCCGGACGCTTCTGGATTCAACAGCACCCTTCCGAGTGGACTGTTCGTTCGGACAATGATGGTGTGAGCCAAGAAATACGGTCGAAGGCGCCGAGCGGCTAGAACCAAAGCTAAGACCAACTTCTCGAGCCGTAACGAGATTCGGCGTCTTTTAAATGGGCTGCTCTTCGCCGCTCGCCCTCACAAGTGCTGAGCCTACAGCATGCTCAGTTGACGACAGATACATATACAGTGACTCACCCACGATCGGCTTGGCCAGCACAGGCAGAGAATTTAGATATGTCTTCAACTCTTCAAATGCTCGGTCACACTCTTCATCCCACTGGAACTTAGTAGCCTTGCGCAGGATCTTGAAGAATGGCAGGCTCCGGTCGGCGGTTCTGGAGATGAATCTGGATAAAGCAATTATCCGACCGGTCAACCTTTGCACTTCTCTTGTATTTCTTGGGGGCGGCATGTCTTGCAGTGCTTTCACCTTGCTGGGATTTGCTTCGATTCCCCGCTCGGTCACTATATACCCCAAGAAGCGCCCTCCTTTAGCTCCGAACAGGCACTTCTGGGGATTTAGCTTGACTCCATATTTACGCAGTGTTCGGAAGGTTTCTTCCACATCCTTGAAAAGATCGGCCGCTCGGACGGATTTGATAAGAATATCGTCCACATAAACTTCCAGATTCCGCCCGATTTGCTCCTTGAACACCTTGTTCATCAAGCGTTGATAGGTGGCCCCGGCATTCTTCAATCCGAACGGCATCACTTTGTAGCAATATGTGCCGTCGGCCGTTACGAAACTTACTTTTTCTTGATCCTCCCGGGCGAGCGGCACTTGATGATATCCTTGGTAGGCGTCAAGCATGCAAATTAATTCGCAGCCGGCCGTAGAGTCCACCAGCTGATCTATCCGGGGCAGAGGATAAAAGTCCTTGGGGCATGCTTTGTTTAGGTCTCGAAAGTCGATGCAGACCCTCCACTTGCCGCCCGGCTTGGAGACCAATCGGGAACTGCACCTCGCGTATGTGGCCGGCCTTCAGAAGTTTTTCTACTTCCGCTCGGATGATGGCATTTTGTTCGGCACTGAAGTCCCTTTTTCTCTGCTTCACTGGCCGAGCGTCCGGTCGGACATGCAACTCATGCTGCGTCAGGCTTGGCGAAATTCCAGGCAACTCATGTGTCGACCAGACAAAGACATCATGATTTCGCTGGAGGCATTGGATCAGCTTCTCCTTCTGCTCTTCTTCCAGATCCGAGGCGATAAAAGTCGTGGCCTCCGGTTGGGTCGGATGGATCTGAACTTCCTCCTTTTCATCATAAATTAAAGCAGGAGGTTTCTCGGTTATGGCATTTACCTCGATTCGGGGCGCCTTCCGAGCGGAGCAAGCTTCTGCTCGGATCATCTCTATATAGCACCGCCGAGCTGCTAGCTGATCTCCACTCACTTCTCCTACTTTGTCCTCCACGGGGAACTTTATCTTCTGGTGGAAGGTTGAGACAACCGCTCGGAATTCGCCGAGCGCCGGTCGTCCCAAAATGACGTTGTAGGATGATGGAGAGTCGACCACCACGAAGTTTATTGTCCTGGTCCTCCTGAGCGGCTCCTCTCCCAGCGAGGTGGCTAGTCGGATCTGTCCGACCGGCTGAACTTCGTTGCCCGTAAACCCGTAGAGCGGGGTCGTCATGGGCAGTAGCTCGGCTCGATCAATTTGCAGCTGATCGAACGCCTTCTTGAATATGATGTTGACCGAGCTCCCTGTGTCAACAAATATGCGGTGAATGGTGTAATTTGCTACTACCGCTTTAATGAGCAAAGCGTCGTGAGGCACTTCTACTCCTTCCAAGTCCTCGGTCCGAAAGTGATTTCCGGTCCACTTGCCCGCTCTTGGCTACAGCCGCGTGGATCTGCCGGACGCCCGCCTTTCTAGCTCGATTGAGTCTCCTCCGGTCCAGCAATAATATCGATTTCGCCCGGGAAGTATTGTTCACTTTTCCTCTTCCCGAGCGGACGGTCGGGACCGTTCTCTGACGCCCGGTGATTCTCCGCCTTGGAGATCGGTGCCGCCTGCCGATGTCGTCTCTCGGTGCGGGTTCGGTCCGTTTCATGGGTCCTATGTCTCCGTCGATGGGAGGAGATCGTCGTTCGGCTTTCCGGGGAGGATTGGATACAAAGGAAGGCTTCGGCAATCCCTCGTGTCGTGCGTGTCCGTCTGAAGGTGCGGAACATAGGGGTCCACTTCTTCTTTGGCTTGGCCGCAGCCACCTCTTGTACATGAGATCGGCAGGGGATCGGATTGCATCGGCCCTCGGTCCTCTAGGTGGTTGAGCGGTGTCCGCTCGGCCTGAGTAGGTGCCCGCTCGGCTGGAGCTTCCTTTTTCCAAGCGGCTTGCGCTTCTTCCACATTTATATATTCGTTGGCTCGATGTAGCATGTGATCATAGTCTCGGGCGGCTTTCGGATGAGCGACCGGAAGAAGTCCCCATCCGCAAGGCCTTGCGTGAAGGCGTTCATCGTCTCCGGCGGCCGCTGGGATGTCCATCGCCACTTGGTTGAATCTCGAATGTAAGCTCTTTCGGCTCTTGCTTGATGGCGAACAAGGCGACACTTGTCTTTTGATACCGCCAACTACTGGCGAGGAAGGTCGTTCGGAATTCCTTGAAGCTCGTGATGGATCCGTCCGGCAGCCTCCGAAACCACCGTTTAGCGGAACCCGAGAGGGTGGTAAGAAAGACGCAATTTCACTCCATCGGTGTATTGGTGGAGCGTGGCTGTGTTGTCAAACTTACCCAGATGGTCATCCGGGTCCGTTGTTCCATTGTACTCGCCGATCGTCGGAGGCACGTAGTGCTTGGGTAGAGGGTCTCGTAGAATAGCCTCCGAGAATTGGCGATTGGTCCTCTCAGGAGATGAATCCGCCCGGTGAGCTTTCCCTTTTCTGTCATCTCGCCTTGGCATTTCGTCTGAAGAAGAGTCTCTATCTCTCCGAGCTGGTCCGGCTTCAGGGGTGCGAAATAAGGCCCGGTGGAATGCGACGGTGCCTGGAGGTGCTTCCGCTCGGCCACCCGACGCAGATGTTGCTTGTTGCTCCGGCCGTTCGGCCGCTGCTTTCTGTTTTTGTTCAACAATTTTGGCGGCCCTTATCTCGACCAGAGCGTCGAGTTCTTCCCTAGAAAGCGTCACTGTGTGTTGTCGTCCAGCCTCGTCCATTGTTTCTGATCGGATGCAGGAGCGTTCCCACAGACGGCACCAATTTGATCCTGTCCGAATCGGTTATCAGTGGACGCTGGGCACGTGGCGCTTCCTGCTAGATCCTCGAATGCTCCGGTGAACCTGCAACAAAACCGAGCCGGGAGGGGTGTCCCGGCGACGGCCCTCCGACGCTCAAGTCAGGCGAGGAATAATAAAAAGGTGGCTTCAAGATGAAGATTTTTTTTTTATATACCTCCAGTGGAGAAATGGAAGCCTTATATAGATCTCTCAAAGAAGCCTGGGCGTGCCAATCAAAGCAACCACCTGCCTTTGACCATGCCCAGGTATGGGTCTGTCAGAAGGGCCATGTCTGAATATGGATCTGTCAGGGAGACGTCCATGAGACCATACTGTTACTGTATCAGCCTCTCCATGATGTGACGGCAAGATCGTGCGATCTTGTGTACGGCCTAATCATCAGACATGCTTCTGCTGATATCTCATATCCTGAGCCGAGCGCATAGGCCGCTCGGCAACCTCTATACCCTCGCCCCTATTTGGCCGAACGGACAACCCCCTTGGCCCTTGGCCCCTGCCGAGCGGACTCCCGCTCGGCCCTTCGGTCTTCCTGCCCTGGCGTCGGAAACATGAGCCCATGGATGGGCTTATCTCTAGCTCCGTTCGGACCTACCCATCCGCTCGGCTCGGCCATCCACCGCATAGCCTTTCATCAGTCCTCAGGTTGATCCCCTTCAGGAAGTGGGTTCCCCATTCTTACTGCCGGATCAGACACGAATGCAAGCGATTTTTACATGGTTCGGAGCCTTCGGCGACTCCTACTCTAAGATCCAGGTACCGCGGACCTACCAATGGGTAATCTACTAAATGACTATTCTGAAACCGTTGGAAGAGGAGATCGAGTACAAAAAGATCGGAGAAGTGTAACACGCTACACTTTCCGTTTGCAGAAATTAAATGCTATACAAAACTTTAGTTACCAAACAATGTCTGAAGTTGGTCAGCTCGAGCTCGGTGTTTGGTGAGCTTCTTAGTGACAGTTGGGCATAGCAGAGTTATAACAGAGCAGCAGCAGAAAGTTGGAGCAGTCAGGAAATCGTTTGGACGCACAGAAGCTCGTATATCAATTGTGTCTGAAGCTTGGGTCGAGAAGCTCTTATAAGGGATGTGGAAGGCGCCTCCAACTAGAGAAATTTTATCCCGGCTTTGCTGTGCCTTATCTGCGATGAGGTCCAAGATCTATCTTGAGGAATGTGCCTTCCATAACACTGAAGGCGCCTTCCATGAATAGTAGGAAGGCGCCTTCGTTCACCTAGAAGGCACCTCAGATTCTATTCACTCGAGGCCTTTGTGCTCCTTTAGTCCTGCAAAACATGTTAGTCTAATAATACAAGGTGTATCATGCAAAACAGAGTTAGCACAATCATAGTAAAGAGTAATAATTAGATATTGTCTCCCTGAGATCAGGATCTAATCAAGGTCTCGATTTAGGTTCCCGAAATGGACCTAAATCAGACCAACGCCTACTGTCCCTTCGAACGGGGGTGCATCCTCACTTATTCACTCTCCTCCAGTGACTTAACTCTACTTATCAGGTGTAGAGTTACCTCCGGAATTACACATCCGGACTTCAGGAATCGCATATCTCGATCTACCGGAATCGCACATCCGGTCTTCTCTAATCTAGAATCGCACATCCCGATCTACCAGAATCGGACATCCGGTCTTCTCCCATCGGGAATCGAACATCCCGACTATTAATCGGGATTCGAACATCCTGACTGAACTTTCTTCCAGTCAGGAATCTAACATCCCGACTGGCAATCAGGAATCGAACATCCCGAAACTTGCGCACTCGGTAAATGCGTTAGATCAAGATAACACCTAACTTAACTCACTTGTCATTCATCAAAATCTGAGTTAGACCGTTAGTGCAAATTACACCAACAGAAGTGACTATTTGCTGACGGGGAGGATCCCAGGTGCTCAGACTTAGTCCAGGCGTCCCCCGTTGGTTGCCTCAATCCTCTTCACAACGGCTAAGTGATAAGCCGTTTATCCACTCCTGAGCGCTCAGACCGATTTCAGCTCCTAAATTGCTATTGACATGGACCCAAAAGTGATCCGCAGCGACGAGGCACCTGTTTGGCAGCAAGGCAGTCTGGGCTCTTGGGCGCTCGGAGTTCGAGCACTTGGATTTGGTACATGCGTCTAAATAAAGTTAGCTCAGAGTTGACTTTTTCCGGCTTCGACTCCGATTGCTTGGAGAGTTGAGCTCATCCAAACCCAACTTTAGCCTTCTCCTCGAGTAGTCTTTTGCTTCGGCTTCTCATCCCTCAGAAGCACGCGCGCCCTTCTCGTTCACTGGTGTACTCTTCCACAGTATCTCATCCCTCGGATGCACTAAGTTCGTTAACTCGCTTTCCATGACACCCTTTTCGCTAGCTGCGTCTTTCGCTTGATTTCTTATATTCCTAAGTTTCTGCACACTTAGACATATGGATCAAACATATAACAGAACATAACTTGACTTAGTTGAATACATCAAAACTAATCTGAGGTACTTACAAATCCTACTTCGATGATATGCAAGTATTATAATTTGATAAAGTATGACAAACAAACAAACCATGAGCATTCCATACATATTCCATAAAGTTCACATTAATCTACGTCTTCTATGGTTAAATGGTGGTCGTGCCATGTTTATCTATATCACATAACAATCGATGACAAATTAAACACAATTCCAAAATCAAAAGCCATTAACTTAGGATAAATCATAATTCCAAAAAACCATTTAGATAAAATAATTTACTTATAGATTGCAATTTCTTTTGATGGCCGCAACTTCGATTGGGAGGAGGAAGAGAAGGGGAAGAGGGGAGAAGAAAGGGAGGAGGAGGAAGCCAGAGAAGCAGCTTCGATGACAACAACTTTAGTTAGGAGGAGGAAGCTTCGATGGAAGCAGTTTTGATTGGGAGGAGGAAGCTTCGGTTGAGAGCAACTTCGATTGAGAGGGGAAGAGAAGGAGAAGGAGGGAGAAGAAAGGAAGGAGGAGGAAGGGGAAGAAGCAGCTTCGATGGCAACAACTCAAATGACTGAGCAAGGAGGAAAAGGAGGAGAAATATGCGCCGAGAAGAAGGGGGAAGAAGAAAGAGGGTGTGACCGAGAGGAAGAGAAGGAGGAGAAGAATGGAGGAGGCTCGGGCGGGTGGGAAAGAAAAGGGGCAAAGAAGACGCTCATCTTGGAGAAGAGGTTTGGATGACTTGGGGCTAAGTTGTCTCAAAAAAAAAAAAAAAAAAAAGAGGAAGGAATGAGGATGAATGAATTTAATGATAATTTAAGGGATGAGGATATTATGAAATCAGAGATATTAAATTCTTATTTTGATTCCGATTTTCTTCTATCATACACCAAAAATAATAAAAAAAAATTTATTTCAATTTCAGCCTCCTAAATCCGTCTATAAAACACCAATCTAATTATTTTATATTATTTGTTTCTTTTTAATTGATATAATTTTCCGCAAATTTAATTATTAAATGCATTTGCCCTAACCCAAGGCAGCAGGAACACAAATCGCGGCACTGGTCCCGAGTCGTGACTTCAGCGAGCGATGTAGTGTCGCTTCGTGCCCCGACTCCAGGGCTGCTTTTCCCCCCTTTGTGTTCATTTTCCTTCCCATGCTTTGAGCTGTCAAGGGCGACACTGCATGCTCTCGTCTCGCCGTCCCCCAGCATCGCTTCCCACTGACATCCCCTCTTCCGTTGATCAAAGCCGATCGAAGCGTTCCCACCCAATCTCGCGGATCTGTTGTATCTCAGTTTAATCTGCCTCGAATATCTTAGAAAGTGTAGGTCTTTCCTTCTATTTCTTGGATATAATTGGAATTTTTTTGTAGGTTTTTGCATTTTTCTAACCGTCGTTTGAGCATTTAGGGTTGTATTCGCTCTCTGCGTTGGATTTTGTTGTAGAGTTTTGCTCTTTCGTGTCAGCATTTGCCATTTTTCGATCTCCTTGTTTTCTGTAGCTCTTCTTGGTGATATTGTAGTTGGAATGGCTCCGGTTCCTGCAAAAGCTATGGCAGCACTGAATGCAATGAAGGCCATCGGGATACCTATGCAAACAGCTAAACTGG